>NW_024081585.1:0-352500 GCF_003009895.1 Hyaena hyaena
ATGGATGTGGGGGGGAGGGGGGATGGGCATGAAGGAGGGCACTTTGGGGATGAGCACTGAGTGTTATGTAGAAACTAATTTGACAATAAACTATTTGTAAAAAAAAATAAATAAATAAAATAAAAAGAAATAAATAAAACTGATAAAACTCTAGCCAGATATATATATATTAAGAAAGAGGAAGGAATCAAATAAATAAAATCACAAATGACAGAGGATAAATAATAGCCAACACCACAGAAATACAAACAATTATAAGAGAATATTTTGAAAGACTATATGCCAACAAATTGGACAACCTATAAGAAATGGATTAATTCCTAGAAACATAACCTACCAAAACTAAATCAGGAAAAAAAAGAGAAAATTTTAACAGACTGATAACCATCAAAGAAATTGAATGCGTAATCAAAAACCTACCAAAATACACACGTCAAGGACTAGATGGCTTCACAGGCAAAATCTACCAAACATTTTAAAGAGTCAATACCTATTCTTCTCAAGCTTTCATCAAAACAAAACAAAACAGAAAAGAAAGGAAAACTTCTAAATTCATTCTATGAGGCGAGGCCAGCATTACCCTGATATCAAAACCAGATAAAGACATCACACACACACACAAAAAGAGAGAGAGAGAGAGGAAAAAAAACCCCTACAGGCCAATATCTCTGATGAACATAGATGTAAAAATCCTCAACAAAATACTAGCAAACTGAATCCAACAATAAATTTAAAAAATCATTCACTACTATCAAGTGTGATTTATTTCTAGGTTACAAGGGTAGGTCAATGTTCTCCAATCAATGACAGACATCACATCAATAAGAAAAAGGATAAGAGCTATATGATCATTTCAATATATACAGAAAAAGTATTTGACAAAGTATAACATTCATTGATGATAAAAACCCTCAACAAAGTAGCTTTAGAAGGAAAGCACCTCAACGTAATAAAGGTCATTTATGAAAAACCACAGCTAATTAAAGACTGAGAGCTTTTCCCTTAAGGCCAGCAAGAATACAAGGATGTCCACTCATCACTTTTATTCAACACTGTACTGAAAGTCCTAGCCACTGCAATCAGACAACAAAAAGAAATATAAGGTATGCCATACTGGTAAAGACAAGTAAAACTTCCACTATTTGCAGATGACATGATTCTTTATACAGAAAACCTTAAAGATACAACCAAAAAACTGTTAGAACTGATAAACAAACTTAGTAAATTTGCAGGATACAAAATCAATGTACAGAAATTTGTTGCATTTCTATATGCCAATAATGAAGCAGCAAAAAAAGAAATTAAGAAAACAATTGAATTTACAACTGTACCAAAAAAAAAATTAGATAATTGAGAATAAACCTAACCAAAGAGGTCCATACTACCCAAAGAAATCTTCAGATTTAATACAATCCTTATCAAAATACCAACAGCATTTTCCACAGAACTAGAACAAAGAATCCTAAAATTTGTATGGAACAGCAAAGATCCTGAACAGCTAAAATCTTAGAAAAGAAAAGCAAAGCTGGAGGCATCACAATTCCAGACTTCAAGTTATATTACAAACCTGTAGTAATCAAAACAGGATGGTACTGGCACAAAAACAGACACAAAGATCAATGAAACAGAATAGAAAATTCAGAAATAAACCCTCAATTATATGGTCAATTAATCTTCAACACAGCAAGAAAGAATATGCAATGGGAAAAACTGTCTTCAAAAAATGGTACTGGAAAACTGGTCAATCATGTGAAATGAAAGAAAGGGGGGGGGAGGAAGGAAGGAAGGGAAGAAGGAAAGGAGGAAGGAAGAAACTAGACCACTTATACCACATACAAAAATAAATTCAAAATGGATTAAAGACCTAAATGTATCTTACAATTCTAGAGGTCAGAAGTCCAAAATGGGTCTCATTGTGTTGAAATCACGGTATTGGCAGAGCTGCATTCCTTCTGGAAGCTGGAAGCTACCTTTTCCAGATTCTGTGAGGCAACCTGCATTCCTTGGCTTGTGGCCCTCTTCCAAGTATAGCATCACTCCAACCTCTGCTTCCATCACCATAATTTCTCTTCTTCTGTTGTCACATGGATGGCCTCCCCTATTATGTACCTCATGTCTCTCCCTTTTTTGTAAGGGCCCAAATAATTACATTGGACTTATCCGGATAATCTCTGATAGTCTTCCCATCTCAAGATCCTCAACCATACCTCCAATGTCTCTTCTCATGTAAGGGAATGTAGCAGGCTAAGAGAATTAGAATGTGGACAATTGGGGTGGTGGGGTGGCATATTAGCCTGCCATGGTAACCATGCAGTCTTAGAGATAATTTCCAACCTTGACTTCATACTGCTGCCTACTGCAGTTTCATGGGACAAAAATGCCTCTTTCTGGGCACATAGGATGACTATGTTTCTCGAGCTCTTTGCAGTTAGGTTAGGGCCAAGTGAAGGACTCAGACAAACGGGATGTATTTAGAGGGGAAATAAGCACTATTTTCTCAACATGTGGTCTGCAAGACAGCAGCAGCATCACACTGAAGCTTGTTAGAAATGCAGAACTCCAGGCTCCACCTGCAACTTCCTGAGTCAGAATTTCTCCTTTTATCAAGATCCTTGATGATTCTACTGCACATAAAAGTTCCGGAAGAACTCATCAGCCCACTTCTAACCCTGGCACTTAGAAATATTGTGCAAAAGCCAATCCTTCGGCTGTCTCTTCCTCTACTGCAGTGACCTCGGAGACCAAGAGCTCCAGGTAGCAAAGCCACAACACAGAGGCCACCCAACCCGCAAGAGACTATGAAATAAGCAAAAAATAAACTTCTGAGTCAAGGCACCAAGACTTTGGAAATTGCCTGTTGTAGCAGCTACTGTTAATTATTCTGGTTTTCAGTAAGATATTTATCTGAGTTAGCTCAATCAGAAAAGCTTTGCCCACAAGAGTGATTCTCAAGAAATGTGTGTATCAGGATCACCTGGAGGGGTTCTTAAACTACATACTGCTGGGTCTCATCTCCTCGAGGTTTTGATTTAGTAGCTCAAGGAAGAGGCACAACAATTTGCATTTCTAACAAGTTCCCAGATAAGGCTGATGCTGCTGGCCCTGAGACCACATTTTGAGAACTGTTGATTCACTGTTAGTTGCTCTCCATCGCTATACAATTCAACTCAGACAACATAGACCAGGAGTCTGCACACTACAGCCAACAGGCCAAATCTGACCCACTGCTGGTTTTCACAAATAAAGTTTTATTAGAACTTTGGAACTTAGCTACACCTATTTATTTATGTACCACCAGTGGCCACTTCCTCACTACAAAGGCAGACTTGAATCACTGCAGCAGATATGGCCCACTGCTATGGACTGAATGTTTGTGAATTAGTTTAAGGCTTATCCACTAAATCAGTTAGCTGGCATATACTAGTCCCTATATGAATTCATTTGGTGAAACCTAATCCCCAATACAATGATATCAGGAGGCAGAGCATTCGGTCAGTGCTTAGGTTACGAGGGTGGGATTATGAATGTCATTAGTACTTTCACAAAAGGGACCCCAAAGAGCTCCCTTATCCTGTCTGCCATGTGAAGATGCAGCAAGAAGATGGCCATCCATGAACCAAGAAGCAAGTTCTCAACAGAATCTGAAACTTTAAAGTTAATTTATTTTGAGAGAGAGGAAGACACACACCCACCCCCCCCCCACACACAGAGAGAGAGAGAGAGAGAGAGAGATTGAGCAGGGAGAGAGACAGAGAGCAACAATCCCAAGCAGCCTCTGCACTGTCAGCACGGAGTCTGATGTGGGGCTCCTACTTACAAACTGTGAGATCAATACCTGAACAGAAACCAAAAGCCAGTCGCTTAACTGACTGAGCCACCCAGGCACCTCAACATAGACTGAATCTTCCAAGCCTTGGTCTTAGGCTTCTAGTCTCTGGAACTGTGAGAAATAACTTTCTGTTGTTTATAAGCTACCTAGTCTGTCATATTTTGTTACAGCACCCCAACTGTACTAAGATACACACAAAATCTAAAATATTTACCACCTGGCTCTTTACAAAAACAGTTTGCCAGGGTGCCTGGGTGGCTCAGTCAGTTAAGCATCCAACTTCAGCTCAGGTCATGATCTCGCGGTTCGTGGGTTAGAGCCCCGCGTTGGGCTCTGTGCTGACAGCTAGCTCAGAGCTTGGAGCCTGCTTCTAATTCTGTGTCTCCCTCTCTTTCTGACCCTCCCCTGCTCACACTGTCTCTTTCTTTCTCAGAAATAAATAAAACATTAAAAAAATTTTAAAAAATAAAAAAAACAACAAAAAACCAGTTTGCCAACCCCTGATATAGACCACAATAAAGTTTTCCTATGATATCTTACAGAATACTGAATAGAGAATACAGAATATTGACTTACTTGAGGATATTCATTGATATTCTCTACTTCCACTATGCCCTTTTCCATTTTGGCAACAACCACAAGAAAATTCTTTGAGAACTGGTATTTACTATTACTATTATGTCCCTAGTAAGGGCCATTTGTTACCGAGCACATGTCTCTCCAGTATGAAACTGGAAATATTTCGGGGAAGCAATAAGGATTTTCAAAGAACTTTGTGTGTGAAAGCTGGGGTTATTTTAGCACACCTGATTACAGAGGCAGAAGGGAGGTTACATGAACAAAAAGCAGGCAGTTTCCAATGCTATGAACACACTCTTAATGACCTTATGGCCTTACTGCTTATGTTACAAATCCAAATGGGCTTTTATGTCTTTCATCATGCTGAGGTCAACTTATTTTATTAAAATTAAGCTGCCTGTCATCTTCCAGAATGGTACACAAGACTATTATATATGCTCTCCACCCACTTCAAAAGCCCTATGACCTATTTTTTTAATCCTTAAATATGCCAACCCACACAAAAGCACTGTTTTTTTAACTATTCTTTCAGATTGTTCCTTTTAAAACAGTAGTGTCTGCAGAAATGTCACATCAGAAGAAATTGCTCAGAGGAAGAAGTACTTAACTGAAACTTTTATTAGTATATTGGGGGAAATTTGCTGGTCTGAGAATGGAAAGAGGGACTGATACTGAATAAAAACACAGTGATGACAAAAAAAAAAAAGGAGATTTTTTTGGCCATAAAAACCCACCTTATATTTTAAAATCTAAATAAGAAGATTCTCTATTGATTATAGCTGTGTTTTTTTTAAATAATAACTCCTTCCAAGTCTCTCCCCAGAATTCTGATCCCAAAATGAAGCTTAGGGCTAATCCATTAGGTTGGTAGGCTAGCATGCCCACTGGTCTCAGAGGAAGTCACAGTCTCTGCTGCATAGTTGTCAACTATGTCAAGCCTCCACATGCCCCATTGAAGCTCTCACACCAGGGCTCTTAGTAGACACTGTGCTCTCAATTTTCTCTGGCTTTGCACAGACTCATTCCTTTGAAAAATGTTAAGTCCTCTGTTTGGATGAATCCTCATTCATCTACTTATGATTCACCATATGCTCAGATTTTGATGGCAATTAGCTCTCTCCCTTTCCAACCATTTCAAGAAGAATCCTAACCCCCACGAGTGTTCCTAATTCTTTAGGAGGTTTGCAAGGAGATGCTTCACATGCCCATAAACCAGTTATCCAACCTCATTCTTTACCCACTGCCTGCCCTGTTTCCTCTCATGCCGTGGCTCTCCCTATCTAGGATTTGAGAGGAGTCCCCACTGCACATGAATGCCAGTCATATGATGCCAAAGTTCATGCCACAGATGTTGCTGAAACCACTAAAATAGGAAACAGAGACACTGGCTTTCCTGTTGAGGTAGGAGAATTTTCTTCTCTCTAAGCCTATGCCATATTTTGTCATTTGGGCCCCAAAGAAAACATTTGTTTCATCTTCCTAGAGCAAGTCCCCAACTAAGAACACACACATCTTTCTCTGACAACGTGCAACAGTTCTTCCTCAGGTTAGTCTAAATCTAATCAACTGAAAATATATTTCCCCAAGTTCACATTTAACCAACATGGCATTTTTCTTCCAATCAGTGCCCCAGTAATGCCTCCACAAACATGCCCATTTTCTAAGAGATGTTTAGATTTATGTAATCCCTTCTCCTATCACCTACAGCACGGGGCAGACATAAAAGTGGATAAATATCTTATTAGAAAACATCTTATTAGTCTTTCAGGAATACCCACAGAAAGTCACCCAAGTATCTCTCCACTTTTCCTGATTTCTTCCATCCATACTGAGTCAGCCTCAGATGGACACCTGCTCATCTTCTCTCTCCTGATCTCCCTCTAGCTTCTCTTTTCTACCCTCTTGCTCCTGGCCTGCTGATGTCCATGCTCTCTCTAGATCCAGGCCATGCACAACTTTCTTTTTCAGTCCTCTATAGTTGTAGTTTGGTTTTTCAAATCTTTCACAGCTGACCATCTATAGTCAAAAAATCCCTTCATCTCTAGCAACATCACATCAATGCACTGTATCAAAAGATCCCCCTTACTACCAGTGCAGAGAAGGAAAAAAAGAGTAAAGGAAACACAGAAATCTATCACATCACATGTATCTTTGTCTAAATAAAAGTTTCTCCACCAAAGATGATTAAAATCTTCATGTTTTAGGGGCGCCTGGGTGGCTTAGTCGGTTAAGCGTCCGACTTTCGCTTAGGTCATGATCTCGCGGTTCGAGGGTTCGAGCCCCGAGTCGGGCTCTGAGCTGACTGCCAGCTCAGAACCTGGAGCCTGTTTCAGTCTGTGTCTCCCTCTCTCTCTGACCCTCCCCTGCTCACGCTGTCTCTCTCTCTCTCCTAGAAATAAATTAAAAACATTTTTAAATTTTTTTTAAAAAAATCTTCATGTTTTAGAAGATAAAAACAAGCAGTTTTTAAATAGCAATTTCTCCATTTTGATGTTTCCAAGATCTTGGGGCCAAGACTCATTCTTGGGGTCATTTCAAGGTATCACAGGCTTTCCCTACCCTCCACAGACTCTATAAAACCTAGTGATCCTATGCCTTTGACCTAAGAATTGGAACTCTACACTGAGATAAGGGCTGTGAGACTGTACCTATCAATTAAATTCTCTCAGCTTCAAGTAATGGAGACCCAAAATAATAGTGGCCTAAACACGATAGAAATTGTTTTCCTTTTCATGCAAAACTCTAAAATTATGCAGACTGAGTCTAGACTGGAGGCTCTGCTCTGCAAAGTCCTTGGCACCTCATGTGCTCCCCAGGTCACTGTACCACCAGCTCTACGGTGTAGCCTTCACCCTCCTAGCCCAAAATGATACATCCATATTACAAGGAACAGGATGAAGGAAGAATGAAAAAGAAGAAAAAAGGGCAAAAGTTGCTTGCCACCTGTCTCCTGAAGTTCCTGAAAGCTGTCACACAACATTTTAATCACACCTCTTTACAAAGCATAACCATTCCTGGCTGCAAGGGAGGTGGGGACATTTTACTCTGTGTTCTGGGCAACCATATGCCCAGCTAAAAAAATCTATTGCTATGGGAGAATGGAGAAAGAATGAATATCAGGAAACAGCTAGCAGTGTCTGTCACTTGTGCTCCTCAACTCACTACCTTTTTCAGGGCTAATAATAAACTCTGGAGTCACCTAAAATAGAATGCTTTAAATTCCATATTCTTATAAAAAGTTGAGGTAGAAGTCAGAATTCTGGCATTTGATGTAACTGTCGGCAAGTCACTCTGCCTTACTCAACTGGGAATAAACTGAAATGATAAAGGTGAAAGCAATTTTTGAAATATGACATAAATAACTCTTGAGGCAAAATAGATTTAGAGCAATAAATTCTCTTTAGTCTCCTTTAAACATGTATGTCTTTCATTCAAATTATTTTCATTCTCTTTTTATGTCTTTTAATAAAATATGGCAGATAGATATCAAGACAGCAAAAGACCAGAAACAAAGGTATGTGGCCTGATACTAAGTGATTTTGATAGAGTCATCAGTCTATCAGAAAAAGAAAAGGAAATTCTCTAGAAATTGCCAAGATTTATGGAGTATCACACTATCAACCTGGTCTCTCCAACCTTCTTCCCATATTTAATTATTATTAGATATAGAAATAGATCTTCATAAAAGAAGTTATAGTTCTTCAGGAAAATTCTCATAATTACAGTCCTAGCAATTCTGTTTTGCAGAGAAAGCTACCCTGGCCATTTAGGGTAAGCAGAACAGCTAAAAAAATCAGCTTTTGTAACTTTCTGGTGTGTTTAGTTTTGCTACCACTATTGTTGCTTCTGCTGTAATTTGCTGAAAAGCACTGGAAAGGTGGAATGACTGGAAATCACCTAATAATTCTAAACTGCTTTAATGGATGGCATGAAACAAAGGGAGTCTTGGTAAAAGTAATTTGTATAGATGCTATGATTTTGCCATGTTCTGCTGGAGGAACACAGAGTGAGCAAAAGGTGTGGTAAGGAATGAAAGCTTTGGAAACACAGAGGATGATTCTGAAAATCATATTAGAACAGATTCCAGGCTTTGGATGTATTTTTCTTCCTGTCCCTCTGGTTTGGAATCCTATAGAGTCAGGCAGACTACTAACATGCCCTCCAGGGAACCTGGTAGAGGCTTCTTAGTCAGAATAGGCAGGGTAATGGTACAGTAACAAAATAACCTCATTCTCAATGACTTAACACAATAAAGATTAATTACTTTCCTATGCTACACATCTAACATGAATCACAGGAGACTGTGCTCTACACATAGGATATAGGCTGTCAGAGTCTCTACTAACTTATAGCTGTACCACCTGAAAATGAAGCCTCTGCAATACCCACAGAAAGAAGAGAGAGCATCAGAAGAGAGCATCATGCAAGAGATTTCTACTGCCTCAGCCCAAAAAATACACTTCACTTGTGCTCATAGCCCACTGGCTAGAATTAGTCACATGTTCCCAATCTAAATACAGGAAGCTAGATAATGTAGGCAAGTTTGTGGAATATTGGTGATTTGTCTATGCCACATTGATGCCTGAGTTATCTAAGAAATGTTTTCTGTCTCATTTTTACTTTATGCTTTCTGAGAATTACAGGTTTTATTTTGAGAAACTTTTTTCTTTTGAAGAAGGTAAGACAAAATCTTGGACTTCTAACACAATTCACTTTACACACACATCATGAAGGAATAGAAATTCATTCTATAGGGCATGGAGGCACACATGTATTTATTCTAAAACAGGCTGAACTATGTTCTGATGAGGGTAGCTGGTAGAATAGTATAGTATAGAAAAGCACAGGCCTTAGCAACAGACAGCTTGAGTTGGACTTTTAGTTCTCCCATTTACTAGCTATATGGACTTCGTGAAGATATTTGAACTCTGTCACAGTTTCCTTATGTCTAAAGTAGAGATGATTATAGTACTTATGTTATGGTTCCTATGATGATTAACTCAATTAAAATGGTGTATACAGAATACATAGCACTAAGGTGAACACTTACATGTTGGATAAAAGTTAACTCATTCTTCAGTGCCCTGGCTTTTTATCCCATTGACTTGGTTTCATTTTCATAATCTAGCTTTTTAACCAGTGCCCTTGGCTTAAAGATTTATTGTAGAGATTCCTTACCTTTTTCTTCTCTCTTTGTGAGATTCTGCTTCTCCTCCACTGGAGCCAGTCTCTCTAGCAAATAGTTATATGACTGAAGGAAGAATACCAGGGACTCTAGAGTCATCTTGCATAGTCTGGAATTGAAGCTCTGACACTTACTTACTGTGACATTGGGCATCCTAATGCACTGCTCTGATCTTCATTTCTTTATTTACAATATATAGTAGTAATATGTATTTCATAAGGCTTTTGAGAACATTCAATGGTCCCATGCATGTAAGTATTTAGCACAGTGACTAGTACAGAGTAAGTGTTCAGTAAATGTTTGTATTCTGTAAAATGAGGACCATAATACTTTTCTCAAAGGATATGCACAAACTTAAGGAAGTTGTGAGAGCACCGCAAATGGTTATGTCAGCATTTTCTATGTATGTCTACATGTGTATGTATGTGTGTACATATATATAAGATGCTCCCTCCCAAAACCAAAGATGTACAAATAACTGTAATCTGCATTTTATGCTGGGGTAACTGCCAACATTAAATTATAAATTACTATGTTTTCATATTATTTTCAACATAGGTCACATCAAGCATCAATAAATTGTTAGTACTTAGATATGCATTCCATTCTCAGTGCTTCATACTTTAGTTTCTAGAAACTTGCCAACCTTCATCAAAACAAAAATCAAATCCATAAGTATTAACTGAATTCTTACTGAATGCAAAACACAATTGCTATGAAGCCAAGGAAATATTTTTAGCTTCATGCATTATCAGTGATTGATACCAAATGCACTGCCTTCTTACTGGAACAGTATCATAGAATATTCCGAGTGTCATTACTGCTTTTAAAAGAGTTCCTATCAGGAAAGCTCTATGCCACTATATTCCATCTTGCTCTGAGGAAAAGAAAATGCAATAGAGATGAGCATTAGATTTCATTTCATTGTTCACAGTATGCTACTATCTCAAAGAATGAAATAAATTAAAGTTCCATCTGACTGCCCCAGTGGATAAGAACAAGTTTACCTGCTAATATGAAGACTGAACTTCCTGACACCATCTCTGAAAAATATAAAGTGCATTATTGTGTCTTCATATTAATAAACATTGGCAACCAATAGACTTCACTTTATTATTTTTCACAGTTGTATCAGTTGACCTAGACTGGCAATGTGTAATATACAAAGGCCAGGAAACGGGTCTTATGACCTCTGAAAATTTACTCATTAGCCAACAAGTTCTATACTAGTGCTGTCCAATACAAATACAGCATGAGCCACTTACGTGATTTAAAATGTTCTAGTAACCACCTTTTAGAGTAATTTTAGAGTAAAAGGAATAGCTGAGATTGACTTAATAGCTTATTTTACTTAGCCTAATATATCCAAAATAATGTCATTTCAGTGTAAGCAATAGAAAAATCATTGAGATAGTTTATATATTTTCTTTGAAATCCATTTTGATAGTTTATAGATTTTCTTTGAAATTTTATACTTACAGTACATCTTAGTTTGGACTAGCTGCATTTCAAGTGTTTAATAGCCACATGTGGGTGGTGGTTACCATATTGGACAGTACAATAGCCCTATACTATCATTCGGTAATTCAGTAGGATAAAAAATAAAAATTTAGCATTTAATATGGAAATATTCCATAACATATATTATATATTACTGTGTAATTTATTTTTTTTTTTTTATTAAATGTTTTTTATTTATTTCTAGGAGAGAGAGAGAGAGAGACAGCGTGAGCAGGGGAGGGTCAGAGAGAGAGGGAGTCACAGACTGAAACAGGCTCCAGGCTCTGAGCTGGCAGTCAGCACAGAGCCCGACGCGGGGCTCGAACCCACGAACCGCGAGATCATGACCTAAGCGAAAGTCGGACGCTTAACCGACTAAGCCACCCAGGCGCCCCTATTACTGTGTAATTTAAATAAAGGAAATATTTTTTAATTTTTTTAACATTTATTTATATTTTTTGAGAGACAGACAGAGTGTGAGCTGGGGAGGGTCAGAGAGGGAGAAAGAGAATCTGAAGCAGGCTCCAGTCTCTGAGCTGTCAGCACAGAGCCTGACATGGGGTGTGAACCATTGAACCATGAGATCATTATCTGAGCCAAAGTCCGAAACTTAACCAATGGAGTCACCCAGGTGCCTCTAAAGGAAATAAATTTAAATAATTAAGATCAATTTGAATAGCTAAGGTAAATTTGAATAACTAAAAATGATACACTTGAATTAGAAATTATTTAAAGTACATTAAGCATTTTTAAAAATTTACATAACGAAACATAATTCCCATAGGCAAAGAAAAAGAGAAAAGGATTCCATAGAAATAACAAGTAGTTTATCAAAAAACAAGCACAAGTATTTAATTTCCTACTTTTTAACCTCAAACATTTAAAAATGGCTTTAAAAATTCTTTTTATAATTAAAAAAATTATTTATTTTTGAGAGAGAAAGAGTGCAAGTGGGAGAGGGGCAGAGAAAGAGGGAGACATAGAATCCTAAGGAGGCTTCAGGCTCAGAGCTGTCAGCACATAGCCTGATGTGGGGCTTAAACCCATGAACTGTGAGATCATGACCTGAGCTGAAATTGAACGCTTAACCAACTGAGCCACCCAAGAACTCCTCAAAATCCTTTATAAATGAAAGAAGAATGTCCGTCATTGAGCATATGTACAGGTAGAAAGTCTAGGGATTCTTATACAGTTGAGGTCATACACTCACCAGAGTTCACAAGAGAAGTCTGCTGTACACTTAAAATATAATGTGATAAGGGGCTCCTGCGTGGCTCAGTCCAGTGATTATCCGACTCTTGATTTTGGCTCAGATCGTGATCCTAGGTTTTGGGATTGACCCCCATATTGGGCTCTGCACTACTCTCCTCCACTTGTACTGTCTCTCTAATGTGTATGTATACACACACACACACACACACACACACACATACACACACAAATAATGTAATGTAATGAGTGCTAATATTGAGATAAGTACTGGGAACTAAGGAAACAAAACAGAAAGTACTAGACTGAGAGTAATGACTACTGTGGAAGGTGGAGTGAATGCATACTCAAGAAGCTACATCTAAATGAAGTCTTATAATAGTGCTTGTAGGAGGAGCTTAGATGAAAAGGAGATGAGAAATGTATCTCAGGCCTAAGAAACATAACCTTCTGTCCTTCAAGGAAGAGGAAAAAAGTACATGATATTTTGGGAAGTGGGGAGGTGCTACAATAAAGTAAGAATTTGACATAGGGTCTCACTGAATAATGTTCAATATTTCATTAAATATGGAGTTAATAAAAACAGTAGAGAACTAGAAATAAAGGAGGGTGTTATCAGTTTCCAACCAGGAAAAGAGCACTGACCCCTAATACAAAAAACAGACAGAATTTAATCCAAAGAGCTGACTACCAAGTGTTAGAATTACTAAGAAGCCAGACAGGAAAAATGAGGCAACCCCAAAATCAGCACAGCACAGGAAGTCCCACTTACCCTCAGGACTGGAAGACACAAGTGGGGTTTCCAGAGCCACAATGTGAGACCACCCAGCAGAAGCTTAAGTCATAAGAGGAGTTTCCTCACAAAAGTTGGAAACACTGAGGGAGGAGCTGTCGATATGAACTGGACCCAGGGAGAAAATGCAGCTACTGTCAAGAAAAGAAGAATGTAAAGGAGAGAAATACTCTGACTTCTTTCTTTTCATTCTCCAGTCTCCCTCCACAGAGGTAAAGCCTAATGACAATGGAGTTTGGAAAGGCAGCTTGCAGAGGTCTTCCCCAAATATTTTCCTCTCTCTACGAACCCTCAGCAATTCATCTACCTTCCTTTTTCTCAGATGGTCTTACTTGATACTTTACTAAGAAAATAGTACACAGGAGAGCTTGCACAGAGCCATTTACCAGGCCTACCACTCCCATCTTCTGCACCCACCACACTTCCTCCTCACCACCAGCACCTCCCCTCATAAGCTCTGCCTCCTGCCTGATACTGGAATGACTTCCCCATCCTCCTATCTAAAGCCAGTCCCTCCACTTATGCTTTAAAATCCATTTCTTCTTACCTACCCAAGAACACTCCAGAAATTCTACTCTCTTCTTCCAACATAGTTACTTCTCTCTCTCTACTCAATTACTTGTATCATGAAACAAATACACCGTTATTCCTTCCATCTTAAAATAAAGATATCAAAAGAAAGTTATCTTTACCCTATTTCCACTTGACCAAATCACCCATTTCTTTGATCATTTTTGTATCAAAACTCCTGAAAAAAATTGTCTATATTTGACTTTTTTTTTTCTCTTGCCAATAACTTAAATAACACAGCAATTAGGGTTTTATTCCCCTCACCTCCAAAGAAAGTTATCTAGCCAAGGACACTCGTGACCTTAACATTGCCACATGTACTGTACAATTCACAGTCCTCATCTTAACCTGTCAGGAGCACTTATCACAGCTGCCACTCATTCCTTTGTATGCTTTCTTACCTTCCGGAACACCACATTCTCTCCATTCCTCTTTCCTCAACAGCCCTTCTCAGTTTCCTTTAGAAAAAGGCAGCAAAAAACAAAAACAAAAACAAAACACACACACACACAAAACAAACCCTTCATCTTATCCCTGATCTCTTAATGTTGGAATATACCAGGCTCAACTATTGGTCTTTCTATCTTCTCTATTTGTACCCACTACCTTGGTAATCTCTTCCTAGGCTCATGTTGACAACTCCTAAATGTATAATTTCCACCAATATATGTCTCCCAAAATCTAGATTCCATATTCTACTTGAGATGTTTAAAGACATCTCAGGTTTAATATGTCCATATGGAACTCCATACCTTTGCCCAAAACTTACCATATCAACAGCCTTCCCATTCATTTGATAGCAAGTTTATCCTTTAAGTTGCTCAGGCCAGAGTCTTTAGTCATCCTTGACTCTTTTCTTTCTCTCTCATTCAACATTCATCTGTCAGAAAATTCTGTTGGCTCTACTTTCAATATATATCCAGAATCAGACTATGTCTCATTACCTTCGTTGCCACCACACTAATCTGAACAAATATCATTTCTCACCTGGGTTGCTGCAATAGCATCTAATAGGCCTTCCTATTTCTACCTTTCTTCTATGTTAGCAAGAGATCCCTTTAGAACCAAATCAGACCATGTCACTCCTCTCCTCAAAATCCTGCAATTGATCCCCTCTCACAGACAGTAAAAATCTAGGTACTACATTATTTGACTTCTGTTATATCTTTGTCATATCCTAATATTTCTAGCGCTGTACTTTTGCTCCAGCCACACTGTTTAAATAATAAATATTTGTTAAACAAATCAATCCTAGTCTCCAAGGGGCTCATACGCTACTGGGAGAAACAGAGAGAGATTAATGATTTCAAACAGAAGATGGTGATTAAAGCCCTCCTCTATCTCCCATCATAAATTCTGGCAGGTGAGTGTCGAAGGTTGAGAAATTTACCAGGGATGGGAAGGATGTTGGAGAACACAGGTAGGAAGCAAAGACATTTCAGGCAGGACAAACATGGCACATGCAAAGATCTGGAAAAATAAATCAGCAGAACATTTAGAGAATTACAAGTAAAGCATAAATTAAAGAATAACATTTGAGATTAGGGGATCTGGACGTGGGAGGTAAAGAGAAAGACAGTTTACACTTTAGATAGGAGTCAGATCATGAAAGACTTTCCATTTGTTTGTTTCTTCCATTACAGCTTTGAAGCTGTTCTCAGAGCAATTTATTAATCATATCTTTTTGATGCACCCTCTCAACAGGGCTAAAGCAATACTTGGAAAGGACTCTGATTTCCCTGAGTTAAGACACAAAAGAAAAACCTAGAGTCACATTTAACTTGACAAGGTAAAAGAGTGGGTGTGCTACTATATCAAATTTAATTTGTACAAAATCATCATCTCTGGTAACATTATTTTTCCTGATCTACTGCGTTTAGACTACTTTAGTAAGGCTTGATCTCCCTGTCTACCTAAACACTGATTCACTTACAGCAAGCTTCAGGGTAACATTGGTCTTATTAATACCCAGCAAATCCAAAAGGTGTTAGTTGCACATGATTTTGTATAAAAGGTGAACGTAGACAACTCAGTCTACAGCTTTCACCAGACTCGGAAGCCAACCAAAGGTGAGTCTTGGCATCTATAGTTATCAAGTGGTGATGGTTACTTTTAAAATTATAGATTTTCCAGGATCTGGAGAATAAATCTAGACCTTTCAACTACACAACTGCTGTTGTGTAGACAATTTGTGCTGGCCAACCTGAGTTCTTAAATACGGTTAATACACTGTAGTCACTCTTAGCAAGCAATTGAATTTTACATAGACCAATTCACCTGGCCTCTTAAATAGTCTTATTTTATTTTATTATTTTTTTTTTAAATTTATTTCTAGGAGAGAGAGAGAGAGACAGCGTGAGCAGGGGAGGGTCAGAGAGAGAGGGAATCACAGACTGTGAAACAGGCTCCAGGCTCTGAGCTGGCAGTCAGCACAGAGCCCGACGCGGGGCTCGAACCCACGAACCGCGAGATCATGACCCAAGCGAAATTCAGACGCTTAACTGACTAAGCCACTCAGGCGCCCCAAAATAGTCTTATTTTAAACAAAGGTAAGCAAAAGCAAATGATAATATTTATGAGATGCTAAAAATGATGAATTTTATAATATAGAATTTCCTTGTACATTTTACACAAAAATAGTCTTTAAAATGGTAATGAATGGACAAATATGATGATCACAATTACCATACTCAGAATAATGACTTAAATACTCTAATCTTTAAATTACTGCTACTTAAATCATTATATTGGAGTTTTGACCTGTAATAATGGGTTTACTTTGACCAAGAAATAAAAAATGGAGAATAAGAAGAAATGTTTGTTCAAGAAACAAAGAAGGAAATAAAAAGGAAGGAAAAAATTACTGCAACAAAATGTGACTGGGGGACGGGGGGCGCCTGGGTGGCTCAGTCGGTTAAGCGTCCGACTTTGGCTCAGGTCATGATCTCACAGTTCGTGGGTTCCAGCCCCACATCAGGCTCTGTGCTGACAGCTAGCTTAGAGCCTGGAGCCTGTTTCAGATCCTGTGTCTCCTTCTCTTTCTGACCCTTCCCTGCTCATGCTGTCTCTGTCTCTGTCTCTCTGTCTCTCTCTCTCAGAAATAAATAAAACATTAAAAAATTTTTTTTTGAAATGTGACTGGGGAGGATGGGAAGATCAATTCTTTTTGGTTTGGTCAATTTACATAATGATTATAATTATTTGGGTTTTTTTTGTTTGTTTCTGATAGCCTTAATTGTTTGCTTACAGCCCAGGATGAAGTCAATCCAGTTTTGCTTCCTTTTCTGCTGCTGGAGAGCAATCTGCTGCAAGAGCTGTGAGCTGACAAACATCACCATCACAGTGGAGAAAGAGGAATGTCGCTTCTGCGTAAGCATCAATGCGACTTGGTGTGCTGGCTACTGCTACACCCGGGTAGGAACTTTGTTTTGCTGGAAGTGAGGGTGATAAGGGTCTGTACAAGGATGGCTTGATTAATTCTCACTTTATGAATATTTTAACTTTCCCAGTAACAGCAATGAGTCCCTTAGCCAATACTGTCTGTTATGATTGGAGTTAATTGCCATGATATCAGTTAGATGTTAGGGCTTGGATTTGAATAGGGTAAATCTAGGGAAGCCTCAGATTTGATCTGATCAACTTGAAAATATGCCAATTCTTCATTTCCAAAAAAAAAAAAAAAAAAAAGAAGTGCTATGGTAGATTTTACATATAGTAAGCAAGTAAACATACATATATTTAATAATAAAACATCTAAAATATTCCCCCAAAGTAATTTTTTTGAAATTGAAGCCATATCTTTGCAACAAAGTATCAAAATGTTTCTAAGCCACATAAAAAACATAAATAGCTATATTTTTAAATGTTATTTATTTATTTGAGAGAGATACAGCATGAGTGGGGAAGGGACAGAGAGAGAGGGAGAAGGAATCCCAAGCAGGCTCAGCACTGCCAGCATGGAGAATGACACAGGGCTTGAACTCATGAACAGTGAGATCATGACCTGATCAAGAACTGACTGAGCCACCCAGGAGCCCCACAAACAGCCATATTATAAAAGCTGTCTTATTGATCCATCTTATTACAAATGGCAACAAGTAGCCTGAGAACACAGTTAAAATTCACAGACTATTAGAACCAAAATGAAACAGCAATCCTACTCACTGCTTCATGCCTTTAACAAAAACAAAGCACAGAAGCATGAAACCACTAGTTTGTATTCACTCAGCTTCTTTGCATTAACCTAAGTAAAGAGTTTCTACCTTGTTTGCTTTCTTCTCCTATAGTATCTGGTTATCTATGCAAAATTTCATTCTATAAACTCAAACTGAAAATAGCTTTTTAATGAAATATATTTTATTGGGTGGTAAATGACTTTGATCAACAGACCTGATAGCATGATACTGAAACAAATTATACAGCACTGCAAATTTATTATCATGATGCAAATAATTTTTCTAAAAACTGCTGGAACAAACCTATTGTGTCTGGATTAAAATGCAGGAACGCCTGGGTGGTTCAGTCAGCTAAGCATTTGACTCATGATCTTGGCTCAGGTCATGATCTCACTGGGGTCGAGCCCTGCCTTGGGCTGGACTCTGCTCTGACAGTGCAAAACTGGCTTGGGATTCTCTCTCTACCTCTCTCTACCCCCCACCCCCTCATAGTCTCTCACAGTCTGTCTGTCTGTCTCTCTCTCTCAAATTAATAAAAAAAACTTTAAAAAATATTTTCATATGCAAACCATGTATGCTTTGAAACTGAGAGCCCTGCAAAATACACAACATTTAAGGGGGAGAAATGTCTATGATACAGTGAAATTTTTAAAATTTTCCATAGTCTTCATAATCATGTTAAGCTAAGCATTAACATTTCCTATTATGTTTTTTTTGGCTTTTTATAAACACCCAGGGACAATGTATTTGGAAACATTTTCTGAGAAACTAAACTTCAGTGTTTTAATTAAGGTTCAAGTTGTCATTAATATACCCTTTGACTAAGTATAAAAAACCAACTTAACATTTCTGTCATACTTCCCTTTTCATCATTTTTCCTATATTGAAATTTAAAATTTCTCCACAGTTTGAGAAATATTTAAGAATTGATATTGACATAAGGAGTAGGAAAAGGAATGGCTTATATTTTCTGTAAGATTTCCAGAGCCAGGAAATACGACATTTATAAGATCATATTTCCTTGGTTAGGAATTCCTTAAGTGAGCTTTAATGGGTAAATGTTAGAATAAGCAATATTAAACTCCTGTCTCATTTGGATTGTGCTACATAGAAACTTCAAGAATATTTTAACCTAACTCTCTCCTTTCTAAACTCCTCAGGATCTAGTGTACAAGGACCCAGCCAGGCCTAACATCCAGAAAACATGTACCTTCAAAGAGCTGGTGTATGAGACAGTGAAAGTGCCTGGCTGTGCTCATAAGGCAGATTCCCTATATACATACCCAGTAGCCACTGAATGTCACTGTGGCAGGTGTGATAGTGACAGTACTGACTGCACCGTACGAGGCCTGGGGCCCAGCTACTGCTCCTTCAGTGAAATGAAAGAATAAAGAACAATGGACATATCAGATGACCTACCCTTGTCCTGAAGGACCAAGATATTCAAGAAGTCTGTGTGTGTCCATATGCCCAGGCTACAAACCACTGTGGACCAGGGGATCATTAGACCCCAGATCCAGGAAGATCTGTTCTCCAGGCAGAAGAGATCCAGGAATTAAGAATTCTGGGGCCAGGAGCCTGTTGCCACTCAATCCTGTATACCTGGTTTCACAAATTTTATTCAGTCTTAGTTAACTTATAGACATGTGGGTGCTTTCCTATCTAATAAGCCTATAAATACTCTCAAGCAACCCCTTTCTCTAAGAAGAAATAAGGGAAATAAGATGGGAATGGGTCAGAGTATTAAAGGCGGTCTTCTAGACATTTAAGCCCTCAAAAGCAGGGCCAGCATCTTCATGATTATAGTCTCAGTGCCTGGAACCATGTGTGAAATTTAGTAAGAAACTCAGTAATGGCTTCCTTAAGGAAAGTAAGATCAGAAAAGTAGGGATGGAAAGCATTAAAAGAGCATGTCTAAAAAAAAAAAATAAAAAAAAAAAAAAAAAAAGAGCATGTCTGACTCTGGCTGATGAGACCGCCCTCAACAATGCCAATCAGTAAATTAGCATATGAGAAAATTAGCCCATATCTAATTCATCATTTAAACAAATTGAACAAATACTATCTGGCTCCTGCAAAACTCCCTTTAAGAAGTAGGAAAAAAACAAAAGCAAAAACAAAACACTACATTGCCCTGCTCTCCAGGCTACAATCCACTCCTTTGAAGAGAGGTGGATTTGAAAGTAGATTTGAAAGCAATTTTGTCAATTTAGTAAGTATATTTATCCTATCTACAAACACATTTGTATAAAAAATAGCTTTTCTATAAAGAGTTATCTAGGAGGAAAAAGAAAAACTACCTGTTTTCTAGAATCCTCCGTATATCAATCTTTTCTTTTGTCTATTCATGTTCTCCCATATCTGTTTCTTTCAAGAGGATGAATATTAAAGCTATTTCAGGAGTTGATTTCTTTTCAGGGTGTTACCTCTCTTACTCATGTACTTATTTCATACTTATACTGTTTAATTTATTTAAATCTTACTTTTTTAATAAAGATGCTAACCACAGAGTCTTAGATTTAGATTTTTTCATCTATAAGCAAATGACTAAAATATGTGTTATGTTTATAATATTAGTAGAAAAAATATTTAAAATAATTCCTAGTTCTTCTGGGATATTTACTTGTCCTCACTTTTGGAAACATTAAAATTAATTTTGTTGGATTTCTAGAACTGTTTACTTAAATTTCCTGTCATTTTTTTGAACTCAGTTTCTGATGGAGTGGGGCTTGGGCAGGAGACAAAGAGAGAATCACAGAGTGGGTGGGCACATTGGAGATTTTCTAGTTCATTTCTTCAATTTTTAAAATGGAAAAATTGAAGTCTAAAGATATTAATTCACCCACCCAAGATCACAAAGACAGTTCATGGCAGAACCAGGATTAGAACTCTGGCCTCCTAGGAGCACCTGGGTAGCTCTATTTGTTGAACATCCAATTCCTGATTTTGGTTCAGGTCATGATCTCAGCTCAGGATCATGGAATCATGTTCCACATCTGACTTACACTTAGCATGGAGCCTGCTTGAGATTCTCTTTCTCTCTCCCCACAACCCCTCCCCTGCTTGTACATTCATGCACTAACACAAAAATTAAAAAAAAAAACAACAAAAAAACAAAAAACAGAAAAGAAGCCTTGGCCTCCTAGTTCTTAGCCAGTTCTCCTATGACTACTTCACCATATTAAGAAGTCATTTTGGCAAAGATTGAAGCAAAATTGTATGTATCGATAATCGAATTATGCCCATCCAAATCTGGTACTGATTGGGGCTTACTTATATTCTCTACAATATTTTGACATACTGATATTAGGACTTATTAAACAAAGTTGAGTAAGAGCTTTATTTTATAACAATGTTTTCCTCCTCATTATACTTTTAGAAATCAAAACAATCGACTTCCTGTTGGAGACAGTACAGGGCAATGGATCCAGAGTTCACTTGTCTTAATCACCTCGTCCAGATATAACATCTTAAACAAGCCACTTATGTTCTCTGGATTTCTTTTTACTCAGGTGTAAAATGAGGATAATAATATTTACCTCAGAGGGTTGTATGGATGATTAAATGGGAAAACACATGCAAAGGGCTTAGAACAGTGCCTGGCACACAGCAATTCCTCAATAAATACTAGTTGTTATGCTTTAGAAGAGACGATGTGTCAAGATGGTAAGTCAGACCTAAGTAAAGCAACATAGTTTAGGTTCTTTCTAATAATATTAGGCAAGCTATTTAACTACTCCAGGCATCACTTTCCTCACTTTTAAAATGGAGTACAAGTGGTAACTATCCCACAGGGTTGCTGTAAAGATCAAAAAAGATAATCAATGTGAGGTGCTTTAGTTGTCCCACAGAAGGACTATAATCTTGATGTAGAGAGACCTCTACAACTTAGCTTAGAACGTCAAGGTCAAAATGCTAGGAAGCAGCAGCATTTTCTGCTTGAGACACCTCTCATGCCAAACTGAAATACAATCCTTTATGAAGCAGCAAGAAAGGACATTTATCAGCTCTCAAAGTGCTTGCCAAGAAAAGTTGTATCCTCATAGGCCACCATTTTACTTAAAGCCCATATTATCTCTCCTTAGCATTATAGCAAGGGTCTTTCTACCTCTGAGCAGTCCTCACATGGCTCAACTCCTCACAAATGACAACTTTGACCATGTCTAATAATGAATGAGATTCCCCTTTGTTTCATGATAAAATCTTAATATTTAGCTGACACATGAGGCTTATCATGGTCTAACCTATGACTACCTCTCAACTTCCTATCTCCTTGTTCCCTCATTCCCAGAAGCTGCTATACCTGAGACCATCTATGAGGGTTGAGTGATGATTTTGTACCTTCCACTCCTGGAATGCTTTAACCAGAATACCATGCCTTTCCTTCCATAAGAGATTTGGCTGACTATTGTAGAATTCAGTGGTGCTGACTTACTGATCAGTTTAAGTGATTAAAAATGTGGTACCAGTACATAAGATTAACAAACATCAAACTCACAATATCTAGGAAAGATAAAGATGAATAAACTGGAGGTAAGTATTTAAGGAGGCTCAAACTAGATTTATAATGCATATATCTTAATACAAAGTCATATGGTATAATGTTACCATATATACATCTAGGGGAGAGTTATCCAGGTGTTCATTATATTCTCTCATACATATAAAGTGTTTGCTAGTAAACAAGTGACAAAGCATCTTTATATGCTTTGTACGTTTAATCCTGAACTTATGCTATTTATAAGTAAAGTTGAGATCAGGCCTGAGCCTAAAGTCACAGAGCTAGTATGCAAGGCTCAGTCATTAGTATTCATTTAGGAATTGAGGCAGAATTCAGTATGTTCACCAAGATGTGTGCCTACTTCTTCCTAGCTATAAAGTGGAAATCCATTTCCTAGCCTTCCTTGTAATCAAGTTATATCCATGTTCCAGTAAATAGAATGTGAGTGGAAGTACTAACAGATATTCCATATCTGGCCCCTGAAATCCTCTCATAAATAATCATCCATTCTTTTCCTATATCAGCTGAATGTCAACACCAAGGATGACATTGAAAGCTTTGTGCTGATGATAACAGAGCCACTGTCAGCCTGGATTCCTGAATGCTTGCATGGAGTAGTATGGCCCACCATCAACCTTTCAGTAGACTGGATGAAATTTAGGTCAATGAAGAAAAGTTCTATTGGGTTAGGTTATTGGCATTTGCTGGTTTATCAACTGGGGAAAATTGCATTATTTTAAATAATATATAAATTGGTACTGGAAATAGAATGCTGCATTAACAAAAAATTAGCATTTGTGGCATTAGCTTAGTGGTTGAAAAATAGGATTAAAAAAAGTGATAGAGTAAAACTTTCACCTTTAAAAACATGAAGTCCAATCACGTGCTTACTGAGCAATTAGCAAATTTATGGCCTATGGTCCAAATCTGGCCCATCAACTTTTTTAAAAAAATAAAGTTTATTGGTACATAGCCAGTTATCTATGGCTGTTTTTGCACTACAACAGAATTCAGTAGTTGTGACAGAGGTCCACAAAGTCTAAAATAATTTACAATCTAGACTTTTACAGAAAAAGTTTGTCAAACTTGCTATAAGGAAAAGGTTCACAAAGAGTTCAAATGTTAATAGAATTGGCTTTTACCCTCTAGTTATTAAAGCTATGGTTTGTTTGCAAATAGACATAAGAGGGAATGGAGAAAGTCTAGGAATTTAAAGACTTGAGGTTTATAATAAAAGCTTATTGCTTCTAGACCCCTAATAGTAAGAGATAAAATGGCTTTGAGGAACAGAGGTCTATTAGGATTCAGTCTTGAAGTAAAGACAGATTTAAGGTGTGGCCTTTCTACCAAGGTCTTTTATCTCAGATAGTATCCAGAGTGGAACCATTAAGTTGTAAGGAAGCAAAAAATAAATAAATAATGATTTATAATCATGTTTAGAAAAAGAACTGTAGATGTTTTTATAGGCACCTGGAACAAAATGAAAGTATTTGAGAGAGTTGTCAACAAAACCAAAAGACTAGACTAAGAATGCCTTTGATTATTCAAACAACCTTTGAGTCCCCTAAGTTGGTGAGCAGAAAGTACTCTACTAAACTTGTACAGCCCCAAGGAGGGCCTCTCTCCATACCTACTTTAAATGTGATGATGGAGAACAAGGACATGGGGGAAAAAATGTTGCCCTAGAGAGAAGAATCATAATCTAATTAAGGAACTTCCTCAGCTGTCAAGGCCAAAGGATTTCATAAAGCTTGTGCAGTAGGATTTGGTCATTGCTTAATCCCATGAGCTGTGTCTTCTCATCTTCCCTTTTATGGATGGAATGTTATTGTGATTAGTGTTATGGTGTAGAACTGCCACTACTTCACTGAATACTAGGCGGAGAGGTAAAAGGAAGATAACTTGTCTTTTTAGTTCATGGGTTGCTAGCACATGAGAAGGTACATGTGGAATGATGGTGTGAATTTTATCATCTGGAAAGTAGCGGCCTGGAACTAGACTCAGGGATGGATAACCTCTTTAGAGAGTCAAGGAAGTAGTTTGACATGAGGGGAAGCGATGAAACTGTATTTGTTCTTAGATATTTGGACTGTGACAGAGATTGTTATATGCTCACCAAAATCCTTTTTCTACTCTTCTTTGGAACATAACTAGTCTACCTTTCCCAGTTTTACCTATAGAAAGATCTGATTATGTGATTGAGTTCTACCAATGGAAGGTTATCAGAAATGATGTGTGCTCATAAATGCCTCCCATAAATGAATAATATTTCCCCTCTTGTCTGGCTGAGTTTTATGCTTAAAGCAATCTTGGAAGTCATGTATAGAAGATGGCAGAACACCCATCAGCCTGTCTCTGAATGACCAGAGGAGTCACATAACCCCACACACCTGTTCCCTCTGAGAGGACTTAATGTCATCAATAAGTAAATTTCTCTTGTGTTAAGTCACTGAAACTTGAAGGTCTCCAACAGGTAATGCTACCTTAACTAATCCAGAGATCCACAATGCTCAAGAAACTTAATGTTTCATACCAATCTACATGAACCAAATATAAAGTCTGTTATCTAATATTGTTCACATATACACCCGCAGATTACCAGTTCCTGGTGAAAAAAGAAAAATCAATTTGTCAATTAGTACTTTAACTTTGAGTGTGTGTGTGTGTGTGTGTGTGCACACCATTTCCCTAAATGAAATTTCCTTCGACTTTCAGTCTGACAGTAGATTCAGGAAATGATACTCAAGAGCCCTGATGACCAGTAAAAGGACCTCTCACTAAAAGGTAAGCTAGGGCCTCCTTCCTGTTTCCCTGGTAAAGTCTCTTTCCTGAGGCATTATGATTGTAGATATTGAGTGGGGGAATCCAAGAGTCAGGACGTTCTCATGATTTCCATGCCCATGTACTATCTACTATGCCCCACTGTTTCTCCACAGGCTTCACTGTGAGAGTAATTTGAGGGTCTATGTAGAGATAGGCCTGGCAACATTTGAGTGGGCCTTAAAAATTCAATACTCAGAGCATTGTTAAGGTTTTAATGAAGCCAGGAATTCATATCACACTAAGATATAATTCTGTCTTCCAAATGGAATTATTTCAAAGCCTCACCTCACCAGGGTAAAGAGAGGGTGACCCCAAGTGAGAGGTAATATTGGTTAGATCAAATGTTAGAGATTAAGTCCAGTGAAAGTGACAAAGTACAGAGGAAGTAGGCTAAGAATTATAGTTATTAAGCAATAAGTCCTCAAAGGCTCCCATATGTGGAATTTCCATCTTAATATAATTTTTCCAAATCTAGAGCAAGATAGTCTACTCCTTTAGTACTTCTTTCTCAAGCTCCAATACAAATCCTGAAAAGTTCACCAAATAACATCAATAATAACAAAAAAATCTGAGCCACTTTGAATCAATACACATAATGATCATATTAAAACCCCATACATAGAATATGGTCTGTTGGCCCATGTGAAGACATGAATATATAGACAGTCAGCTCACATTAAATAATAAAAATAATAAATATCCATTCAAAGCCAACTGAAATAATAGACGTTGCATTTAGGAAGTCAGCTGTCCTTAAAATAAGCAGGAAAACTAAAAGTCCATGGTGCAACAGCTCAGACAGGTGAGCACTGAAGACATAGCTGTGTTAAGTATGCAATGAAATCAGTGCCCAGTTTACCACCCTCCTCCAGGCAGGGCCTTTTTGGTGACAAAGTACAGACACCCATTTTGTTTCTTTAAAATAAAGAAAGATTTTATTTTAAGAATGCCCATGGAATTGGAACTAAAACTAAAACACCTAAAAGGACCAAAGCATCATTCTTGTTCAGGGGTTCCCAAGGCTCATTTATAACATCTCTTTCTCTCTGCACAATAGCTCCAATATCCTCAGTATGGATGTGGCTGTTAATTAGGGACTCCTTTCAGCACAGCACCCAACATCCATCAGAACTTCTCTTTGAGTCTCTTAGCTTAAATCCCCAAGAGAGAAGATTTCATTGACTCAAATGGTATCATCTCTGCTTGGGTAGAGTTCATCACACATGGCATGACAAAGATCACTAGGTACCCTAACAGCAGGCTTCTGAGTTACCTAAAAGCAGGCTGCCTTTGAAAGCAAAATATAACCTTTGCCCCTTCAGTGGCTTCCCATAAGCAAAGAGCAGCCTGATGTTTTCTTGAGCAAGGAAAAAGTAAAAAGGCAGCTCATATTCAAAAGGGAAGTTGAATATGGCAGGCAGATTAACTGCCAGATCTCAAACAGATATTTCTGAAATCAGACCCAACAATTTTAATGGAATTTAAAAGGTCTAAGTAGTTGTTCTGCATTTGAAAAAGAATATGTGATTCATCCTTTTCAAGATAGGCATACTGATCTGATTTCAGGCTATTTTCTATACATTGGCCCCAAAATATAAATATTATATGCTACTGTCATCAGTACACTGAAAAAGCAGAATTCGTGGGTGTGTGATCCTAAAAGCAATTTTATTTGTTGTCCCACTGTCCCTTTGAATTTGTTCAGAGGCAGCTGTTCTTTCCCTACTACTGCATAAAAATTTATCAGGTTACATGTCATCACAGGTCACTCTTGGGTAATAAAATCTTCATTATCATTTCACAAACACGATAGTAACCTCCAGTCCCAGCTAAGAACAAAAACCTCAAATAGGAGCTGTTATTAAACTTTTTCCATTCTTGCTAGAGTGGGTGATTGATCCTTAACTCTGTCCCTCCAGATAGATTTCTATACCTGGACTGCACGTTCCTGGCACCCATGGATGGGAATACAGAGTAGGGAAAAGAAGGACAAAAAAGATAATTTCATGCTTTTAGGACCTGATAACTTTTTGAAGCTGACTGTCTCCGAGCATATGTCTGTGTTCTCCAGAGGCGCCTCTGCTGGGACTCTCCAACTGCAGTTCCCTGACATGGGTAGTGCATCCCCGTAGGCATGCTTCTCCTGAGCCCCTTACCTTCTTTTTTTTTTTTTTTTTAATATTTTTATTTATTTCCAGGAGAGAGAGACAGAGACAGCGTGAGCAGGGGAGGGTCAGAGAGAGGGGGAGACACAGACTCTGAAACAGGCTCCAGGCTCTGTGCTGGCAGTCAGCACAGAGCCCGACGCGGGGCTCGAACCCACAAACCGCGAGATCATGACCTAAGCGAAAGTCGGACGCTTAACCGACTAAGCCACCCAGGCGCCCCAACCTTCTTTATCCAACACTGTATATCCAGTCTCTGACAAAAACCCTCCTGAGCAGGATCCTTTATTATATAGACATTCCTAAAGTGGCCTTCCCATACACACCCAGAATTTTTGAGTCACTAGTCCAATATTAGAGAGGAGAGAAGCTATTTTCCAGATCCTGCCCTTCTACTCCAAAGCCATTGGAAGCTTTAGCCAGTTTCTTAACCTTTAGCTTTCTCAGGCATAAATCCAGTATTGGTCTAGAGATACCTGAGAATGTATATCAAGCTGTCTGAGGGGTCACATTGAAGCCTCCCATGCTTGAAGTAGAAATGAGGAGAAGGTACCTCTGTTCTTTGCAACAGGGAATAGAGCGGAATTTCATACAAGCTCCTGCAAAAGCATTCATCTTCATAAAATCGTTTCATTTCCAACTGTCAACATTTAGTTAATTCCTTAGTGAGAGTGATGTTCCCTAAAAAATTTTTGGCTATCTGCTCTGAAATTCCTAGAGGATGGTCTCAGTTCACTTTAATATCCGGAACCTATTATACCTCTATGTCTTGAAACTTTCATTTTAACATCCTATTATACTGCCTAATACATTGTGAGAAATCAGTTGGTCAAAAAGAAACATTATGCTCATGGTTTTTATTTTCCTTATCTTCAGTCTGATGCAGGAACCCACTCTTAGCTATGCACTTACCTTCAAATCATTCTTGAGTAATTTATTCTTGATGATACCAAAAGAAATGCAGTAGGGAGTGGTATGATACTATGTGACATATGGAGGAAACAGAAATGGAAATGATCTCTAGATAGACACAGGTACTGTGAGATAACTACATTTCCACTCAAATGCAATTTTACCATCTCTTAAATTCCATTTCCCCCTCCAGTTCACTTAATATGCACCTGCGTAATGCTGTCTCAAAATTTAATTTTCCTCTGGATAAAATTCTCATCCAGCCTTGAACATGTTTTATGTCTTTCTTTACTTTCTTAAATAAAAGTTAAGACAAAGACAAATGGGTAGAAGTTGGAAGGGGACACAAGAGCCAATGAGAGAAAAAGGAAGAGGGGGGGAAAAAAACAATCTCAGGAATTGTCTTAGTCAGTTCGGGCTGCCATAAATAGACCAGATGGCTTAAACAACAGAAATTCTGGAGGGTAGAAATCCTACATCAAGGTGCTGGCCAATTCAGTTCCTAGTGAGAGCATTCTTTCTGGCTTATGGAAAGCCACCTTCCCACTGCATCCTCACATGGTAGAGGAAAAGGGAGGAAAGGGAACAAGTGAAGAAAGGAAGAGAGTGAGAAAAGGAGAAAAAAGAGAAGTGGACAAGGGAGAGGAGGAGACAGGCGAGAGGAAGAGAACATTTTTGTGTCTCTTCTTCTAAGTGTTTTTTAAGTTATTTGAGTATGGTTGACATATAATCTTACATTAGTTTCAGGTGTACAACATAACGATTCTATTATGAGTCTATATGTTATTTTCACCACAACTGTAGCTACCATCTGTCACCATACATCTCTATTACAATATCAATGACTATATTTCTTATGCTGTATCTTTTATTCAAATGGTTTATTCATTTCATAACTGGAGGTGTGTATCTCCCACTCCCTCTTCACCCATTTTTCTCATTCTCCCACTCTCCTCCCCTCTGGCAACCACAAGTATATTCTCTGTATTTACAAGCCTGATTTTCTTTTCTAAAATTTATTCACTTGTTTAATTTTTAGATTCACATGAGTAAAATCATATGGTATTTATCTTTTTTGGCCTTACTTCACTTAGCATTATACTCTCTAGGTCCATCCATGCTGTCTCAAAGAGCAAGATATCATACTTTTTATAGCTGCATAGTATTCCTGTGTGTGTGTGTGTGTGCATGTATGAGTATACCACATATTTCTTATCCATTTGTCTACTGATGAACACTTAGGTTGCTTCCATATCTTGGCTATTATATATAATGTTGTAATATACAGAGGGATTCATATATCTTCTCAAATTCATGTTTTCATTTTCTTTGGGTGAAATGTCCAGTAGTGGAATTACTGATTCATATGCTATCGCTATTTTTAATATTTTGAGGAACCTCCATAGTGTTTTCCACAGTAACTGCACTCCTAATTTACATTCCTACCAATAGGTTCCTTTTCCTCCATATCCTGACCAACACTTGTTATTTCTTGTCTTTTTGATTATAGCCATTTTGAGAGGTTTAAGGTGATATTTCATTGTGGTTTTGATCTGCATTTCTCTGATGATTAGTGATGTCGAGCATTTTTTAATGTCTCTTTTGGTCATCTTCTTTGGAAAAGTGTCTATTTAGATCCTCTCCCATTTTGTAATCAAATTGTTTGTTTTCTTGGTGTTGGCTTATATAAGTTCTTTATATATTTTGGATAGGTAAAGCTTTATTGGATATATCATTTACAAATATCTTTTCCCATTGAGTAGGTTATCTTTTTGTTTTATTGATGGTTTCCTTTGCTATGTAAAAGATTTTTCTTCTGATATAGTCCCAATAATTTATTTTTGCTTTTGTTTCCCTTGCCTAATGAGACATGTCTAGAAAAATGTTTCTGTGGCCAAAGTCAGAAAAATTACTGCTTATTTTCTCTTCCAGGATGTTCATGTTTCAGGTCTCACATTTAGGTCTTTAATCCATTTTGAGCTTATTTTTGTATATGGTGTTAGAAAGTGGCCCTTTTTCTTTTTTTACATATTGCTGTCCAGTTTCCCCCACACCATTTACTGAAGAGATTATCTTTTCCTCATTATATACTCTTGCCTCCTTTGTCATGGATTAAATAGCCATATAAGTGTAGGTTTATTTCTGGGCTTTCTATTCTGTTCTATTGATCTATATTTCTATTTTTGTGCCAGTACCATACTGTTTTGATTACTACAGCTTTCTAATATAACTTGAAATCTGGAATTGTGATAACTCCAGCTTTGTTTTTCTTTCTCAAGATTGCTTTGGCAATCTTTAGCAATTCAGGGTCTTTTGTGATTTCATACAAATTTTAGTATTATTTGTTCCAGTCCTATGAAAAATGCTATTGGCATTTTGAGAGGGGTTACTGAATCTGTAAATTCCTTTGGGTAATATGTACACTTTAACAATACTAATTCTTCTAACCCACCAACATGTAATATCCTTCCATTTATTTGTGTCATCAACAACTTCTTTCATTAATGTTTCATAGTTTTCAGAGTCTTTTACCTCTTTGGTTAAGTTTATTCCTAGGTTATTTATTCATTTTAGAGCAATTGGGTTTTTTTCAAATTTTTAAAAATGTTTTATTTATTTCTGAGAGAGAGAGACAGCATGAGCAGGGGAGGGTCAGAGAGAGAGGGAGATACAGAATCCGAAGCAGGCTTCAGGCTCTGAGCTAGCTGTCAGCACAGAGCCCAACACGGTGCTCGAACCCACGAACCATGAGATCATGACCTAAGCCAAAGTCGGCAGCTTAAATGTCTTAGCCACCCAGGCGCCCCTCATTTTAGAGCAATTATAAATGGAGTTGTTGCCTTAATTTTTCTTTCTGATACTTCATTATTAGTATATAGGAATGCTACAGATTTCTGTGTATTGATTTTGTATTCTGCAACTTTACTGAATTAATTTATTACTTCCACTAGTTTTCTAATGGAGTCTTTAAGGTGTTTTATACATGTTATATGCAAATAGTGAAAAGCTTAACGTTTCTTTACCAATATAGGTGCCTCTTATTTCTTAATCTTTTAAATATTTATTTATTTTTGAGAGAGAACAACAAGGGCAGGAGTAGAGAGAGAGAGGGAGACACAGAATCTGAAACAGGATCCAGGCTCTGAGCTGTCGGCACAGAGCCCAATGCGGAACACAAACCCATGAACTGCGAGATCATGACCTGAGCCAAAGTAAGACAATCAACTAACTGAGCCACCCAGGCACTCTACCTTTTATTTCTTTTTCCTGTCTGCTGTGGCTAGGACTTTCAGTATTATATTGAATAAAAGTGGTCAGAGTACACATTCTTGTCTTGTTTCTGGCCTTAGAGGAAAAGCTTTCAGTTTCAATTTTTTACCATTGAGTATGATATCAGCTGTGGGCTTTTCATATAAGGTTGTTGAGGTATATTCCCTCTAAACCCATTTTAATGAGAGTTTTTATCATGAATGGATACTGTACTTTGTCAAATGCTTTTTCTGCATCTATTGAGGTGATCATATGATTTTTATCCTTCATTTTGTTGATGTAGTGTATCAGTTTGATTGATTTACAAATATTGAACCATCCTTGCATCACCAGAATAAATCCTCAATCATGGTGCATGATCTTTTTAATGTATTGTTATATGCTATTTGCTATTATTTTGTTGAGGATTTTTGCACCAATGTTAACAAGGATATTGGTCTGTAGAATTTTTGTGGTCTCTTCGGTTATGGTATCAGGCCTCATAAAATGCATCTGGAAGCTTTCCTTCCTCTTCTATTTTTTGGAATAGTTTGAGGAGATTAGTATCAACTCTTCTTTAAATGTTTGGTATGATTCACCTGTGAATCCATCTGGTAGTTTTACTTTTTGGTACTTTTTGCTTACCAATTCAATTTTATTAGTTATTATCATTCTGTTCAATCTTCTATTTCTTCTTGATTCACATTTGGAAGACTACATGTTTCTAGATATTTACCCATTTCTTCTGGATTGTCCAATTTGCTGACATATAAGTTTTCATAATATTTTCTTATAATCCTTTGTATTTCCTTTTTGAATTTTTATGTATTTGAGAGAAAGAGAGAGAGAGAGAGAGAGGGAGAGAGAGAGAGAAACGCAAGCCAGGGAGGGGCACAGAGAGAGGAAAAGAGAATCCCAAGCAGGCTCTGCATTAACAGCACAGAGTCTGACATGGGATTTCATCTCATGAACCGTGAGATCATGACCTGAACCAAGATCAAGAGACGAATCTTGAGCCACCCAGGTGCCCTTAATCCTTTGTATTTCTATGGTTTCAGTTGTTAGTTCTCCCTTGTTTCTGATTTTATTTGGGTGCTTTCTCTTTTTTCTTGATGAATCTAACTAAAAGTTTATCAATTATCTATTTCAAACCAGGTCTTGGTTTAATATGTGTGTGTGTGTGTGTGTGTGTGTGTGTGTGTGTGTGGTCTCTGTGTCATGTACTTATGCTCTGATCTTTATTATTTCCTTCCTTCTATTCAACTTGGGCTTTCTTCTTTTTCTAGTTCCTTAAGTGTAAGGTTAGACTATTTATTTGAGCTTTTCCTTGTTTCTTGATAGAAACCTATATCACTATATATTTCTCTTGTAGAACTGCTTTGGCTAAATCCCAATGATTTTCGACCACTGTGTTTTTTATTTTCACTTGTCTCCATTAATTTTTTTTATTTCTTCTGTGACTACTTCATTGATCCACTGGTTGTTTAGTATCATGTTGTTTAGCCTCCACGTGTTTGATTTTTCCAGTTTTTTTTTCTTGTCATTTATTTCTAGTTTCATAATGCTGTGGTCAGAAAAGATACACAGTTATGATTTTAGTCATCTTAAATTTATTGAGGCTTTTCTTGTGGCCTAATATATTATCTATTCTGTATAATGTTTCATGTGTACTTGAAAAGAATGTGTATACTGTTGGTTTTGGATGGAATTTGCTATATATATCTGTTTTATCCATCTGGTCCAATATGTCATTCATAGATATTATTTCTCATTGATGTAAGTGGGGTATTAAAGTCCCTTATTATTGTATTCCCATCAATTTCTCTCTTTGCTTTACATATTTAGGTTCTCCAATGTTGGGTGTATATATATTTATAATTGTTATATCCTCATGCTGAATTGTTCCCTTTATCATTATGTAATACCCTTCTTTGTCTCTTGTTACAGTCCTTGTTTTTAAGTCTATTTTGTCTGCGGCTCCTGGATGGTTCAGTCGGTTAAGTGTCCAACTCTTGATCTCAGCTCAGGTTGTAATCTCAATCTCAGGGTTGCAAGTTAAAGCCCCATGTTGGGCTTCATGCTGAGCATGAAGCCTAAATAAATAAATAAATAAATAAATAAATAAAGTCTATTTTGTCAGATATAAGTATTACTATTCTGACTTTTTTTCTTCCATTTGCATAGTAAATGCTTTTCCGTCCCTTTACTTCAGTCTGCATATATCTTTAGGTCTGAAGTGAGTGTCTTATAGGCAGCATATTGATGGGTCTTAATTTTTTCTTATCCATTTTGCCACTTTATGCTTCGATTGGAGCATTTAGACCATTTAAATTCAAAGAATTATTGATAAATATGTACTTATTGCCATTTTATTTGTTTTCTGCTTGTTTCTGTAGTTCTCTACCTCTTTCTTCTCTTGTTCTCTTTGTGACTGACAAATTACTGCAGTGTTATGTTTGACTTTCTCTTTATTTTTTTGTGTATCTGTTATATGTTTGAAATTTCTAATTACCATGAGGTTCATATATACATAATATATGGAAGTAATTACAAGTCTATATTAATTTGGTTGACATTGAAGTTCAAACACATTCTATTAAAGAAGGAGGGGGAAACTTTCTTTTCTTTTTTTCTTTTCCTTTCTTCCCTTCCTCCCCCCCCTTTCTTTTCTTTCTCCTCCCTCTATGTTTCATATATTTCCTGAGTGTTCTTATCTAATCCTATCACTAATAGATCAGGGCTCAGACCTTATGACTTCATTTTATCTTAATTACCTGCATAAAGGCCCTATCTCCAGATATACTCACACTGTGGTTTGAGGCTCAACATATGGATTTGGGGGTGACACATCAGTTTATATTATTATTCCATATCTGGCCCACCAAAATTCATGCCCTTCTTATATGCAAAACACATTCATTCCACCCATAGCCCTCAAAGTGTTAACTCATTCTACAATCAATCCTAAAGACTAAAATTTCATCCAAATATCATCTAAGTCAGATATGGGTGAGACTCAAAGTATGATTCACCTTGAGTCAAAATTCCTCTCCAGCTGTGATCCTATAAAACTAGTTACGTGCTTCCAAAATAAGACAGTAGGGCAGGTAGAAGATACACATTCCCATTCCAAAAGGGAAAAATAGGAAAGAAAGGAGTGATGAGTTCCTGACAAGTCCCAAACCTAGCAAGATAAATTCCACTATATTTTACGGCTTGAGAATACTCTCCTTTGCCTCTATATCCTGTCTTTCAGGCCACTGGGATGGCAGCATCACCCCCACAGCTCTTCAGTGGGACCTCCCCTGCCCCACCCCCCTTAAGCCCTCTCTAGCCCTTGCTCACATGGCTCTCTGCAGAGGCTCTGAAACCAGGGAGGAGAAAATAGCCTTGCCACCTGGGCCACTGGTGAAAGTGGCAGTCCTGATATCTCTGAATAGCCTTCTGGGTCATTCTTCCCCTTCCCTGAAGAATAGCACATGTTCACAGCCAAACAGCTCTGTGCTCTGGTCCTACAGAATCCAAGAAGGCAGACAGCCTTAATTCATTTCATCCACTTTCTCTGCCAGTTTATTTTAAACTGGCAGTGCCTTTGATGGCATAATCTCATCTTTATTCCTGGTTGATGCTGTGACAGTTGATTAAATCTATGAGTTGTATCCATGATCTCTTTATTAAATGCTTGTTCAGCCATACTCCTAATGTTCTCTTAAGAATAAGCCTTCTTGGGGTGCCTGGGTGGCTCAGTCGGTTAAGCATCCCACTTTAGCTCAGGTCATGATCTCACGGTTGTGGTTTGGGCTCTGTGCTGACAGCTCAGAGCCTGGAGCCTACTTCAGATTCTCTCTCTCACTCTTTCACTCTCTCTCTTTCTCTCTCTCTCTCTCCCTCTGCCCCTCCCCCAAAATGTTCTGTCTCTCTGTCTCTCAAGAATGAATAAACATTAAAAAATTTTTTAAAGAATAAGCCTTCTCATTTTTTGCATTATGAATAGGCTGAGAATTTTCCCAATCTTCAAGTTCTAGTTCCTTTTACCTTCACAATTCTATCTTTAATTCATCTGTTTCCTCTACCATTTTACTATACGCAGTAAGGAGGACCCAAGCTGTACCTTCAAAACTTTGCTTATAAATCTCCTCTGCTAAATATTCAGTTACACAGTTTGCAGAGTCTACCTTTCACAAAACACTACAAGACAATTCAGCCAAGTTCTTAGCCACATTACAAGGGTGACCTTTCCTTCAGTTTCCAAAAAACTTTCTCATTTCCATTTGATACCTCACCAAAATGGCCTTTATGTCCATATTTCTACCAACATCCTGCTGATGATTATTTGCATATTCTCTAATTAAATGGAAGCTTTGAAATAGAAGCTTTCTCTCCAGCACTCTTTTCTTTCTGAGCTCTCACCAGAATCACCTTTAATATCCATAATCTTACCAACAGTCACTTCATGAAACTTGACTTTTTTTTTTTAGCATGCTCAATCCCACGACCAAGAGATCATGATCTGAGCCAAAATCAAGAGCCAGATGCTCAACCGACTGAGACACCAGGCACTTCATAAAGTATCTTAAGGCTTAGCCTTTCTCCTAAAATTTTAATCAGAGTCTGTGATGGTTACTTTAATAGTCAACAAATAATTCTTCAGCACCTACCATATGTCAAGCACTGAAGTTCTAGACTCTGAAGACAGAATTGAGAGCAAGAAGTAGTTCCTATCCTCAAGGAGTGCTTATAATCCTGTGGTCATTTCCAAATACCCATTTCCAAATATAGATCATTAAACTAAATAGCCTGATGATTCCTTTCTATTCTGATAGCTTACTGTTTCATAAGGGAATGTCACTTGCTTACCCAGAAAAAAAAAGCATCAAAATGTATTTGTAGTTATATATCTGAAAGATTTCTCAAATAAACACTAATAAAACATAATTTATCATATCCACTTTTAGAGACATTCATTTCCCACACCTAAAGTCAGCAGATACGACCATTATTTTTTAAGATAAATAATTATAACATGTATTTAACTATTTTATGAGTGAAATTATCTCTTCTTCTCTCTCCCCTAGGTTTTAGCAACAATGGAAACTGTGATAAATATAACCTGATATTCTATCCTCTAACATTCTATAATCCAATCAGAGTACTAAACCAGCACTATAGATAAGATGAGTTTATTTTCTGAACCCAAAATTAGTCTGAAACACATCACTCTAGCCATTGCCTTCAATATTAATACGACTATGTATTCCTAGCTCTGGAATTAGAGCTGAAATCATATATCCTTACAAATATTAAAAGAGTCCATCTTGCCAAAAATTATGGTATTACTTCAATAATGAGACCTCGTTTGTTAGATTTCATTTATATATTGTAGTGATAGAATTGTTGCTAATGTTGATGGTTTGTCCCATGTTATAAAGACTTTGAGATCATGACCTGAGCGAAGGTAGTAGACTTTAAATTAGGGCTGGTCACAGAGTCTTAAATAGAAGATCATCTAATCAAAATAAAAAGATAAAAGGACACAGGAGAAAGCAAATAAATTATGAGACTTCATTCTGATCCATAAGCAACTTATATATAATGTCAAAGTAAAATAATATAAAGCAAAGGAAAAACACTAGAAAACAAAATACAAAGTGCTAGGGGTGCCTGGATGGCTCAGCTGGTTAAGCTTCTGACTTTGGCTCAGGTCATGATCTCACAGTTTGTGAGTTCAAGCGCCGTGTTGTGCTCTATGCTGACAGCCCAGAGCCTGGAGCCTGCTTGAGATTCTTTCTCCCTTTCTCTCTGCCCCTCCCTTGCTCGTGTTGTTTCTCTCTCTCTCTCAAAAATAAACATTAAAAATTAAAAAAAAAACACATACAAAGTATTGGGCTGGATAGTACAGAAGATGAAAGCTATAGAAGAAAAGAGAAATATCTGTCCATTTCAGATATTTTACATTAACTTCTTGCATTTCGAGTGATTGTATATATTTTCTCTCTTCACAGCCACTCAGCTCAGTAACTGGGATTCTTATTAAGTAAAAACCTAGCCCCTAGTCTCTTTTCCAAATGACAGCCCATGAAAATAAACCTTTTATCCTACTCACTTGGAACAGAGCCACCCTCACAATGACTTAAGCAGATCTAAAATTTAAATATTTTAAAGGAAATATAGTTGTGGAAGAAATGTGCCCACTGGAATACATAGCCACTGATCATGTATTATATAATAGCTGCCAGGATGGAATTGTGGAGGAGAATTTTGTTCTACTTAAAAAATAAATTGAAGGCTTAAAGTTCTCTGAAACATGACAGACAAATAAACGATTGAAATTGTTATGAGAAAGGTAATTATATGTAACACTATATAATGTGTAAGGTAAGGCAAGAAAAACAAACCAACATATCCCAACTCTAGCAGAGATCAAGTCAAGTGAATTCAACAATGTTAAAGCAAGTCACATGGCTAATCTACATCTAGTTGAAAACAGTGTTTTTAAAAACCAATCTCTTATGTTCTACTTAAAAAATCTCTAGATTTTTCCCTCTATCTTCCTGTAACAGACTTTTAAATAAATATTTCAACTATTTCAGAAATGTAAAATGAAGTTTATCAAGATCCATTTCTCATATTAATAGTTTACTCTTAAGATCTTTCCTTTTTACAGATCCTGTAAGTAACCTAATAAATTCTTTCAAGTTGAAGGTCCTACAACCAACATAAAGAAATCCTGAAAAAAGGTGCAGGACAAGCAATGTTGCAATGATGGTGGCAACCACTTCAAAATTTGTCAAAATGATGTAAAAGTATCAATTTAATAATCAACAATATTACTATTCGATCTGAAAACAATAACAAATAGGCATTTAAACCCATTGTTATTTGGTCTAGAAATAACTAAAAGTTCACAATTGTAAACATTCCCACTAAAAACTGCAGATATTTATTGAAAAGCTATAATAAATAAGAAACTGTAGTAGAGACCATGAAAAAGACACCAAGAAGTATAAGGCAGATCTTTCATTCAGTGACTCTATAATCTAGTAAGATGACATATGAAATGTATTTACTTTTGGACAAAATGGTGTAGACCCATTTCTTCTAGCTCTTCCTCCCTGCTAAGCATAACTATGAATCCTAGAAATAACATAAAAGGCAACTAAAGGAGAATTCTGAATGGTGTTCAGAAGAAAGTGAACTTATATAGAATCCCAATTAGAGAGACAACAGCAGCAGGGCATCTTGCCTCCTTCCAACTAAGAGAAGAAGGCAACCCAGACCTATTCACTAACCCCCAACCCAGGGAGGCTCATTCCTCTCCATGATCCAGCTAGGGTCCCTAAGACAACAAAAGACAAACCCAACACCACTGGCTTGACCAGAAGGTCTGACAACAAAAACGGGCCAGGAAAAGCACTCATATCTACCCTTTACCATCCCCTCACACCCTCTTCAAGAATGTGTTTAAAAAGACCCAACTACATGCTGTTCACAAGAAACTCATTTTAAATTCAACATAGAAAGTTTTAAAGTATAAGGATGCTAAATGGTGTGCCATAGAAATGTCAATTAATTTTTTTAAAGCAGGAATGTCTATGTTAATATGCAAAAAAATAGACTCAGAGCAAAGAAAATTACTTAGAGACAAAGAGGAGGGTGGCATAATGACAAATCCACAATTATAGCTGAATACTTCAACACCCCTTCTCAGGATCTAATAGAAGTACTAGAGAGAAAAGCATCAAGGATTGAAAAGGTCTGAACAACACAATCAATTAAGAGGTTCTAATTAACTTATATGAACATTCCATCACCAATAGTAGAATACATTTTTTTCTCAAATTCTTGTGGAACATTCACCAGGGAAGACTATGTCTGGAGCCATAAAGCACACCTCAGCAAATTTAAAATAACTGAAATCACACAGAGTAGGTTCTATAACCATACAGGAATCAAGAAATCATTTTTTAAAAAATACAAGAAAATCTCAATGAAACTTAAACAGAAAACTTCCAAATAATCAATGGATCAAAGGAGAAGTCCCAGAAAAAGTTAAAAATTCATTGGACTGAATTAAAAGTATAACATATCAAAACTTGTGGGATACAACTAAGGCAGTGCTATTTTTATCACTAATGCTCATATTAGAAATGGCAAAATGCTCAAATCACTAATCTAAATTTTTATCTCAAAAGAACAGGATAGCAAATAATCCCAATGACAAGAAAGAAAATAATAAATATCAGAGTAAAAATCAATACATTAAAAATAGGACAATAGAGGGGCGCCTGGGTGGCTCAGTCAGTTAAGCATCCGACTTCAGCTCAGGTCATGATCTCATGGTTCATGAGTTAAAGCCCCTTGTCGGGCTCTGTGCTGACAGCTAGCTCAGAGCATGGAGGCTGCTTCAGATTCTGTGTCTCCCTCTTTCTCTCTGACGCTCTCTGCTCACGCTCTCTCTCAGAAATAAAATTAAAAAAAAAAAACATTAAAATAAGAAAATAGAGAAAATCAATGAAACAAAAAAAGGGTTCTTAAAAAATATTCAATAAATAGAGAAACTTCTACCAAGACTAAAACACAAACACACACACAACTAATATTAGGAATTAAACAGGGGCGCCTGGGTGGCTTAGTCGGTTAAGCGTCCGACTTTCGCTTAGGTCATGATCTCGCGGTTCGTGGGTTCGAGCCCCGCATCGGGCTCTGTGCTGACTGCCAGCTCAGAGCCTGGAGCCTGTTTCAGTCTGTGACTCCCTCTCTCTGACCCTCCCCTGCTCACGCTGTCTCTCTCTCTCCTACAAATAAATAAAACATTAAAAAAAAAAAAAGGAATTAAACAGAGGTTATCACTATACACTCAACAGAGATTAAAAAGATAAGGTAATACAATAACTTTATGCTAAGACATTAAACAAATTAAAATATACTGACTAATTCCTTGCAAGCCACAAACTACCAAAACTCAACCAAGATGTAATATGCATCATGAACACCTTGTGATTAAAAAAATTGAATTTGTAATTTGAAAGCTCCCAAGAAAACAAATCTCTAGGCCCAGATGATTTCACTGGAGAATTCTAGCAAAAATTTAAAGAATTAACACGAATTTTACACAATCTATTCCAGAAAATAGAAGAGAGAATATTTACCAACCCATTTTATTAGGCCAGTATACAAAACCAGACAAAGATACTTTAAAAAGAAAAATGGGGGGGGGGGGGGGAACCATGTAGATCAATGATTCTCATCAATTTAGAAGCAAAAATCTTCAATAAATGTTAGCAAGTCAATTCCAAACAATGCATAGAAAGATTTATATAGCATGACAAAGTATGAGGTACTGCTATGCAAGCCTGCCTCAGTATTCAAAATCAATGTCATCCACTGTATCACAGCAGTCTAAAGAAGAAAATTTATATGATCACATCAAATGATGCAGAAAAAAAAAATCATTTGACAAAATCCAACAACCTTCATGCTAAATACAAAACTTAGCAATTGAGAAATAGAGGGGATTGATCTTAAGTTGATAGAAAGCAACTATAAAAACGTACACTTACATTTAATGGTGTATTTTTTACCTTCCTAAAATCAAGAATAGGGCAAGGATGTTCATTCTCACCACATTTTGTTTTAACACAGTACTAGAAATCTCAGACAGGGCAATAATCAAAATATAAATAGATAGATAGATAGATAGATAGATAGATAGATAAATGGCATACAAATTGTAAAGGAAGGAATAAAATATTCTCTTTTGACAGATGTCCTGATTGTCTATATAGAAAATCTCAAGAAAGCTACAAAAACTTCTAAAATTATAAAGCTAAGTAATACAAAATCAACATATAAAAATCAATTGCATTTCTAAATACTAACTGAATGTGTGGAATACAAAATTTAAAAATAATACAATATACAATCACTCTAAAGAAAATGAAATTTTGGGGTATGGAGTTAGCAAACTACAAAATCTATATGCAGAAGATTATAAAACGTTTCTAACAAGAGTAAATATCTGATAAATGGAGGCTCAACATGGTAAAGATATCAATTCTCCACCACAGTGTTTATGTTTAAAGCAATTCTTATCAAAAACCTAATAAGATATTTTTGTAAAAACAAGCTTATTCTAAAATTTATATGTAGGGGCACCTGGGTGACTCAGTTGGCTAAGCATCTGACTTCAGCTCAGGTCATGATCTCACGGCTTGTGGGTTCGAGCCCCATGTTAGGCTCTGTGCTGATGGCTAGCTCAGAGCCTAGAGCCTGCTTCTGATTCTGTGTCTCCCTCTCTCTCTGACCCTCCCCTACTCACACTGCCTCTTTCTCTCTCTCTCAGAAATAAATAAAACATTAAAAGAAATTTTAAAAAAAAAATAAATAAAATTTATATGTAAAGGCACAGGCACCAGAACAGTTAAGCTAATCTTGACAAAGGATAAGTGAAAGGAATCATTTTACCTGATATTTAGACTTAATATACAGCTGCAGGAATCAAGACTGATATTGACAGAGGCATATACACCTAAGTCCATGGAATAAAATGGAAAACAAAATAGATTAACACAAAAAATAAGTTATGCTCAAACAATTTTTCAAAACAGTGCAAAGGCAATTCAAAGGAGAAAGGAGATATTAGTACTTCTCTATCATAAAATAAATAATAACAATAACAAATGCTCATGAGCATCTGATGCTATCATTCACATACTCCTGGTAGAAATATAAAGTGATACAGCCACTCTAGAAAACAGTTTGGCAATTGCTGATAAAACAAACAAGCAATTGCCATTTTACACAATAATTTCACTCTGGGGCATTTATCCCAGAGAAATGAAAAGTTATTTTCACATAAAACCTGTACACAAATGTTCATAGCATCTATATTCATATTAGCCAAAAACTGGAAACACCCAGATAGCCTTCAATAGGCAATTGTTAAACAAACTGAGATACATATATGCCATGAGTACTACACAGACATAAAAAAGGCACAAGCTACTGACACATACAACTTGGGTAAATCTCCAAGAAATTAGGCTGAATGAAAAAAGCCAATACCCAAAGATTACACACTGTATGATTCCATTTCTGAAATGGAGAACACATTAGTGGTGAGGATAATGGTGCTAGCAGGGAAGTTGGTGCAGTTATAAAACTCAACAGGAAGGATTCTTACGGTATTGAAACAGAGCAGAACTTTGACTCTCGGGGAGAATACCCAAACCATGCATTTGATAAACCTGCAGAGAATTAAATACACATTCAGAAATACATGAGTGCAAGTGAAACTGGGAAATCTGAATAAAGTAGGCAAATTGCATCAATGTCAGCATCCTGGTTGTGATCTCATACCATGGTTTTGCAAAATGTTACCATTCAGGGAATCTGGGTAAAGTGCACCCAAGAAGGCTCTGCATTATATCTTATACCTGTAGTGAGTCTACAATGTTCTCAATAAGAATATCCCCAAATATATTATCAGTCTTTGCTGCAAAGCACAGGTTTGTTCTCCAGGCAAGTGTTTGTCATAACCATTCTCAAAGCACTTTAGAAACATAAACTCTCAGAAATTAAAGGGCCTAAAGGGGCTAGATTGTATTCAGTTTTACCAATACCTAATTCCCCTTCTTTGAAGTCAGGTTTGGCCTTAAACCAAGATTTGATCAGGGGCACCTGGGTGGTTCAATCAATTAAGCATCTAATTCTTGATCCTGGCTCAGGTCATGATCTCACTGTTCTTAAGTTTGAGCCCTGTGTTGGGCTCTGTGCTGACAGTGTGGAGCCTGCTTGATCCTCTCCCTAGCTCTCTGATCCTCTCCTGCTCCTGCTTGCTTAAAAAAAAAAAAAAAAAAAAAAGCTAGCTTCAGTCAATATGTAAAAAAGTGACATGTGTCACTCCTGGGCAGAAGTTTTAAGAGCCAATACATGCCCAAATTTGCCATCTTTTTTTCCCTCGGTGAAGGTCATACCAATGTTTCAGGCAGTGGGCATCCTAAGTCCCCAAGTGAGGATAATGACGACATGGGAGCAGAGATCCCAGTCAACTCATGATGGTTATATATAGTGGAAGCAAGATATAAATTCTGATTGTTTCAAGCCCTGTGATGTGGGTGTTCTTTATTACTGTGGCTTAACTTAGCCTATCCTGACTAATACACAGTCCAACACCTCTCATGTTACAGGTAATAAAACTAAGAACCAAGGGGCTAGAGCCTAGGTTACCTAGGAAGTTAGTGATACAGATAATACTATCACCTGGATAGCAACAGTCCCAGACTGATGTCATTTCCAGTACAAATTTTATCAGTGAGCCACAGGTTATTTTGTTCATAAAAATACAATTAAAATATAAAAAAAAGCTCTGTACCAAGTTGAATAATCACATTAGTCTTCAGTTAAGAAGCGAAAAGTGAAAGAACAGATTTTTAAAAGTAGACTGAATGAAATATTAGCATTTCTAATTTTATCATGTATTTCTGAATCAGCAGTCCATCACTCGCAGGGAGGGAAGAAAGCACTTGACTCAAATGAGTCACATCAGAGAAATCCTTGATATTTTCAAAATCCAAATGTCAACAAGCCACATAATATGAGAAATGGGACTCATTGCTTTTGAGCAATGTCTACAAAATGAATCAAAATCAAATATCAAGACTAGAGGTTTATTGACCTACAATAAGATGTCTGGGTAATTCTGTAAAGAAGTGCTTCCATGGTGGTCATGACCATTTATAAAATTAAAAGAGAATTTGTGAGAGGCGCCTGGGTTTCTCAGTTGGTTAAGAAACTGAGCATCCGAATTCTGCTCAGGTCATGATCTCATGGTTCACGAGTAGAACCTCACATCAGGTCAGGCCCTGTGCTGACAGCTCAGAGCCTGGAGCCTGCTTTGGATTCTGTCTCCCTCTCTCTGTGCCCCTCCCCTCCTCGTGTTCTCTCTCTCAAAAATAAAGAAACATTAAAAAAAGAGAGAGAATTTGTGAAAGTAAGGAACATGTTTTCTTCTAAGAAAGGGAGTTTTTTATTCAGCAATATTTTGTGAATCTGCTTAGGACCCAAGAGACTTCTTGTGGTATGTATTAAAATTTGAAATTTGATTTTTTAAAAAATCTTAATAGATAAACCTATTTCAGAATCATTTAAGAAAACATTTGCTCCATCCTCATTTGCTTTATATCACACAGGTAAAAATAATTAACTTCTCTGTACAAAAGAACGTTCTAAAAATTGCCAGTCACCAGGTCAGTCAGGCATTAAGGCTTTATTGCAAATATTCTACTATGAAACAGCAAGCAGTTCATGAAGAGCAAAAAATGCAGCTAAAATTTTCTTTAGGAAAAAAAAAACTTCACCTTGTCTTTAATTAGCTATTCCATTTATGTATCACTTCTTGAAATAATGAGTTTTTCCTCTTTAATGTTAATTCTGATGATAAATGTAATATGGTCATTATAGGAAATTTGGGGTTTAAACAAGAGAAAATTTTTAAAAAAGGTTTTCTACAATCCTTTCACCTGAAGCAAATAGTAGCATAATTTTAGCAAATTTCCTTTGACCTTTTTTCTGTATACTTTTCAAAGATAGTTTTGATAGTTTATAATTCTGAATAGTTCTTGTGTTCTAATCATCACTGTGTCAAAAATATTCTCTCATATTGAAAACTCACTAGCAATTCCATTTCATTAGATGCGCAAAATTCTATTGTCACTATTACTTATTTATTCAGTCCTGAAACATAGGACATCTTGGTAATTTCTTCTCTTTCATCATCATAAAGTATCTGAGTTATTTCAACTTTACTTCATATTTTTATTGTTTTTATTTATCCTGAGTTTTAAAAAAATTATATAATATAGACCATTCATTTCCATACTACCCTGCTTCCCCCTTAAGCTTCTGCTTCTCTAGATTGTCCTAAGAATCTTGAACAATCTTCTCTACACAGATACAGTTCAACCTTACATTACAGCAAATGCTTTTTGATGCTCTCACTATTATTACTGAGAGAGAGAGAAGAATATCTCACGTTCAAAAAATAAATAATTCATTAGTAATTGCCTAAATAAAATAATCCTTTATGTCTGTGCATTTTTAAAGGTAAATTCAATGTGATGAAAATAGAAAAGCATCGACTAAAGTCAATTTCTTTATTGAAGTATAGTTGATACACAATGTTACGTTAGTTTCAAGCATACAACATAGTGATTCCACAACTGTATACTTCCTGCTACACAAGCATAGCTACCATCTGTTACCAAACAACACAAATACAATACCATTGACCATATTACATACGCTGTTACCTTTTATCCCTGTGACTTATTCATTCCATAACTGGAGGCCTGTATCTCCCACTTTCCTTCACTCATTTTGCCCATCCCAACACCCCACTCCCCTCTGGCAATCATCAGTTTTTTCTCTGTATTTCTGTTTCTGCTTTGTGTTCATTCATTCGTTTTGATTCATAGACTCATACATGAGTGAAACCATATGATATTTGTCTTTTTCAGTTTGACTAAGTTAGTCTAATACCCTCTAAGTCCATTCATCTTGCCTCCAATGGTAAAGTCCCATTCTTTTTATGGCCTCATAATATTGCAGTGTGTGTGTGTGTGTGTGTGTGTGTGTGTGTGTACACCCCACATACATTTCTAATTCATTTGTCTATTGATAGACATTTAGGTTGCTTTCATATCTTGGCTATTGGAAATAATGCTGCAATAAACATAGGGGTGCATATGTCTTTTCAAAGTAATCTTTCCCTATCTAAGTGAAACTTAATTTTAGCAGTTTGATTATGATGTATCTTGTAAATGGAGATTTCAAAATGGAGCAAGCAAGCCTAGCTAAGAGAGTCTCTCTTAAAATAGGGTGGAGGGTCCATAAGGGAAGAGAAATGTATGCATGTATTAATAAAAAGAAATATGAACATTTTGCCAGCCACAAATCCTCAGCCTGGACTTAACTTCCTCCTCACCGGGACACCTGAATCATTGGTATGCTTCACTTCCAAAGAAGTCAATGCAGTTTAACAAATTTTCATCTCTCATTTGCATATTAACCCAATCAATCGCAGCTAACCTAGTTTCAATCCCTGTTTTGCATATAGTACCTAAAAGAGAACTGAACTCATGAACTTTTGTCTTCATAGCTCTGCCCCGCTCTTTGTCTTCCTCAGAGCACAGGTCAGGTTTCTACCTGAATCTGTCTCCCAAATGCTACTCTAATTGCCCAAATAAATGCCTGTTTGGTTAAATCTGCAGTGAATTCTTTCTTGGTGGACAACTTCCATATGGTTTCAAGTCTAACCTACTTGGGGTTCACTGTACTTCTTGGGACTGGGTTTTAGAATTTTCATCAAGTTTGAATTTGAATACTTTCCAGCCACTATTTCTTCATTTATTTTCCTGCCCTCTATTCTCCTTTTCTGGGACTCCAAATAAATTAATGTTTTCTACATGTTACTGAGGCTCAGTTTTTTTTTTTTCAGCCTTTTTTCTCTGAGTGTCAGTTTGGATAGACTCAATTTCATATATATTAAAATTCACTGATGTTTTTATTTTATAGTATCTAATTTGCTATTAATCTCATCCAGTTAACATATTAGGTATTGTATTATTCTGCTCCCGAAGCTCCATTTGGTTCTTTTTTACAATTTATGATTCTCTTATCATTATTTTCATGTTTCTACTCTATCTTTAAAGATATAAGTAATGGCTGTTTTAAAGTTCTTTACTGCTTTAGTATCTTTTATTGGATGTCGGTTATTGTTAATTTTATACTCTTGAATATTAGATTTGTTTCAGCTTTTAAATAGTGTTGGACGTTGTTCTGCCAGGCAGTTAATTTACTTGCAATAATGTTGATCATTTCAAAGTTTCTTTTTCAGCTTTGTTATGAAAAGTCTAGAGTAGCTTGTTTGAGCCAGTTTTGCCGTACTTCTAAACTATGACCTTTCTGGGGTTTTTCTATGGAAATGTCCTAGGTTTTAAATGAGGACCTCCACTCTAGCTGGTCAGAATTTTAACATCTCTCAGCCCTGTGTGAACTTTGGGAATTCTCAACTAATAACTACCCAATTATCTTTCCCTGGCTTCACGGTTTCCTATCTACAAATCTCTAGATTTGTATTTGGCATCAGACCCCAGGGAAACATGCAGATTTCTGCATAATTTTCTCCTCTCCTATACTCTGGCCTGCAAATCTGAGCTATCTCATCTCTTCCACACTGGGATCTCTGTCTCCTGAAATCAAGGGGGATCATTCTGCTCATCCTGGGACCCCCATCCTTGTTCCTCTGGTAGGAAACTAAAGTGATTTCAGGACTCCCCTTATTTGTTTCTCTTCTCAGGGATCGAAGTTGTGGGATGCCTATTATCAAATGTTCCTAAAAGATGTCATTCTATATATTTTATCCAATTTTCTAGTTGTTTAAAATTAGAGGGCTCAGCAGGTCCCAACTTCTCCATCAAGTCCAGACGTCAAAAGCCATCTCATTTTCTTTTTATGCCGCAAAAAGTAGAGCTTCCAACCATCAACAGCTTAAAAGAAACTTCTTACAAAAGGTGTACGTGAATTGTATCTCTAGCACATGAATTTCAGGAACTGACACTATACAATCATGAGACAATTAATTTTGCAGAGAAAGTTCGGGAGAAGAGCAGCTATTTTGGAGTTCTTTGCTGCCAGCAGGGAATCACAAATGATTGATTTTTTTTTTTCCCTGCCTGTAACTATTTTTGGCTTAGGTCACTGAATCCGGGCCCTTTTTTGTCAGAACTTTTTCTTCAGCTAGTGGAGCAAGTATATTCCATAGTTTGGCAGTTGGATAAGCTGCTGACAGGTACTGTCATTTGGTTTGCAACTTTGGTGATGGCACAGGGAAAAATGCCTCATCCAGGGTAACCAGATGGAATACCCAAAGGCAGGAGAAACAGAGAAGACATAATGAACTGAAGATGAATTTATTCCCTCATTGTTTCTGTCTTAGGGAAGAAATGCCATGGGAGGTGTTGGCAGAAATTTGACATAAAAGAGTGGAGTATAATCACTTCGCTCCTCTTGGCAAAGGGTAGAGCAGTTGGCTTCTCTTAGAAAAGGGAGAGAAGTTTCAGGGGAAAGCAACAAAAATATTCAGGGAATGAAAAAAAAAAAAAAGAAGAAGAAGAAGAAGAATCCAGGCAGGAAAAGATTTATGAATTGATATTGTTTATACTATGAAAAACTACTAAAGTGACTTCACATATAGTTTGTATTTATGGAGCACATTAAAACCCTTTCACAAAACACTGCCAGATTATCTGATGTTATCTTCATAATAACCTGTGAGTGTAGGATCTTATTTCTATTTGTAGAAACATAGATTAAGGAGCAGAATTTAAGGGATTTGACTTAAATCACAGAGCCAATTGATTACAGAGACAAAACCAAACAAATAATCAAACAACAACAGTTCAGTTCATTCCACAAGAGTATTTTGGCTAGTCATTCATCTCCATAAAGGAGGCCACAAGGGAGATTCGTTTAAATAAATAAGATCAGAAACACAACATCACAACAGACTCCAGAAAGAGTATCCTGGCATTTTCTGGACTTCTGGGTAAAGTTAGAAGACTGAATACACATACCAACTTCCACTACCTATCAATGACCCACTAAAATAGTAAAGGGATTTTTTTTAAGGTACAAATCCACAAAAACATGGATAACACGAGATGAAACAAAAACAAATTTGGGTTGCTTCAGATTCTGTGTCTCCCTCTCTCCCTACACTTCCCTTACTCATGCTTTATCTCTGTCTCTCAAAAATGAATAAATATTTTTTAAAAAATGTAAGAGAAAAAAGGGGGGGAGCACCTGGGTGGGTCAGTCGGTTAAGCCTCCAACTTGGGCTCAAGTCATGATCTCACAGTTCGTGGGTTCAAGCCCTTCCCCAGGCTCTGTGCTGACAGCTGAGAGCCTGGAGTCTGCTTCAGGTTCTGTGTTACCTTCTCTCTCTCTGCCCCTCCCCCACTCTTGCTCTGTTTCTCAAAACTGAATATTAAAAAATAAAATAAAATTTGGGGGAGAATATAAAGACAAGGAAAAAAAAGAAAGAATTTAGTTAACCTAAGAAAACTGAATCCTCAGCTAGTGGCACAAGATTCAGAAATTGTATCAGACTTTTTTGAAAATGTGGATAAAGGAATAAGGGCCTTAAAAAAGGAAATTATCTTTAAAATAAAGGAAATTATCTGAAAGTCTAGTAGGCCTCGAATCCCCAACCTACTATGAATAGTCAGGAAATGAGCAATGCTCTGTTCTAGCAAAAGATTGGAGGTCTTGGCTTTAAAGAATGTAAGATAAAAATTTAAAAAAGATAGAAGCATCTCCCTTCTGGACTGATGTCACTGAGAACAGTGTCACCGAGAACAGTGACATCAGCTGACCTGAAGGGATACCTTACTAAAAATAGAGGAGATCTCTACCCCACTAAGCTCACATGATGCTGTCAACTAGCCTTCACCACCCAGGAAGGGGACTGAAGATTCTCTGCAAAATCTCCCCAGTCCTGTAGCATATAAATACCAGAGGTTCCCATTCAGAAGGCCTTGACAGAATAACCGTCAAGGAAGCTCAGTTGACAAGGCATACTCATGTTTTCATATTTTCAGTTAACTTCTTAGTTCTCTCTTTAAGCAGAAAGCCACAGACCAACACACATGTAAGGAAAGCTTCTTCCAATGGTATGTTTTTTTCCTAACGCCACCAAGCAATTCTCCAGTGCTTAGGAAGCACTGACTGGATATCCTACAATTTAACTCAATTTTGACACTATCTACCTGGAGATAGCATCAGATCCCACAGGTTTAGGATTCAGTCCTATGGCCCAGCTCTACTTAAGATTCCAATCCCAAGCCAGGCTGTTACCTGTGCCTCTGACCAACTGGCTATCAGAGGTTTCCACAAATCCCTCCTCGGATTCAATTAATTTACAAAATCTGCTCACAGAACTCAGAGAAACATTACTTATGTTCCCTGGCTTTTTCTTTTAAGTTTATTTATTTTGAGAGAGAGAGCACAAGCAGGGAAGGGGCAGAGACAGAGGGGGAGAGAGAGAATCCCAAGCAGGCTCTGTGCCCTCAACACAGAACTAGACATGGGGCTCAAACCCACAAACTGTGAGATCATGACCTGAGCTGAAATCAAGAGTCAGATGCTTATCCAACTGAGCCACCCTGGTGCCCCATGTTTACCAGCTTGTTATAAAGGGTAGTATAAAGGATGTAGATGAACAGCCAGAAGAAGTATTTAGGGTTAGACAGGAAGAGTACCTAGAGCATGAGTTTCTGTCCCAGTGGAACTGGAGCGTATCACCCTCCCAGTATATAGATAAGTTCATCAAGTTAGAAGCGCATCAAATCTTGTTGGTTAGGTTTTATACAATTTAATCTGTAACCTTCATCAACCTTCTGCCTAGAGGTCGGTGGGTGGGGCTGAGAGTCCCAATCCTCTACTTAGCCTTTCTGGTGACCAGCCTCTCCTGAGACTGACTAGGGGCACCATCCTAAGTCACCTCATTAAAGCTCAGATGTGCCCAAAGGGGCTCCTTATGAATGACAAATGACTCTCCTATCACTCAGAAATTCTGAGGGTTTGAGGGGTTCTGAGCCAGAAACTGGGAAAAAGACCAAATATATTTCTTATATCATATTTTAAAACTAAAGATGCAGGAGGAGGGGAGAAAGGGAGAAGAAGGAATGAAAGAAAGAGACTATGTAGAGAAAGAATCACCCTACTCCTTATCAAAACAAAGAAAACAAAAATTTGGGCAATTTTTGATAACTGGGGACAAAAATAATATCCCTCAAACTTTACCAGAAAGGAAAAATGGGATTCAAAGTGGCTTAACCTTAATACTGTGAGTTAGTTGATAATGGTGAATCCTTTTAAATTTCTAAAGAAAAATTATTTTCAACCTAGAATTCATTACCAAGTCAAACTACCATTTAAAAATAAAGGAAAAAATATTTTCAAGCATGAAAAATTTTCAAAAAAATTATCTTCTATGAGAACTAAATAAGAAAGACAAGAAAAATAAAAAAAAATAGGCTATAAAACAGAAAGAAGCGGTAAAGTATATCTCAGGATGATCATGAAAAAAGGTCCCAAGAAGGTGATCAAATATACATCAGAGAGGGAGTCAATTCAGACAGGTACAGCTAAGAGCAATACAAGAGAGACTTCTTCAGGAAGACAAAATAGAAACATGAATGTGATTGAATGAATTCAGAGGCATTCCAGACAGTTGTTGAGTCTGAGGCTAGATTAATAACAGGTACTTAAAAATTTAGCAAATAAACAAAAGGGGACAAATATTAAAATTGTGTAGTATAGGAAAGGTAATGATATGTCTATCTAGGGCTCAGCTGTGATTAGGGAATACAGTCCTAATATTAGAATAGTGAATATATTAAACCAAAATTAGATCATCATTGCATTGAGTGTATGAGAGATAAAAAAGGTTGCATGTATTTAGTGGGGCAAAGAGAGGAAAGGAATATATCCTTATTTTTCAAAGAGAGAAATCAATAGCTTGGAAAAATTAAAAAAATATCAATGAAACCATGTTATACACAGACACTAGAATAAATGTGGAACCAGGTAGGTTGTATGTCTTGCTTTGCTGGGAAATACTGAGCCTACTAAATCCGTGTGTCAAAAAGGCAACATAGCATGATTTTGAAAGGCATATCTAAGAATTGAATACACCTGGATTCTAGTTCTGACTTCACCATCTGTTGGCTGTGATATCATGGGCAGGTTCCTTAACATGCCAAAGTTGAGGCTTCCTCATTGATAAAATTAAAAATATAAAAATAATAATAATCTATTAAATAAATATTATTTTATCAAAAACATTATCAGGCACATAGGTGGCACTAACTGTTCATTTATTTAATGAATATTGGTGAAGAAATAGTGCATGTAATATGTTTAGCCTGATATATAATAAATATTCAGTAAAAATTAGTTTTGTGTTTATTAGCTGATCTGTTTCTAAGCATTCTCTAAATGTAAGCTCTTCTTCTTTTCATCAAATTAGTGAGGGAGAATTAGTTATTATACTGACTTTATTCTCAAAAACTTTGGAAGTATATCTAACTCCTGACTTTCTTGGCCAACCTTGCACAATAATCACTACACTCTATTAATTCACAATATTAATCACTTTATATTATCTCCCACAACATCTTCTTCCTCTTCTGACTACCCTTATTTTCTATTTGCCTCTGGCAAGAGTTTCCTAAATGATTTCACTGCCTCAAATCTCTTATTTCTCAACTCTATCTTCCACCTTGTTGCTAGCGTTACCTTTCTAAAATTATAAATCTTTTTAGATTTATATCTAATACTTTCTAGAGCTCCTCATAACTTGTGATAGGAAACCCCAGCTCTTCATAGCATGCCCACTAAGCCACTATACAATCTCATCCAAACTCACCTTTTATCTCCTGGTATTTCCTAACCCTCCTCTTCCTAACTAGATTTCCTCCCTTATACTGCTTAAACACATTCCTTCACAGTTCCTGCAATGCTGCACTCTTTCTCAAATATGGGGCTTTGGACAACTGTTCTCTCTGCCTGGAAAGTTTTCCCTTCTTTCCCTTTTCCACTTGGCAAAGACATTACAAATTAATCGCTCATTGGTCTCCTCAGCTATACTATATTGAAGTTTGCACTATCTTATGTCTATGTGGCCCACTATTAAGTTCTAAATAATTGCTTGTTGTCTAAAGGACTAGCCCTACAATAACTAGTTATCCAACTTAGGGCTTTTTGCTTACTAATAATTAAGGTGGTTGATTATTCCACATTACAAAAATTATATTCCATTTTTAAACAAATCAGTCAGATTTCTAGTTTTCCTTATATAATATTCAATATTTAAGTTGGTTAATTATAGAGAAATCTAATATGCTTATTTCTCTGTAACTGAAGACAAGCTTCCACTGTACTTCTATCACCTCTAAAAAAAACAAAATCAACTGGTATTAATATGCCCATTTTAACAAACACAATACCTGCATTTTAGGTGAGTATTTACTTTCATTTAATTTTTTTATTGGCTTAATTTTCCTACCTCACTTCCTGGGAAACCCATGTTAACAACCATTATGTTTGCATCTATATCTTTAAATATTAAGATATGTAGATATGCATACACATGACACATCTATATACACAACAATCCTCTTTTCTACATCTTGCTTTTCTCATTCAGTAGAATCTATGGAAAGTCCTCTAAGTATATTAATTCATGTTGCATTGGCTGCATAAGAATCCATTTTATACTTAGATCTTTATAAAAGCTTTACCATTCTCTACATTATCTTCTGGCCTTAGTACCGGCTGATAAAAGAATATCACAGCCTGGGTGGCTTATAAACCACAAAAATTTATTTCTCACAGTTCTGGGGGCTATCAATCTAAGATCAAGATATCAGTAGTTTTGTTTTCTGGTAAGAGTCCCTCTTGTTTCATTGACAACAACATTTGCTGCCTTCACAAGGTAAAAAGAGAGGAAGGGTTCCTCTGGAGTCTCTTTCATAAAAGCAATAATCCATTCATGATGGCTTTGCCCACTTGATCTAATCACTTTCCAAAGGCCCCACTCAAAATACCAGCACATTGGTGATCAGGTTTCAACTATAAATTTGGGGGGTCACAAACATTCACTCTATAGCATGTCCAGTGAGAATGAAGCATTAGAATCTTCCTTAACAACCAAATAAAAGAAACTCTATAGTTCAAAATGGTTGGCAGAGCACTTGGGTGGCTCAGTTAAGCATCCAACTCTTGATTTCCGCTAAGGTCATGATCTCATGGTTCCTGAGATCAAGCCCTACAAGCATCAGGCTGACGGCACAGAGTTTGCTTGGGATTCTCTCTCCCTCTCTCTCTGTCCCTCCCCACTGACACATGTGTGTGCTCACTTGCTCTCTCTCTCTGTCAAAACAGATAAATAAACTTAAAAGAATTAAAAAACAAAATGGTTGGCAAGTTCAGATTTCTGTCAGAATCGAGAAGATGTAAACAAACAAAATCTTAACTGAATGTAATCAACTATGAAAGCTGGGTTAATGATTTATATACATATGTTGCTAGAAACATTTTCAAACTGTCTCAGGAATTCGCATTTGATTCATTTATATTCACTACAAAAAAAAAACAGTACTGCAATTTATATGGTACCTCTAGGCATTTCATTTGTTAGACTGATTTACAGTAAACTGGCTTATTTCAGCATAATAAAGAATACTCTTTTTTATATGCCACTAAAATAAATTAATCAAGCAATTTAAAATTGAATTTTCACACCACAATCTTGTTTTGCTTTCTCACATATCTAAAATAACAGCATCTATCATCATTTAAAACCAATAATATGATTTGTGCTTTGCAGAAATCAACAAATTAAAAACCAAACCTTTGCATTAGTAGCAACAGAAACAGCCAACAATGTTTGAGAAATGAGTCTGATTTTTCCTTCACTGTTACTCTAGCACTTGAAATCTGGGAGCAAATGGAGCCTAGTACAATTTTGTGATTGGTTTAAAAGCTGTTAACACTTCAGGACAATGCAAATAGGTTCTCACATTAAAAAGACATTAAATCGCTCAGCAATTTAGAAGAAAAGGCATACAACTACTCTTGAATTTTAAAATGTGTTTCTGTGACAAATTACCTCTGAGTTGTAGGAGACCCTGAGGCTACTGTGATATACCCCTTTATGTGTGCTGTAAGTGGTGGTAGCCTTCCCAGGGTTGAGAAAGGCAGTGGTCTTGTTGTTCAAAATATCTTAAGTGAGTGATTAATCATGAGTTCTGTCATAGGCATATAAAGCGATGAAGATGGAAACATTAAAAAGCCAAGTAGCTTTGTGGAATGGGTATAATCAATCCTCGATTAATTCTGCTAATAGAAAGAAGTGTTATGGATAACACAAACATTAAATTCCAAATGACAACCAGCTTGACTTTGTCCCAAAAATATAAATTGAAATTTTAAGATCTGAAACACATTTTCCTCCCATGGAACTGTTACCCATGAGGATGGGTCTAAAATTTAACATAAACATCATCTTCAAAAGAATAATGCTTTGTAGTGTTAAAGAAGTTAGAGTAACAACATCTGACAAAGGGAAGTACGTTCAAGATACACCCCTTTCTAGAATAAGCATAGGTTCTATGCACTGCCCCTGTGCCTATATTCCTCAGCCTTAACACAGATGGACTAAGAACTATAAAGGTGAAAACTATTAGAAAATTAAAGCTCTGCTGGAGTTTCCAAAAGTCACTGAGGATAGACAGGTCAGATAAAAACAGATGAAAGTAATCCAGGGTTATTAAAGTTTTTTTCCTTTATAGGTATACAAACAGGGCTATACCACATACATACCCATCAACACAGAGAAAACAGCCTCTTATGCATCAGCCATTTTTATCCAGCCTTGCAGAAAAAATATTCACTCAAGCTTCCAAAAAATAATATTCAGCGGGCATTAAGTCAGTGTGCTAGATATTAAGGATGGACTGGTCAACAAAACAAACCTGGTCACTGCCCTCATGGAGTAAAACACCCAACTCTTAGCATATAAGTTCACAATAAATATAACCATTGTTTTCTTTTCCCCCTAGCTTCTTTTACCTTGTTTACTCTGTTGTTAAATTGGAATAATGACATATACCTTAGAGCATTACTAAGATTAAGAGTTCTAATAAAATTCCAAAAACTGTCGATTGATTCGGAAATCTCCCTGGGTTGAGCAGCCAGCTGCTAAAATATCAACTTATATTAAAAAGGGGATGGGTGTAAGCATTTAGGGCAACATGCTAGCTGTCACTTCCTCTACAATGGCAAGTGCAAATAAGAAAAGAAAATAAATCTAGTAAAAAATCCATGGGGAAAGATAGGATTTTAGGACTTTAACTAATGGTTGTCAATATTTAAGAACATGAAAGAAGTGAACTGAAAGGGCATCAGATTCCCAAGGAGATTGTTCTAAGTTTAGTGCCAACACAGAAAAGTCCAAAAAAGGTTGGGAAAATGTCAAAAAAAAAAAAACCATAGAAAATTTAAAATGATACTTGATTACACCAAATGAACTTTGGGAGTTGGGAAAGGAAAATGCCTAGTCAATAAATCAAAGATTATTCTTAAATATTCTTACTGGATCCCTTATTATTCATATTTATTGGTTGGTTTTATCAATGTAGAAACAAGAATCACAAGATTTTGACAACCTACACAGAAACATCCAAACCTCTAGAATTCTACCTGAAAGATTTTATTGTTTCTTATTTGGGGCCATGTGTATGGAAAACAAATCATCCAGATCTCCACCATATGTTTGAATATACAACTCAGTTATTCTCAATGATCTAGTACCCAGTTGAAATAAACACGCATATAGTTATGTTCATGTGTAAAGAAACACAGGTGAGAACAAGAAAAGATTTATTTAGCTTCCTCTCTGTATAGATGAGTTAAAATCCAACTGGAAAAAGGAACATATACCAAAAGCCAGAACTATTCTGAAAAAGAAAATGAGAAAAGACAAGCTCATCCTGATAATTAGACATGGTAAAAAGCTATTAGTTTGATACTAAAGAAAAAGCATATAGATCAATAGAATGGAAGACATAATTCAAAGTTGATGTAAATCCATGTGATAAATGAATATTTCAAATAAATGGTCAAAAAGAATAGATTATTCAATAAATCATGTTGAGGCAACTAGATAACCAATTAACAAGTAAAGAGAGATTTGTAGTAATTTGTAGCAATTAAATAATTTCCAGAAATATCTAACATTTAAATACTTAAAAATAAATCCATGTAGCCACAATAGTTTATTTTTGCTTTTGTTCCCCTTACCTGAGGAGATATATCTAGAAAAATGTTGCTATGGCTGATGTCAGATAAATTACTGCACATACTCTTTTCTAGGACTTTTATGGTTTCAGGTCTCACCTTTAGGTCTTTATTCCTTTTGAATTTATTTTGGTGTAAGTAAGTTGTCCAGTTTTTCCAACACCATTTGTTGAAGAGATCATCTTTTCCCCTCTGCATATTTTTTCCTGCTCTGTTGAATATTAATTGGCCATACAATGGTAGATTTATTTCTGGACTTTCTGTTCTGTTCTGCTGATCTATGTGTCTATATTTGTGTCAGTACCATCTTGTTTTGATTATTACAGCTTTGTGATATAACTTAAGTCTGGAATTGTGATGCTTCCAGTTTTTTTTCCCCCTTTTTCAATACTGCTTTGTCTACAGTGTCTTTTGTGGTTCCATACAAATTTTAGTATTATTTGTTCTAGTTCTATGAAAAACACCTTTGGTATTTTGATAGAGATTGCCATTAATAAACCTGTAGATTACTTTGGGTAGTATAGACATTTAAAAAATATTTGTTCTTCCAACCCATGGACATAGAATGTCTTTCCGTTTGTGTTGTTTTCAATGTATTTCATCAATGTTTTATGGTTTTCAGAGTATAAGTCTTCTAAGTACAGCTTTTTCAAAATAAAAAGCTTCTGCATAGCAAAGGAAACAGCCAACAAAACTAGAAGGCAACCCATTGAGTAGGAGAAGATATCTGCAAATGACATATCTGATAAAGGGTTAAGGGTTAGTATCCAAAATATATGAAGAACTTATAAGACTGAACACCCAAAAAATGAATAACCCAATTAAAAATGGGCAGAAGACATGAACAGACATTTCTCCAAATAAGACATCCAGATGGACAACAGACACATGAAAAGATGCTCACCATCACGCATCATCAGGGAAACACAAGTCAAAACTACACTGAGGTATCACCTCATGCCTCTCAGAATGGAGAAAATCAAAAATACAAGAAACAACAAGTGTTGGCAAGGATGTGGGGAAAAGGAACACTCATATACTTTTGGTGGGAACCTAAACTGGTGCAGCCCATGTGGAATATCATATGGACGTTCCTCAAAAAAATTAAAAACAGAATTACCCTGTGGAGCCTGGGTGACTCAGTCAGTTGAGTGTCCAACTCTTGATTTCAGCTCAGGTCATGGTCTCACAGTCCCTGAGCTCAAGCCCTATATCGGGCTCTGTGCTGACATTATGGAACCTGCTTTCCCACTCTCTCTCTGTTCTTCCCTGCTTGCATGCTTATACACTCCCTCTCTCTCAAAATAAAGAAATAAACTTAAAAAGAATAGAACTACCCTATGACCAATAATTGCACTACAGGATATTTACCCAAAGAATACAAAAACATTAATTTGAAGGGACATATACACCCCTATAGTTACTGCAGCATTATTTACAATAGCCATATTATGGATGGAGCTCATTCATCAAGAGATTAATGGATAAAGAAGAGGTGGTATGTGTACACACACACACACACACACACACACACACACACACACAAATGGAATATTATTCAGCCGTAAAAAAAGAATTAAATCTTGCCATTTGCAACAACATGGATCAGTCTAGAGCATATAATGCTAAGCAAAATAAGCCAGTCAGAAAAAGACAAATATCATATTTCATTTATATGTGGAATTTAAGAAACAAAACAAAGAGGGAAAAAAAGAGAGACAAACCAAAAAACAGACCCTTAACTACACAGAACAAACAGATGGCTACCAGAGGGGAGGTGGGTGGGGGGATGGGTGAAATAGGTGAAGGGAATTAAAAGTACATTTATCTTGATGAGCACTGAGTAATACTTGGACTTGTTGAATCACTGTAATTATATGCCTTAAACTAATATAATACTGTATTGTTAACTACACTGGAAAAAAAATAAAAAATATAAATAAACCCATGAGTGTTCTAGAAGAAAGAATCAATAAATACATTCAAAATCTTAGACTGGAAAAGGCCTTTCTAAACAGGATACAATTTAGAAGTCATATGACTACATTAAAAAATTATTCATCAAAAAATTTTTTTAAATAATACTCAAGACTGGGGAGTATATTTATAAAAGATATATGAAAGGAATAATTTCTTTAATAAAGAATTTATATGAATCAAGATTAAGACAAGTAATTTAATAAAAAATGAGCAAAGGATATGAACATATCATTTTTTTAAAAAGTGGTCAACAGGCATGGATAAAATTCATAATTCAAGAAATGCAATCCAAAACAAGATGTTATTTCCACCCATAAGATGAGCAAAAAATTTTAAAGTTTAACCATGACCAACACTGACACTGTTGGTAGAAGTGTAAATTTATGCAACATTTTGAAGGCAATTTGACAACACCTTCTAAAATTTAAAGTGTATGTACTCTTGGACCCAGCAAGCCATTGGAGTTTATCTACTGCCACCCTTGCAAAAGTCAACCAAGATATAAATATACATACATACGTATCTCTCTCTCTCTCTCTCTCTCTCTCTATATATATATATATATATATATATACACATGTATATCTCTCTAGAGAGAGAGAGACAGAGAGTGTGTGTGTGTTTACTGTAGCTGGAAATGGAAACACATGTTTCAGCATTATAGTTCTTACTAAATAAAATATGACATACCCAGACTATGAAATACCATGCAGGCCATGACACAGGATGGAAATCTATATTAGCTAATAATGGAAAGACTGCTAAGCCATATTGTTGAGTTATGAAATTGCAGAAGAGTGTATAAAGCATGATCCCTTTGTGCAAATAAAAAAGTAGAAAAATTGTTATATGCTGGTGAATGCATGATTTTTTTTCTGGAAGCATGAAAAACTACTAATACTACCGGTGATGAAGGACTAGAAGTTATTTAAAACCTTTCTATACTATCTGGGTTTACTATATAGCAGGTCAAACCTCATTTTTTATGTCATAGCATTACAGGCAATTTCCTAAAATATATTTTACCATATCTTTAAAAATAAACAATTTCAATTAACATTAAAATATTATGTCTGTTATTTGGAACTCAATCATCCACTTAGCAGGATAAGGCTAAGAAACCTCCATCTAATCACATATAACTATATGTTTCAGTCCCTATTTTCTTCTGACCATTAGGGAAAAAGGAAGAGAGATAGGATTTTTTTGTTAATAAGGAAACTAGTAATTAACCCTCTGCTAATTAGAATATCTGAAAATATAATCATATACCTATGAGTTTGCCTAGATAATTTCCTTAATAAAAAATTTCTAAGGAGACCTAGGCAAGTCCTTATTCTACAGTCTAAAAAGGTCTCTACACAAAGCCAGTTTTGTGAGTTATGCTTAGGCTGAAAGTCTTGCAAGATAGCAAGAGTGAACAATAAGTACTTGAGTCTGAGTGGAGCAAAAAATTAAAAAATAAATGACATTTTCTTTTACAAATGAATTGCAACAAGAAAAATAAAGAGAGATGGAGGGAAAACCAATAGATTAAAAGAGAGTTAAATGATATTCACTGCAATAGATTTAAGAAAAATTGTCCCCTTCTTCAACCTACCCTATGCAATTTAAGTTTGTAGTGCTTTCTAATCTGACACCATGACTTGGCATTGTTACTTGCTTTGGCCAAAAGAAGGAGATAAGTGATGTCTTAGGTGTGAGACATCTAAGCCCAAATTAGCATGCTACTACTTACTGTGTCATTCCTTTGCCATTGCTGTGAAAACATACCTGGGATAGTTTACTGAATGATGACAGACATAAGGATGAGGGTCAAATCATGCAAATCACTCCAAGTAGGGCCCATCCTTATTGACAATAGTCAGCCAAACCCAGATATATGCAAATAAGCTGAGATAAGATCAAAAGAGTTGCGAAACTGACCCAGCTACTCGGTGTTAAAAAGAAACAGACCCAAGGGGCACCTGGGTGGCTCAGTCAGTTAAGGGTCCGACTCTTTTCTTTTTTTTAAGGTTTTATTTATTTCTGAGAGACAGAGACAGAGACTGAGAGAGAGAGACAGCATGAGCAGGGGAGGGTCAGAGAGGGAGTTACAGAATCCAAAGACAGGCTCCAGGCTCTGAGCTAGCTGTCAGCACAGAGCCCGACGTAGGGCTCAAACCCACAAGCCATGAGATCATGACCTGAGCCGAAGTCGGTCGCTCAATCGACTGAGCTACCCAGGTGCCTCTTAAGGGTCCGGCTCTTGATTTCAGCTCCAGTCATGATCTCCCACTTCATGAGACTGAGCCCCACATAGGGCTCTTCTCAGACCATGAGGAGTCTGCTTGCGATTCTCTCTCCTCTCTCTACCCCTTACCCCCAGGCCTCCCTCCCTCCTCCAAAATAAACAAACTTGAAAAAAACAGAAACAGACCCCAAATGGAGTCACTTTTGCTAAGGCCCACCAAGACTTAATACCTTAACTGACTTAACTGCAGTTTCAGCCTCCTCCAGTAGTCAAATTTTAAACCAATCAGTCTGATATTTCCTGACCAGCACTAAGGAGGTAATATGCATGATAAGATCCCCTGACTTCCCCTAAGGAAAGGTAACCTTGCCTGAAAAAATCCACTCTTCTAACTTCCTTGTTCCAATGCTCCTTTTGCCTGTAAAATCCTTCAATTTTGTTCAGCTTATATCTTCTCTTGCTAGATGAGATGCTACCTGATTCATAAATTAAATAAAGCCAATAAGATCTTTACATTTACTCTGTTGCTTTTTTTTTCTTTTAACAATTAGCAATAACTTGTTTGTTTTTACCTCAGAAGTATTGTGGGGTTTGTTACAAAGCATTACTGAAGTAATAGATAAATGATACATCCACCAAATTGCAATACAGAGATCTTATGTTTTGATTTGAACAAACTGTTAAAATAAATGTGAGCCAACTGAGAAACCTAACAGTGATGGATTATTTGCTGACATTATGGAAATATTCCCCTTTTTTCTCTCCCACGCTGACATTAGTGAGTTGCAACTCACATTTTTGCAGTATGATGATAGTAATATAACCATATACCTTAAGAGTCTTAATCTCTTAATGATACATACTAAAATGCTAAGATACCTTGGATTTGCTTGAAAATAATTTGTGAACCAGGGTGGTGATAAGGATGGAGAAATGATAAGTCTGGTAAGTTGATAGTCATTGAAGATGGGTGATATCTATTTGGGGCTTAATACCATTTTCTCTACTTTGATATGCTTGTAATTTTCCATAATTGAGAAGTAATTCCTGGGGGGGAGGGGAACAGGCTTGTGTCAAAAGCCAACAATTAAAACAACAGTACATAAGGAGAAAGGTTATTCATTAAAAAAATAACATATGTGTGCCTAATATTTGTCAAGCACTGGGAATATAAGAGTGAATAAAACAGACAAAAGTACTTGCCCATAAAGGAACTTACATTCTAGTGGGTGAACAGATACTAAATAAGTACATACATTATATATCAGACAGTGATTAGTGCTGTGGAGAAAAAGAAAGTAGGGAAGTGGGATTGAGGATACAAGGAGTCAGGAGAAAGTAGTTTTTTATTATAAAGAAAGTGGCAAGGAAGGGCTGGCCAAGCAAAGGGGAGTAGGAAATTAAATGACTGATAATTTATAAAATAGAAACGTAATAAATTTCCCAGACACTTAGAAACATGCATTGACCTCTTATACTGCAATGCAGGCTTCAGAGATTTTCACACTTCAGTCTAAGCAATGGAGATCTTTTTTTTTTTTTGCTTCATTCTCGAAAACCAAACATTTACTAGCCATATTTCAAATTCCTCAGGAAACCTTGCTATATAGTTCTTTATGTTCTCTATTCATGTATATAGATATTTGAATAAGCTTAATAAGTTATATTTTATAGAGAACACAAACCTAAACATGGAACTGCTCACTCTGTCTATATCAACAATGTGATTAGTATCCCTTATTTCATCTGCTACTACATGAGCCCAAATTACCATCCACACCGAATTACTGCAACAGCGTCCCAACAAGTCACGTGTTTCTACCCTTTCATGTGGTCTATTCCCAAGAGCCAGAATGAACTTTCTGAAATATAAGTCAACCTGATCACTCTTCTTTTCAGAACTCTCTAATGACCTCTATTTTAGTCAGAGAAACATCCAGACTCCTGACATGTCCTAAGAGGCACTACTAAGGCTGCATCCCTATCATTCACTTCTAGCCATTTCCTACTACCCTTATCGTTATTCACTCTCTTCTAGATGCATTGACATCCCTGATGTTCCTCACTTGTCTCAGACATGCCTCCAACCTGGGTATTCATACTTACTGCTCCATCTGTCTGGAAAATTTTTCACCAGATAGCCACATGGCTAACTTCCTCACCTCCCTCAATTATTTGATCAAATGATACCTTCTCAGTGAAATGATGCCCTTTCTTCTCTTCTACAAATTTAACCTTGGGTTAATGTTTTAACACTGTCCTCTAGAAATCTGACAAAGGTGGAAGAACAGCTATGGTACTAAGCAACTGTGATTATTGTAAAAACAACCCCTGACTGGTAAGTAGCACCTGGATTGAAAGTTAGGTGTATGAACTATAAATTCCTGGTTAAAATTTCAGGTTGGATGTCCCTGAAAGTGTTAACTCTTATAGGTAAACATGTCCCTTGAAGGAAAATGTTCCCATCTGAGATTATAACATGAGATACTGGGTCAAATTTGGAACACAAGGCTTCTAAGCTTTGAGTGGATAATATACTTGACCAATTAAATCTCCTCTCCTCACACCTGAACTAAAACTTGGGCGCAGGTGCAAAAAAAAGACTGGCTCCTGGATGACAATGCAGATCGTTTCCACAACTACTCCCACTGAGGAGAAACATCTGACTGCTTTGCTGGCATGCTATTTTTCCTGACCAATATTCCTGTAACTGAACCTTATTTTAAGTCTGGCCTATGGTAATGTAGTTGAACCAAAGATTTCCAGGTGGTAATCACACCCCAAGCTGAAGAGTACACTGGCTGGAAATCAGTCATGAAGCAGACAGACAGGAATGTGGGAGACCTAAAAAAAGCCCTGAAAGAGATATATGGGCACGTGGACAGCCCAGGAATGCAAGACTAAAGGTCAGGAGCTGAAGTCTGCAGGCACTAAAAGAAACAACTGTGAGTAAGTTCATCTACATAGCTACCCTGCTGTTACCCACCCACATCTAGGATGTCTGCATCCTGCTTCCTGGCCTTCGGATAGATCCTGTGCTTCAAACTCTTAAACTCCCTACTACTGCTTCTTGTACCTGCTGGTGGGACTCAATATTGTCTTCATCTGCCTGGAGTGGAGGCCACAACCAATCAGCAGCAATTTCTGGAAAGCCCATCCTGAAAAAGTACAATGGCTGAGTCAGAGCCTTAAAACAAGCCAGAGCACTTCATACCAAGGCAACTCTGACAACAGCTGGAACATGTGAAAAACTATAGCTCTAGGTCCAGAATGTTGGGCCCAAGGACTCAAGATCTAGCTCTCAGGCTTCCTCCTATTTCTCCCCTGTTTTCTTCCCTGGCCAGATTCCTCATCACCCACCCTCAGTCCAGATAGTCTCTGGCCACCACAAAGCAGGTGCCATGTTCTAATATGCTCTTGGCCTAATCTCTCAATTTATATAAAGGGGATTCTTGAAACTGCCTGAAAAAAAAAAAAAAGCTTTTGAGTGGTATTTTGAAGGCAAAGACAACAGCTAACCTGTAATCACCCTCTGGCATTAGCCCCTGGGGAGAAGTTTATGATCTCCATTCAGAATGTTCTGTAGGATTTGGTTTCCTAATCAGCCAGTGGGCCATGTCAACAAAAGAATATACAGAGACCCTTCACAGTGTGACTCCTATCAGCTTCTCTAGCTTCATCTACCTCCACTCCAGATCCTTCCTGTCTTGCCTACTCCTGACATGCTGCACATTCTCACTATGCTCACGTCTACATATTAGGCCTTTTCACACCTCTCTGCTTTGTTAAATATTATTTTCTCTGCCTGGCATGGACTTTTCCATTTGGAATGGAAGTCCAACTCACTTTCTCCATTTGACTTGAAAAAGGTCCCTGCAGGCTAGCTGAGTCTCTTGACCTAAAGTTACCTTTGCTATAGGTGGCCCTCTCTCTAGCAAGTGCTAGAGTCCCTTTCCCTTTGGACCTGCCCAAAACTTCACTAAATTTTCCTCAAATTATTCAATTTTTGTGTGTTCCAACTCTATCCTATTGGGTTTCTAACAACATTTACAAAAATGTATTGAACGTTTTTACTTTTTAGTTTTTTTAATGAAGATTACACTTGCCTCAAAAGTGAAGACTCAATTATTTTATCTATTTGTTCAGTAGTTTAAGAAGTATTTACAAGTTCCTCCACTATTTCTAGGATTGTGCTAGATGCCAGGGACAAAATGACAAGCAAGAAAGGCCATGCCCTCATGGAATTTACTGTCTACTAAGAGTCATTAAAAGACTTCCATGGGATTTCTTAATTTGGAAGGTCATATCACACATCATATCAAACATTTTTTAACCTACCAGTAAAAGTTATGAAAGTAGTCTTACAAATTTGTGTAAAATTACTGGACACAAGTAGTACATGTAACTCATAAATTATGATTTTATAGCAATTATGCTTATTGAGGACTTTGAAATTAAGAAATAAACTTCTTAAATGTAATGAAATGTTTGTGAATATTCAACTCAATTATGGAGTCAACATTTAATTATTAATTTGGATTTTCTTTATTTTTTAATTTTGGATTTTTTATTAATTTGAACTTATACATTTAGATTTTTAGTTTTATTTTCCCATTTTGGAATTTGGTAGACAATAATATTCACCAATAACTGGCCCTCCTCTCCTCTAGGCAAATAGAAAGCTGTACTTCTCATTCCCTACAGTTGAGCAAAGCCATGTGATTGGTCCTGCCCAATGGAAGGTGAGTGACAAGGCAGAGAAAAGCCTGTGCTGAGCTCTTCAGGTTCTCTCTTACTCGATCTTGACAATCAGGGAAGCTGTGTTTTCTACATGATGCAATTTAAGAGATGGTAGGAGTTCTATCAGTTCTTGAGGGACTTTGGGAACTCCAGAATGCCCTTTCTCTCTTTCTCTCTCTCTTTTTAATGTTTATCTATTTGAAAGAGAGAGAGAAAGAAAGAACACAAGCAGAGGAGGGGCAGAGAGGGAGAGGGAGAAAGAATCCCAAACAAGTTTCACACTACCAACGCAGAGCCCAATACGGGGCTTGAACTCACAAACTGTGAGATCATAACCTGATCTGAAATCAAGAGTCAGATGTTTATCCGACTGAGTCACCCAGGTGTTCCCAAAATTCCCTTTCTCTTATCATTAACCTGAAATGAACATGTAACATAAGCTAGAAATAAAGTCTTTGGCATTAATACACTAAGATCTGGAAAATAATTGTTAGTGCAGTACAATCTAACCAATGCTGACTAGTACAAAGCCTCATTTCGGTTTTTTGCAGGTCTTTTACATTTTCAGAGGCCCTGCTTTCAGGTTTTAGACACTATGCCATCACTACTTAATAAACGAAACAATCCTAAGTATAGTAGAGGAAATAGATCAAATCAGAAGTTAAAACGTAATAAATGCAATTCATTCAACAAAGAGTTATTGAGCTCATACTATACAGAAAGAAGATCATGTCAACTTCCCCTAAGTTTCATTGGTAAGATGAGAGTATAGTGGATACTGGAACAGATTCAGAAGTCTCCTAAGTAGGAGAAAGAAGAATGGATGCTCTATAGACAAACATTAGTGTCTGCTACAGGGCAGCAGGTTGAAAGCTATAATGGTTTCTTTCACCAATGGTTCCAAATAAAAAAAAGGATAAGACACTTCTGAAACTACCTAAATGATTATTTCTCTAAGAAGATAAACTAAGACACTGCACTGTGTTGTTTTAGTCTGCAGGCTATTAAGAGAGACTAAGGGGGATGGACTCCTATAAGGAAAAAGAGACCATTCCATTAAAGAGATGAAAACACTTTCTCCTCAAGTGGGGTTCGAGAGAGAGAAAACCTGGCTACCTGAGAGATGACACTAACCAGGAAAAAACAAAAGAAAGAACACATGAAAAAAGTTCTTAAAATTTCTAGGCTAGGAAGATACACCGTCTCTTTTTGGATGCTAGTGATTCCATAGTTAAACATTACCTTGCATAATGCTCCCTGGGGAGCTGAGAGACTGGGGCTCACACTCTTTTTTTCTGTTGATATTTGTACTTTTAAAAATACAGTATTCTATACACTGCAACAAAAGCAGGCAACGATCATTTTTTAATTGGTTTATCTCACCATAAAAAAATTAAAAACTCGACAAAATTTATGAAAGAATTATTTTTAAATATAATAACAGATACTACAGGACTGTGATTCCTTATGTTTACCCACAATTTCTGTCCAAATGAACTGTCCAGACTACAAAGCAGGGAGGCATAAGCCATGTGAAGAAAGCTAGTCTACAGAACTGGGAGGCAAAAAAACAGAATTTGAGAGGCTGAGCAGCTGAAATTTGTGAGGCAGAAAACCAGAGAGAAGGTAACAGAACTAAGCAGAGAAAAAAATGCCAGAAATCGGGCGCCTGGGTGGCTCAGTTGGTTGAGTGTCCGACTTCAGCTCAGGTCATGATCTTGCGGTTCGTGGGTTCGAGCCCCGCGTCGGGCTCTGTGCTGACTGCCAGCTTGGAGCCTGGAGCTTGTTTCAGTCCGTGACTCCCTCTCTCTCTGACCCTCCCCTGCTCACGCTGTCTCTCTCTCTCTCTCTCAGAAATAAACATTAAAAAATTAAAAAAAAAATGCCAGAAATCTGCATCAGGATTGCAAGTTTTGGCTGATTCTAAGATGCCACACAGCTGGTAAAAGAGCAACTAAATGAAAAGAGTAAGTATCAGGTTGCTATAAACTATCTACTGGCAACATTGAATTATGACCAATCACAGTAGAAACTTCATGAACACCTGAGATGTCCAATAGAGACACTGGAAAGGCCACACCTTAGTCTATTTTTCTTAGGTTCCCTAAAGAGGTTTCCAACTTAATTGCAGGGTATGTCTTAGTTTTTCCTCATAGAGAAAAAAGCAGTTTTCTTCAGCATCAAAATTGTTTTCTTTACCCTTAGATAACATGAATAAATTATTTGAATGGCAACAAATTCCAAAACAGAGAAAGGAAAAGAAATCTTAAATAGACTGATACCTATTAACAAAATTTCAATTGTAATTAGAAACCTTCCTAGAAAGAAAATGTCAGTCCAATTCTGCTTCATTCAGCTGGAGAATTCTGTCAAACATTTAAGAAAAATACAACATCAATATTAAAAAACTCTCCTAGGAAATAGAAGATGACAGAACACTTCCCAAGTCATCTCATGAGACCATAAAACCTAAAACCAAAACCTGCCAAAGACATTACAAGAGAAGAAAAGTGCAGGATAATAATCCTCAAAAACATAGATGCAAAAGTCGTTAACAAAATATTAACAAATTAAATACTCAAAACAGGAAAAGCTAAGTTATAGATAGATTAAGGTTTACCACAGGAATGGAAAGTTGGTTTAATGTTTTTTAGTCAGTATAATTCACCATATTAACATATTTAGAGAAAATACTCATACGATCATCACAATAAATGCATATAATAATTAAATGAACTCAATAATTAAGTGAACTGAACCCAAATTAATATTCATTCATAACAAAAACTCCCAGAAAACTAGAAATAGAAAGAAATCGATCCTGATAAAGCACACTTAACAAAAAAAAAAAAAAAAGAACCCTACTGCTACATAACTCTTAATAGAGAATAAATAAACATGCTGCCACTAAAATCAGGAAAATACTAAGTCAACCTTATAACAAATGTTCTAGCCAGGACAACTAATCAAGAAAATAATTGCAAAGAAAGAAATATATAGTCTTTAGTTACAGATAACAACATTATGTGAATAGGGAATTGCTTGCTTTTACTTATTCATTCCCTTAGCAGTGACCACTTTGTTTGCCTCTGAATGACAACAGTGACGAATTTCCTTACATGCATATGTAGAAAAATTTCTGTGTGATATGGGGGCACCTGGGTGGCTCAGTTAGCTAAGAATCCAACTCTTGGTTTCGGCTCATGTCATGATCTCACTGTTGTGTTCTGTGCTGAGAGCACAGAGTCTGCTTGGGATTCTCCCTCCCCCTCTTCCTCCCCCTCTCCCTCCCCCTCCCCCATTCTCCCTCTCCCAAAATAAATGAATGAAAAATTTAAAAAAAGAAGAAAAAAGAAAATTTCTATGTGACACATACCCAGAAATGGGGCTGCTGGTTCTTAGAGTACAATAATACTATTAATTTAATTTCCATAAATACTAAACCAGTTTCCATTCCAACTGGCAGTGAATTGTGTATTTTGAACTTAAATTTATTTAAAATGTGTTCTGCCATTTAAAGTGGCAGAATAATCTATTGAAATAATAATTTTGTTTTGTTTCTAGCTACTCTACAGCTACACTCATAAGGAAGAAAAGAAGATGTCATCTCCACCATCCAGTCAGGGGGTCAGGATTTGATTTCTCAGGCCTGGGCCAGATCTAACGGAGAATAAACAATCATATTGTGTGTCAGAGCCCTAAGGAGGAGTTACCAGACAGGAATCCACTACCAAGAAGAAAACCTCTAAAAAGGGCTTTATGTTACAAAGGTCTGGTCCATTTAGAGAATGAAAGAAGCTTTGGAAAGCAGAACAGAATAGAGGTTTTATGGAGTATTATCTGGCAGGCTGACAGTTTTTGATTCTCTAGAACTGCAAATTTGCCATGGGTATCAGGACTGATCTGCCTAAAATGCCTGTACAGTGAAAGGACGATAGAAGGCTCTGATTAGGTAAGAAATGTTAGGCTCCTGGAAGTCTAAGTGAGAGCCTCTGGTTAAACTTGGAAAAGAAGCACCCACTGGAGCAATTAACCTTCAATAGACTATTATGCTGGCCTTTAAGAACCATGAACATCCCCAGCATTCTTGCAAAAGTCAAGCAAGGGAAAGAAATCAGTGAAATAAAATACTTGATAATGAACTTTCAAGCAATCTTCACATATGGGACAAGATTTAGCCTCATTCTGACCCCCACCTCCCAAAAAAGTAAATCCACCAAGGCACAGACTAGGAATCATTTTTCTTATCTCCGTACCTTCTTTCCCTTGTTTATCTCTTAGATTTCTACAGCTTTAAATGCCATCTATATGCTGATGACTTCTATTTTTGTATCCAATTAGGAAATGCACACACACTGCACGTATTCCCTATAACTATATCCCCTGCTTTTTCTTCATTGCACTCCCCATTGTTTGTTTTAACATGTTTGGTCTCTATCTTCCCAACTAGGTTGTATATTAAGCAAGGCAGGAACCACATATTTTTTATTTACCTAACACATACCTTTTGGTCTCTAATCTAGTACCTGATACAAAGTACATGATTAATAAACACAATAAATGGATGTGTTGTTTCCCTGGAGTTATACAGCAATCCATCTTTGTTACATAAAAAAAAAAAAAAAAAAAAAAAAGAACACTTCTTAAAATCTTCTCCCATTTGTCAAGCCACATCTACTTTCTTTAATATTCCTGGACCATAGGGGGGGCCTCTGTGACCTTTACGCCACCATTTTCCACTCTCATCCCTGATGCACAGAGGAGGACCTCCTCCCATAAAAATGCAACAATGTTAATGCTCTCTGACTGACTTATGATTCAAAAATATTTCTTGTTTTCTTTATAGGGGGTCTATTTAAGGAGCTAAAAGCTTGCCATTGCTATTCAAATATGGAGTCTGAAATAGGTTTCCTGGGGAAGTAAATTATACCAGAACCCAGCAGAGAGTAGAGGGAAAGGGAGAGAACAGCCGTAATGAAAGAACGGAGGTCAAGACACTGAAAAAGAAGATATTTCTTGGTGCTTATCTGACAATTTTTCTGTTTAGACTGAAATGTGACCCAATGGCAGTAGAAAAGAAATGTTTTACGTCATTCTCTGAACTATGAATATGTTCTGTAATAACCATTTGTAAGATTAGATTCTTTTGTGTAATATCTAGACTCATCCATTTCCAAATGTTTCTACGCAGAGTTACAGGCTAAAATAAACCCTCTGGTTCTCAATGAATTAGAATCATTCCTCAACTATCACTTTGCTAACATCTGAGTTAGGAACTACAGACCATAAATTATTTCCCATCATTCTATTTCAGATTGGAATAAAACATTACAAAAAATAGGTTTAATAAGAGCACTGTAGGAGGCGGCTAGGGAGAAAGAAGACAAGTGATAGGTAGTTTGGAATCTGCACTTAAGAAGAATCTGGGGAGAAGAATTTTCAGGTCCTGTTTTTCAGGGTCATGGAACTTTTCTCCAAGCCAGCAGGTAAAACAAAAGTTAATCTCCAGCATCCTCTACTTGGCTTTGCATGGTACTCCCGGCTTAAAATAGCTACATTAGATAATAAATGCCATGGCATTGCTAATTTATTTAGGTAAAAAGAGTCCTCATCTGTGATTTTCTCATCTATGAGAAAATCCAGCCAACTGAACTTTGCCTGAGGCAGAGAACATGCTGGTGGTTACTAAACTATAACTAATCCTTGCAGGGTTAGCTCATTAAAAATGATTTTGGAGCCTCTCAGTACAATAAGCATGACCTGTTGTCACTAATTCTATTTTTATTTCTTTGGGATATCACCTAGAAAGGTTGCATTGAATAATAGCAAGTAACTGCAGCAAAGTGTGAGGGGATGTGAAGAACAGAGTCTTCCTAGGTTTTTGCTACATTCTCAAGAATAGGTGGGAAATGACGCTGGGGACTTTAAAGTCAGACCTGGATTTGTCAAGGGGAAGTTATTTAACCATTGTGAGCCCAGGTTCTCTTATCAATAAAGGTGTAACAATAATATATATGTTGAAGAATTGTTGTTAATAATTAGAAAAAACAGGGGCACCTGGGTGGCTCAGTTGGTTAAGCATCTGACTGACATAAGCTCAGGTCATGATCTCACTATGAGTTCAAGTCCCACATCAGACTCTGCTATCAGCACAGAGCCTGTTTCTGATCCTGTCTCCCTCTCTCTATGTCCCTCCCCTCTCGCACTCTCTCTCCCTCAAAAATAAATAAACATTTAAAAAATCAGTAGAAGAAACATGTATCTAACACATAAGGCATTTGATAGGGGGTTGATAAATGGCACTTGCTATATATAGCTCTCTGTAGCTTGCCAAAATAATTAAGTCCTCATTAAATCATAGTTTTTCCAGTGCATCTCTAAATTTTCATTAAGGGCTTACAGATACAAGCACAGTAGCAATCATTATACCATAGGAAGAGACATAACTATACTGAAAAATGGTAATAATAAAGTGACTCTCCTGTTAATATTAGTAAAGCTTAAACCAGAATCAATCATGACTGGAAGCAAAGTGAGAGGGATTCTATTTCCAGCTATAGTAGCACAGCTTGTAACAAAGCAATGACTTTCACATCAAGAAAAACTAGGGGAAAAATATCTCTGTTTGAAAGCACTGAGGACTGCTGAGGCAACCAGGATTTAAAATGCCAAGATCCTAAAGAGAGGTGAAGCAGAGAGAGGCTAATGGGTAAGTTTCTCTTGGGGAATTCCTAATTCTTAGTGCTGGATGCAAGGCTAAGAATCTGGTCAGGGTACAGTTGCTAAGAGGCAGAGTAGCTGAAAGAATTTTTGGTAATGTCACCGGGCAGAAAAGACAAAAAAAAGTAGGGTCCAGAGTTACCAACATACCAAAAATAGCAGGAGGCACAAGGCAAGCCTGACCCACAGTCAAATTTTTTAAGATAAACAAAGCAAAACCTAAGTAGAACGCCACTTAAAGGTATGGTGTTTTCAATAGTCTGACAGTGTCATGGAGACAAAAGACTACATGACCCGGCAAAAGAAAGGGTCTTAATGAACACCCCAGCCTCTCTGTTAAAATCCTTGGAGGGCCCCCCACTCATGTTCCCTCTCTCAAAATAAGTAAATTTAAAAAAAAGTAGCTTGCCAATTTCTATGAAAAGCTACTGAGATTTAGGCAGCTCTTCCTGCCCACAAGTCCTGTCCCTGTGCTTTAATAAAATCACATTTTGCACCAAAAAAAAAAAAAAAAATCTTCGGAGGACTATATCCCCAATAATGGTGACAAAGTGTATATTAGTCAATAAAAATTGCAACACAGATGATTTATGGTGACTCAGTTGTTCATCAAATTAAGATGACCTGACCCTCACCCTAGCTTTCTAACAGAGAAGAGGGTGAACCCTTTCTGAGGAAAGATAAAAAGTATCTGGAACCTCTGCAATTTTTCATATACAATGGAAATCATTTAATGGAAGATGATAAGGCATGCCAAAAATAAACAGAAAACCCAGATGATATAAACAGACCTTTGGATTATATACATTAGTGCTCTCCAACAGTGCTTTCTGCAATGATGGTCACATATGACTACTGGGTACCTGACCTGAGGAACTGAAATTTTAAAATTTTATTGTCCCATTTACATTCATATTCATTTTTTTAAAGAGAGAGAGTGTGAGCAGGGGGAGAGGGGCAGAGGAAGAGAGAGAGAGAGAGAGAGAGAGAGAGAGAGAATCCCAAGCAGAGAGAGAGAACCCCAATGCTAAGCATAGAGCCAAATAGGGGACTTGATTCCATGACCCTGGGATCACGTCCTGAGCTAAAATCAAGAGTCAGACTGAGCCACCCCGGTGCCCCTACATTCACATTCAAATTTAAATAAATATACGTATCTAACGATTACTCTATTGGACAGCACAACTTTAACCACTAATAGAATGAGTAATTCTAATGCTGACAAAGAGAAAGGATAAAAAAATATTTGATTAATCCAACAAAGGAGGAAAAAAGCAACATAGAATAAGACAAAGTATAACAGTCAGTATATACTCAAATATATCAGTAACTGTGTTATAAAAATAATCTATACTTTAATAGAAAAATAAAGATTGTCACACAGAAAAAAAGATACTATATACTATATATTGCCATCCTATTCAATTATGGGAAGTTCCTTAAATGCCACCTCTCTCCACTCTCCTTCTTTTCCTCTAGAACTCTCATGCTAAACATACACTCACCCCATTAGTTTATCCTGTGTGTCTTAACCTTCTTTTCTCTGGTTTTCATTTATCTTTGCTGCATTTTGGTATTCTCAACTCTTTCTTCCATGTCAGTAATTCTCATTTTACTATTACTTATCATTTAACCCTTCCATCAAATTCTTAATTTCAATAAATTTCATTCCTAAGAGCTTTCAATTATTTTTCCACTTCACATATTCCCAGATCACAATATCCTATTCTTTCCTTTTGATTTTTACTCCTCCTTTTGTCCACTTAATAGTGTTAAGCACAGTTACCATACAGTATCTTTCAGATTTTTATATTTTCTCAGGTACTTAAAGATTTAACCTTCTTTACTATGTTTAATTATTCTCATGTGGTGAATTATTTTCTTCTATGATTTATAAGTTTCAGTCACTAACTCTTATTGAGAGTCTCTTTGCCCTGGACTGTTGGCAGTGTTGTACAAAGAGTTTTACTGCTGCTGGACTTCCCAGGGTTTATTGGTGTGAAAGGTGAGCGTTCACATTAAAATCCTATGAAGAAAGTCAAATAAGACTTCACATCTGTATGTGGAAAAATCTTAGAGCTTTGATTTATCAGGGGACTTTTCATTAGTTTTTGTTTTACTGTTTAGTTGTTCTAATTCCCTGTTCACTGAGAGAGAGTAGTCTAAGGTCCTTTTATGCAGGGACCTCAGTTCTAACTTTCTGCCTCACACAAGCCAAAGTTTTGTTTTCTGTCCCCAGGAAATGTCTGACACTATAGCCTTTAGCTCCTAGGTGCTATATACAGTCAACAGCCCCCCTTCCCCAAGACACCATAGCATCATTTGGTAAGTTTATTGTTCTAGCTTTAACTTTCCTTTTCTTGAACCCAGTGACATCATATTACAAATAAGTTTGGGGTTTTTTTTGTTTTGTTTTTGTTTTTTTTACCCACAATTTCTTTTTGGTTAATGGAAATAAATAACTCTGCTTTGACTTAGCCCAGCAGGCTCCCAGAACTACCTGCATGATTTCTACACTATACTTTCTCCTCTCTCTGCTTCTACTCCTAAATTTGTTCAGGTCAGCTGCTCCTGTGCCCCCTCAGATCTAGAAGTTTCATTAGCTTACACAAAATTTCCATTCATACCAATCATATCTACTTTTTTATAAACTGCATAAGGAAGAAAGAGAATCTCATTATAGTATGCACTCCTATCTAGTCTTTTGTTTTGTTCTGGTTTTGGTTTTGTTTGTTTTTATTCCCAGTTATTCTTTCCTAGTGTATAGAAATGCAATTAACTTTCTGTATTGACCCTTTGAGCCTTTGCTCAATCCATTAACTCTTTTAGTGATTTTAAGTATCTATAGGATTTTCTACATGGACAAACATATGGCCTGAAAATAAAGTTTAACTTCTTCCTTTGCAATCTAGATGTCTTTTTATTTTCTTCCCTTACTGCAGTAGTTACAACCTCCAATACAGTGATGAATAGAAAAGGTAAGCACTCTGTCACCAAAATAGCTTATGCCTCATGCCTTCTTATGCCTTCTAGATTTTCAAGGAAGGAGTTAAGCACTAGTTCACTATTTACTCTATTAAGCTGTCTAAATAAACTTTTGAGAGCACACTCACCCACATAGGTTTCCAGTGCAGAGCAAAGAGTTGCCTACTCTTCTATCTTGTAGATATAAGGCAACAGAGAAGTTGCTTTCTCCCAAGAAATTTCTTCACTAATTCTCACCACTTTACTTTGATCCTCTTGTATTTGTAAGTTAGGGTTTCTTCTTTTTTTAAATAGCCATGAAACTAATTTTTGGTTATTTCTTTTGAGAATCTGAATATGGTTAACGCCATATCTCACTTTTTCTTTATCTAATAGCTGTATCTTTACACTTTAATCTAAACTTCTGAAGTAATATCCTTTAAAGTGTTGTTACATCAGCATCCTTTATTCTTTTGTACAACTGTCCCTCAACTGCAATTGAACCAGTAAAATTTATTTATTTTTTTTAATATATATATTTTTTTATTTCTAGGAGAGAGAGAGAGAGACGGTGTGAGCAGGGGAGGGTCAGAGAGAGAGGGAGATATAGACTCTGAAATAGGCTCCAGGCTCTGAGCTGGCAGTCAGCACAGAGCCCAACACAGGGCTCGAACCCACAAACCACGAGATCATGACCTAAGCGAAAGTCGGATGCTTAACCGACTAAGCCACCCAGGCGCCCCTGAACCAGTGAAATTTAAACTGTGGATCAATGTGATGGTCTGTCTTCACTCCTTAGTCAACTAGAAAGCTGAACACTGAGAAGAATACCTCAAAACCATACTAACCTGATCAAATGTGATCTCTCACCTTGGCTGAACTCTCATTTAGAGTTTCGATCCTTTACTCATCTTCAGCCACTCTGCAATTCCATATCAAATAATGACTTATCTACACTTTCTTCTACAGCTCCTACTCAAAGTTTCCTGTTAAATCAAGAGACTTAAGCCCATCAAGCATGTCGTTTCTCAATATTCTGCTTCCACACACACATTCACATACATCTCCACTTACTTTCTTTTAAGCTCAGAATTTCAGTGTCCCAACTCCTGAAAGTGAACTCCTCAATATGTAAGCTTTAGCTTATTTCCTTCCTCCTTTGTGAGTCCTTTTCTCTAATATCCTCTCTTGAATACCTTCAAATTTTTCACTGGTCTTTCCCACAGCTGGCAAACATACTCAATTGTCTTTCTCTTCCTAAAAGTAAAAAAGTATCTTTTTTGCCAGAATCTTCATCTAATTTTGGACCTCTTTCTTCTCACTGAAAAAATTTGAAGGTATTATTCTTTTTGACTGTACTTTCCAATCATTTTTCAACCACTTGCAGTCTAGCTTCTACTCAACCATTTTACTAATATTGTTTTTATTTAGATTAAAAAAAACAACTCCTGGTTGTCAAATCCAATGGACAGTTTCCAGGATATATTTTATGGAATTCTCTGCTGCAAATTCCTTACTTACTATTTCCTTCTTCCTACATACTCTATTTCCTTTTTCTCCCATAGTACTGTACTTTCAGAGTTCTCTAGTTTTTGTCAATCATTTCTGTATCTTCTATGTAATATTTCCCAAGATGCTGGCTCCCACTCAGCATCTTTCTTTGTTAGCATACTTTCCTTGTTAGAGCTCACTTACTATCTTTATTTAATTGAAACTTAATGAAGCACAAATCCAATTATTCAGCAATAGTTTTAAAATTCATACATTAAGTTGCAGCTGGACATTGTCCTGTGGTCATCCCACAGGCCTCATTCTATATATCATCAAATTCATACCAAATGAAATTGATCATCTCCACTGGAAGAAGTACCCCTGCTCTGTATTCTCTGCTTCAGTTGGAGGCACCATGATTTGCCTATGATAGAAAGCTAGGTATTATTCTTGACTCCCCGCCTCTCCTCCACCCTTCATATCCATGTACAGTATAGCTTGGTGATTTAGAGATTAGTACCAAACAGATTTCTGCTCATAATGCCTTACCTATAGGTAAGATGAGTGAGATAGGTAAGATAGGTGAGATGGCAATTTTATATGGGTCAATCTAATTCTCAGTCTCTTTAAGCTTCTTTTTTTTCTTCCATCTGTAAAATGGGGGAAGTATGATACATATCTCATGAGAATTGTCATGAAGACTAAATAAAGTAATGCATATAAAACATTCATCCTTCTGCTTAATATATAAGTGCTTGATATATATAGCTAGTTTTATCAAACTCATGAAGCCCTATTTCCAAAATATATCATGAATTTATTCCCTCTATCTCATCACTATTTATTTACTCATTCATTTATTGATGTAGCAAATTTTAATTGTATAACCATGTGTTACAGGTACTAAGGCATGGGAATCACCTCATTTAATCACCTTGGGAATTCATGGCGAACAAAGTAGACATGGCCCCTGCTCTAGTGGTACTTTCAGAATGGAGGGGAAGATAGGTTGTTAGAAAATAATCAGATGAAGTCATTTGATTTGTACCCTATGATTTGTTTTGGTTAGGGACAGAACACATTTTCCATGTCCCATCCCCTTACCCCAGGGTCCTAAGTGAGGGAATGACACATTGTAAAACCCAGAGAAGTGAGAAATGTTGAAGAAACTTCTGCCAGAGTAAGTCATCTAAACCACAAATCTGACTATGTCACTATGCAAACTATTCTATGGCTTTTCATTGCCTTGAGAGTAAAGTTAAACTCCATAGAATGATAGATTTCCCACCTCATTTGTTAGCACTCTTTATATCATTTTATGTTTTAACAATATTAAACTATGTCTATTTCTCCTACAGACCATGCTTTTTAATGTTTCTATGTCTTTGCTTTTGTAGCCCCCAAAATCCCTTCACCCTCTCTCTGCCTTGGTAACTTTATACCAGCTGGGATTCTTGTGGCTGCAAAAGAAAGAAAGCCTACTTCATACCAGTTTGAAAAAAAAGAGACTTACAAGGATACTAGGGTGTCTCATGAAACCAAAACACAGGGAAGTGGCTGAACATATACTCTGGGCGACAAAAGAAGCAGAGGCTTGAATGCTGGAAGGATGTGTTCTCTCCAGAGCTTGTACTTCAATTTTTGTGTGTCAGTGTAACTCAGGTTATTATTGTTGTTTTCCTCTAACAAAAGGCAGAAAACAAAGCAGCTGACACTTCTCCAGTTTCACTGGGTCCCATGATGAAAAATCCTAGAGAGGAATACTGATTGACCCAGCATGTTTCTTTTTTCTTATTAAAAATGTTTGTTTATTTATTTTTGAAAGGGGGCAGGTAGGGGTAGAGAGAGAGGGTGACAGAATCCCAAGCAGGCTCCATGCTATCAACACAGAACTCACAAGCTGTGAGATCATGACCTGAGCCAAAACCAGGAGTCAACGCTTAACAAACTGAGCCACCCAGGTGCCCTAACCCAGCATATTTCAGATGTCTACTTGTGGACCAAAAATTTGTAGTCTAGGAATGCAGTATAATAGTGTACTGAATGGCTGCTCTCAATATAACCATGTGAAAAGGGGAGAGAAGATTAAAGAATACATTGAATATATTCCTATTCCTTTATGACTTAGCTCTGGTGGACCTCCTCCAGAATCACTCCAGATGCTGTTATTGGGTTGAAGGCTTGTGTTCCATGCACTTTTAATGCCCCACCCACATGCCTAACTGCCTAACACTGCCATTAAGTTTTTCAATGATCTGTTTCTGTGTCAATCTCTCATGAACTCTTTGAGGACAAGTGTGTATCACATTATACCCCAAACTCTAAAGACACCAAAATAAAGCAATAATGAATGTGTAAATACTGAAGATTTCTGGAAAAATGAGTAGATGTTTACTTCAGCTGATGTATGGATTTTATTTCTAAAACTCTATGTAAAAAGTCATTTCAAACTTTTTCTGTATTCAGTATATATTCATCCTCTTACGTAGCAAAATCAAGTGACTGAGATAATTCCAAATCTCTCTTTGAATTATTAAAAGATAATCTATATATTTGATTACATATATTGAAAATCACTTAAGTTACCCAATATTATGGATAAAAGCATGTGAAAGCCACAGAAATAAATTCCTAATATGCTTAAAGACTTTACAAACCTAGTTCATTAGATAGCCTATTGACCAATAAGTTAAATAAAATTCCAATTCATTGATAGAAGCATTCTCTATCCTTCCCTCAAAAGCAGGAAAAGGTAATATTTTTCTCACCACTGTCAAGGAATAGATCAATATGTATAAAAAAATAGTAAAAGGTAAAACAGTAAGGAGAACTTGGTGAAAATTGGCAAAACAGTGTTTCGCTCTCCCTCTGCTGGCTCCTAGGAAGTACTGCTGTTCAAAGATGGGCCTGAAGGCCTAATGAGGATTCTCTCATGCAATCCCTAAAAATATTTAAAACTATTCATATTGTTCATCTAAATAAGCCCTATCTCCTGACAAAACATCCCCACCAAAACCAGCAGTACCTATTCCTGTCACTAATAATGGTCAATATAGAAAAGCCAAAATATGTAGACTCTAATAGCTTGGCTCCTAATTTTCCAAGAGAGTAATTCAAAGGAGAGTTATATGTAATATTATATTTTCTGGTTTTCTAAAAATATCTTTACTCATAGATTGTGTTGTAGGCTGGTAAGTAGGCAAACACTGCACATTGAGTTAGACATATGGGTATGAGTCTTTTTTTTCTTTTCCTATTACGTACTGGTTGTGTAACCTTTACTAATTGTCACTTAAAAATTGGTTGTGTAATATTACTATTTTTGGAGCTGAGTTTTATCAACCTCTAAATGAAGAAGCTGTGCAACAGAATTGTTGGATCATTTTCCAGTTCTAATATTTTATGATTTTAAGGGCTGTTGAGTTATAAAATTTTAATGATTTATTTCTGCTTTTTCTTTATACCATTTGGGTAATTTTCAGACATAACCAAAATGGTCGAAACCATTTCTGTGATTATCAGTTTCCTTCCTTGATGCGGTGCCAAACACTGTGGACACGCAAATGAATCTTAATTGATACAATAGTGACTATGATGGCAATGAAGAGCTCAGGGATTTTAATTTGAGCCAAATTCTCTCCTGGTTATATGGCTAGTATTTTGAGTAGCAGCTGTGAACAGATCTGCATTTCCTTCCCCACGCCACCCCCACAACAGTCTGAAATTTTTGCTTCAAATGAGAAAAATCAGAGAAGACGCTAAAAATGCAACTTCAATCTGTCCTACTGGACAGTCATTAAATTTCCTATATCACATTTCTTTGCATCAATCGACTTTTAAATATTGTTGTTAAGGAAGGAGGGTACAAAGTGGTGACAGGGAAGTCAGGAGATACAGGTTCAATTATCTCAGGTTATATCCATCTTTCAAGATTAGAACATAGCATGCTGTGAATGACAGAACATATGTAAGCTGATCACTCCAGTGTTTCCAGATACATTTGGAGGTTCATAAATAGTAACAAGAATAATTACAGCTACCAGTTATTGAGAGTTTACTGTATGCTAGGCACTTACCATATATATATACATATATATGTATATATACATATATGAATGAGATATATACATATATATGTGAAGGGTATTGTGATATTGTAATCTATAACAAGAAATTTATATTTGGTCTTGATCTCCTTTCCTGGCAGGAATTTAAAACCCTTGGAATTTCCTAAGTGGTAAATGTGATAAAATTGTCTTGTGATTCATAACAAACCCCTTATAACCACACCATAGTTTATGTTAACAAAGGGACTACTGAAAGGCCACCAAGGTTGGGGAGTGGTTACTTTCTCCATCTCTGGGAGGGAAATGGCACTGCAGATTAAGTTTAATCAGCAGCAGCCAATGATTTAATCAATCATACCTACTTAATGACCTCTCCATAAAAACCCGAAAGCATGAAGTTCAGAAAATCTCCCAGTCTGGTGAACACTCCTAAGGTTCTAGGAAAGTGGTGTGTCCCAGAGAGGGCATGCAAGTTCTCTGTGCCTCTTCCCACATTTGTCCTATGCATCTCTTAGACCTAGTTGTTCCTGTTACACCATTTTCTTTTTTAAAAGAATTATTTTTTAATGTTTGTTTTTGAGAGAAAGCTCACATGCAAGCGGCAGAGGGGAGGAAAGACAGGGAGACACAGAATCCAAAGCAAGCTCCAGGCTCTGAGCTGTCAGCACAGAGCTCAATGCAGGGTTCAAACTCATGAACCGCAAGATCATGACCTGAGCCAAAGTTGGACACCTAACCGACTGAGCCCCCCAGGCACCCCTATACCATTTTCTAATAAACTGGTAATCCGTTAAGTAAAATGTTTTTCTGAGGTCTGTGATCTATTCTAGCAAATTAATCAGACCTAAAAAGAGGATGATGGGAACCTCTGATTTATAGGCAGTGAGTCAGAAGCACAGCTAACAAGCTGGATTTATAATTAGCATCTGAAGTGGGCAAGGGGCAGTCTTGTAGAACTGAACCCTTAACCTGTGGGACCTCATAGGATTTCCCAGCTGGTGTCACAGAATTGGTATACCTATTAGTACTGCTGCAGCATTAATTGTGTCTCCATTACCTAAAACTTAGTCACCAAAAGAAATCAAAGATTTTTTTGTTTCAAGTTAAAGTTGTTACAGATATCTCAAAATATCATTTATACTCATCACTACTTCGAAATTATGGTAGTGATTAGATTTGGTCCTAGACTATGCCATCTTTTGCATTTTTAAACATATCTGCAAAAATTTTTTTTTTATATTCCTCCCGTCAATAGGTAGAAGCCATGTTCCCACCTCGTGAATCTGGACCACACTCAATGACTTGCACATAACCAACAGAATGAGGTAGAAGTGACAATATGGGACTAGGGGATAAGTCATAAAAGGCAAAACAGCTTTCACCTTCCTTGCTGGAACACAAGCGCCGGGAGCCCTGAACTACCATGTTAATAACTCCAGCCACCCTATGGCTACCATGCTGTGAAGAAAAGCAAGCAAGCCTAACCAGAGACCACATGGAGAGACCTGAAAGACAGAGAAAGCAAGCAAGCTGGCCAGTCCCCAACTGTTCTAACTTCAATTGGTAGAAGCAGCATGTGTATTACAAGGGCTCTCTCCTATGGCTGATGGAACATGAACTAGTCCCAGCCCTGTGTAAGCATCAGAAATTGTTGGGCCTGCTGCTTTTTTGGTGGTCCTTTCCCAAGCCTCATGAAGTTTCAGTCTTCCATTGTGCAGATCAATACTCAGCCAAAGGACAAGGAGGAAAGGCACACCTGGCCAGACAGACCTCAAAGACTCTCTCTGTGCCTCTTACTCCTCTCTGACATCTTCCCATTGGCTTTCTTCAATTTCCATCCAGTCTCTCCCACTCAGTGAAAACATTGGTTTCAGTTTAGGTTCCTCCCTGCTCTGTGTCCTGACCGCTGCCTCCAGGAAGCAGGGTGATGTCATTGTAGGACTTCCCTTATTTCTCTTCTCTCAGGGATCACAATTCTGTATTGCCTGCTGTCTAATATCTGACAACACTGATGTCACATATTATGCCCAATTTTCTAGTTGTTTTGTGGGGAGGGCAATTCTGCAAAAGCAGAGTTCAAATATAACTGTTAAATTTTAAATGAAAAGCTGAATTATGCTGTATGATCTTAAATTAATACTCAAAAGTACAAAGAAAGCCCCTCATACTATATTATTAATAGCAAAGATTCTTTAAAATGTTCTCAGAGTTATCTGTTATCACCTCTAACTTCCAATTCTTTATCTAGGCATATTTTGGCTTCTTCACTGAAAGAGCTCCTATCACAAGAACTATGACCACCCTTATTATTATAGCTGAAGCTTACACTTTAGTTCTTTGCTTACTTGACCTTCTACAGTTGTGAGATCCAATATGGTAGTCACTAGCCAGCCATGTGTAGCTCCTGAGTACTGGAATTGTGGCTAGTTCAAATTAAGGGTGTTGGAGGTATAAAATGAACACCAGATTTCCAGGACTTCATATGAAAAAAAGGATGGAATATGCCTCATTAATTTTACATTAATTACATGTTAAAATGTTTCAGATATAATGGGTTAAACAAAATATATTTCTAAAATAATTTCACCTGTTTCTTTTTACCTGTTTACTATTGCAACAAGAAAATTTATTACCTAGGTGACTTGCATTATACTTCTAATGGCCAGTACTGCTAATTATAGCAACCTCTTGTACTAATAAAACTTCTGTTTGCAACTCTCTCCTTCCATGGATTTTGGGACTTTACTCTTCCCTTCTTTTCTTGCTACCTCCCTCTCTGTTCTTGAGATCTCTCTTTTGAGACCTAAAACTATTGTTCTCAAATTTTGGCATGCTGCAAGTTCACCTAATTGCTTGCCAAAAATGCAGATTCTTAGAGTTTATCTGAAGATTCTAATTTAATCTGGTACAAACATTTCTTATTAAGAAAATTCTGGGGCACCTGGATGGCTCACTTGAGTATCCAATATTGGCTTAGGTCATGATCTTGTGAGTTTGAGCCCTGCATTGGGCTCCCTGCTGTCAGCACAGAGCCCACTTTGAATCCTCTGCTCTCTGCCTCTTCTCCACTCGTGCTCTCTCTCTCTCATAAATAAACATTAAAAATACACATGAAAATTCTTATCTTCCAACTCAAATTCTTCTCATCCCCTCTCTTTTTTCCACCTGCTTAGTGTACATTTTGGGGGTATCTCAAAACTTAACATATTCAACGTTTAATTCTTTGTCTCTATTTTCCTACTTTTACCTTTGTCCTCCCAGTTACCCAAGCTTGGTTACTCCTAGTTAGCAAGTTACTCATTCTCTCCTTCTTCCTCACATCTAATCAGTTATAAAATCCAACTAGATTGAATTGCTTAACCTCTATCCTCTCTGTGCTTCCTTAAACCCCTTACTTCAGGGTTTCTCAGCCTTGGTACTACTGATATTTTAAGCCAGACAGTTCTTTGTTGTGGGCGATTGTCGTGTGCATTGTAGGATGTTTAGAAGTTTCCCTGTATTTATCAGTAGAACCCCCTAGTTTGAACAATGAAAAATGTCTCCAAATATTATCAAATGTATCTGAGGGTGGGGGAGTCACCTCTAACTCCATAGAACCACTGCCTTGGCTGATTGAGGCCCTCATTATTGATCAGCTGCATTAGGGCAAGAGATTCCACCTGGCCCTCCTGCCCAGGACTGTACCCCTTATTTTCTGCACTATAGTTTTACAGTTTTCTTCAGTATAAACCTAGTATCTTTAATATGCCATAAAGAAGGTACTGTCTGTCCTCTACTTACCTCTCCAGCTTCTCATCCCAACTATACTGAATTCCTTGCAGTTTCCTTCAAGATGGAAGAAAGTCATAAGAAGTGTTAGTCACAAGAAGTGCTAAGTACACTAGTAGCTTATGAGACAAATGCAAAGCTCCTAGGATGTTTTATATATAGAATATGAGTAACTACGTACTTTCTGAAACACAGGCAGAATTATGTTAAATATACATAGTAAGTTAGTAAACTATAAGGCATGCCAAAGCTAAATAAAAAATATGATGGAAGACGGTCATTTATAGTCAAACAGGAATGGAAAAACAGGTATGAATAACTGTGCCATCTCTGGGCTGAAAGTTTTGTCAGCCCTAAATTAGCTACCCACAAGTGACACTTAGTATAGTCTCATGTGCTCTATCCAAGAAATGCAAATAAAATTAACATCTGTTCATGGCTCTGATTGCAGCCAGGCATGTTTCCTTATATCTATCCAACAGAGCAGGTGTGAGCCATTGGCCCAAAGCACTTTCCACCTGTGGGCCTCCTGGCTATAACCTCAACTCTAGTTCTCATAAGCATATTATCAGTGGAAAATGCTGATGTGGCCCATAGAACATACAAACATTGCATGATTCAAGTGGTGGTGTCCTTCCACTTGCTTACACCCCATCCTAAGTGTGTCAACTCGCTCTAACTCTTTCCCCTGCCTGGGTATCTAAATTGATTCAATAAACCATGTTTTTCAAGCATCGTAATTTGGTCTGTGAGTCTTCTGTTTCATTACTGCTAGACTAGCTTAACTAGTAGTGTACTTGGAGCCACGGGTGCATCAAGTTAGTTTTCCACACAACAGCTCAATTCAAGCATTAATCTCCCTACTGAATGTCCTTGCTTTCATGCGTCTCTTTATATCCTGTTCATATCCTTGATATGATATATGATCTATTATGGTATTTATCACATCAGGCTGTGATTAACTCTTTACTCCTATGTCTCTCACTAATGTATGAGTTATTTCAAAGTAGAGATAAATTTTATTCTTTTTGTTTCATTATTTCTTAGCAAAGCACCAAACACAAAGTAACAAAAGAATGTGACCTCTGGCAGACACAGTTGAAGGGATTATCTTTTTTTTTTTTTTTTTTTTTTTTGGCTTTTTCCAATTCCCTAGTTCTAAGATCCACTTGATTTAGTAAGCAGCAAAATCCAGCCTGGTTGCCGAGCAGAAAAGAAATAGTAGGAAGGGCCATAGGCTCACTGCAGAAAACAACTTACAGTAGGTGTGTTCTGTATTACTAACAAGCTGGGGCCTTGGTGGACCTTACCTTCTTTCCCTGTCTCACATTTTTCACTTGGGTGGTAAAAAAAAAAAAAAAAAAAAAAAAACACACAAAAAACAATAGTTTGAGTGTTCCCCTCCTCCTATCCCCACCTGAAAATGGCTAAAACCTGAGCCTTTTCAGTCTAAGGAATCACAACCTCTCAAAGACTCTAGATGAATAACACCCACCTCAAAACCTGAGCGCCTAAACTATGGCTGACTAGGGATACAGGAAATAAACTGTGTCTTCCCTCAGAAAATGTACACGCATCTTCCTGGAGCCTACATTTTACTCAAAGTAATAAACACATCTATTTTTACTGTTTATCATTTAAAAATAAAAATTATATATATTTATATATAATTTAAAATACATTTTGGAATATATTTCGTTTGAACAAAAGAAATCACGTAAAACGTGAGACTATATATAAAGGGGCTGTTCTTGAAGTTCTTGTAACTCATTCATTTCTCCAGAGATTAGGAGAAATGGGGTGCAAAAATTTGGCCTCACGCACAGGCGTAGGGATTTGCAAACACAGTCCAAGTTAGTCGAACCCTATTTCGTAAAAAATGGTCCCAAGGAGCTCCCAACTCCCTAACCTGAAAAAACAAACAGTAAAAACTAGACAGCTCCTGAAGCAACCAATGCCTCACCTTGCGTCTTCTGCCAATTAACACCGCCCCGCCCTTTCCTCCCAGGAGGCGGGCCAGTCTCCGATCCTCTCTAGGCTTCTCCAGGGCGTCGCTTTATGGTAGCGCTGAGTCTCTCTAGCCCTTGCCTGCCGTCCTCTCAGTGGTAGGACGGAAGAGAGAAAAAAGCTGGCCGCCAAATCGGCTCTACTTGAAGGCGGGTGCAGCCCAACCTCGGCCGGGGAGAGCTCGAGCTAAGGTGGAAGGGGCCCTGGGGAGGCTCTGGGAAGGGCGGGAGTGTGGAGACGGGTCCTTGGGTGGGAGGGGGGCCCGGGCCGGTTCACGGAAATCCTAAGGAGAGGTGGGAGAGGAGGCCCGGACACATGAAAGAGATCAGCTGCTGCCTGGGGCCTCCTTCGGCCGGCCACCCTGCAGTGGCTCCGACTTCCCCCAGTTCATCTGAGGCCCCTTGTGTCAGGGCCCAGCACAGTTCACGGCCCATCTGTCTCCGCGGGTTGTCGCCTCTTTTCGGGAGACCCGGAGCCCTCAAAGCTATGATTTAGGCTTGTAATATGTACATGAGGGATATTATGGCCCTGAATCTCGTCCACAGCCCGTATCGCTCCTGGTTCGTTTTCATTTTTTAATGAGATCCTCCCAGCACTAGCCGATTGACCCTTGAGGCCGATCAGTATTCGATTTTCCACCCAGTAGCATGAACACAGGAAGTGCTTATTAGACGTATTTGGTAGCTTGACACATTATGATGTGGCTGTCAACTAGGGCCGTTATGCATGTGACCACCACGCTGTTGGGGTGGGAATAATTAAAATGCAGCATCCTGGGGACCTAGTCACCCTGATTTGAAGAGATCCATCCTTGATGTGAGATGGTGACAGTTTCCGAACATGTATTCGAAAGACATTGTTTACCTAGTGCTAGTACTATGCTAGCTAGAGAAGCTACAACTGTAAACAGGAATTAGTTCATTCCTTGTCCTCAGAGGGCTTAATATATTATTGAAAAACATCAGAAATCCCGTGGTGATGAGTGCTATGAAAAGGGAAGTCCCTGAAGTTCCTCTTATTGCGTTGGGTGATGCATAAAATAAAACCGTAAAGCTTCTGCCTTTCAACAGTTGAGAATAGAGAAAACGTTTTAATGCTCCATGAGATTGTTCTGCAGGCACAGAAGGACCTATAATAATAGTATTTGGCGAAGGCACAGCAGATAGGTGAAGACAGTGGTGCTGCCCTGAAGGATAAGTTAGTATTGCCTGGCGCAGAAAGGGCCATTGGCTTTCCAAGCAGGAGTCATAAAGTGTAAAAGAACTTTGCAGGTAGTGTTCAGTCTGCGGTATGTGGCATTTGAACAAGTAATGCCATGCTAGAGAGTCCAGGCTCTTATTTTCTAGGAAGAGATGAAAGTATTTTCAACAGAATGATTCAGAGTTCAGTTTCACAATCACCTACTCAACAACTGTAAAGTATTTTTTCAGGGTTTGGGCCACATCCAAAACCAGGTAGAACAAGGAGAGCTTTACTCCTTCTTCTTGGTCTAGAAGCAGTCTCTCCGTTGCCGAAATCCCACTTCAGTCTTTTTGACCTTTAAGGGCTAGAAGACTAGAGACAAATTGCAGATGGGGTTTGGAAGCCTGAAGGGTTTGCTAAATTCTTCCCAAAAATGATCTGAAACTACACTCGACAAAGAAGAAAATCTGAAGGGAATATATTAGGTAAAACTAGAATAAATCATCAGGACCTAATTAAGAGAGATTCTTCATATAAAAGTAAAATTAATTTTCGTGGGGTTTTTTTTTTTTTTTTTTGGTTTTATTCATTTAACAAGAACTCGAATGTTATAACAGGCTCTGTGCTGGGCAACTAGAGCTCTAAGCTTCAGTTTCTTCATCTGTAAATGAGGATGATAGTATTTATCTCACTGTTGTAAAGGTTAGTGAGATGCTTGGTGCTGTACCAAAGTGATACTTTGACTATATTTTGGTTTACCTTCTCTTTACCTTATTGGGTCTGAGTCTTAAGTATTAGACTATCTCATTTGGCTCTTTAACCCTTCTGTTGGTGTCCATTCATGTGTAGTGTGACTAGTATTTGAAGATAATGAACACAAAAAGTCATTCACAAGAGGCATGACTTGTACGTGTGGGCCTGTGACTAAAACTGCTGATTTGCAAAGTAGGGGTAGATGAAATTTTTTTCTGAAAATTTTTTCATTAAAAACAAGAGACAATTTGGGAAAATGCCGTGTAAATTTCTAAGACCCCCCTGAAAGAAAAAAGGCATTGTTCATGAAAGGGAAAGATTCTTATAAGTTGATCTAAAAATTTCAATAAATTTATTGCTTGGTTAAATTTTCTCTTAGGGCTATTTTTTCACTATTATTAGGGGACTGGAAAAGCTGTATTAAGGAAACCAAATTATTGGAAAATGTTGACAATATCACCCCTCTAAAAAAAAAAAATTACCTCCTTGATGAATCCCTCTTCCTCTGGTGTGGTTTTGTTAGTGGCAGTGATGGCTGTGGTGTCCTGCTTTAATTCCTGTAGGAGCCCTGCTAGAATGTCCTAGACCTGGTGTTATTAGGAAAGCTTGCTGGCCTCATTTCCTTGTTATGAGCTCGCTCAGCTGTGTTTAACCTGCCTACCTTAGAGTTTAGTAATGGATAGCAAGTGATAATGCTTAAAGGCTTATTCCATAGAATCTTAATATATATGTATAAATTTTAAATAAATTAATTTTTCTAAAAAACCAACTCCTACATAAAGAGAACAGATTGGTGGTTGCCAGATGTAGGGGGTCGGCAAAATGGGTGAAGAGGATCAGAAGGTACAAACTTCCAGGTATGAAATAAGTAATGGGGATGTGATATACAGCATGGTGACTATAGTTAATAACACTGTATTACATATTTGAAAGTTGCTAAGGAAGTAAATCTTAAAAGTTCTCACAAGATAAAAAGTGTAACTGTGTGGCGATAGATGTTGACTAGATTTGCTGTGGTTGTCTTTCACAATATAGGCAAAATACCGAATTTTTACCTTGTATACCTGAAACCAATAATGTTATATGTAAATTATACCTAAATTTAAGGGGGAAAAAAACCTCAACTCAAGTTTCTTGAGCTTGCAGGGTTCAAATCATACGATCATACCAAGAGAAAATAACTTTATTCCTGCCTAAGGTGGTTGAAGGGGTCTAATCTGTTCTACACTTATTTCATTGTTTCTTGACTCTTCTAGTATTGCTGTAAAAATATTAAATGTTATGGGGCGCCTGGGTGGCTCAGTCGGTTAAGCGTCCGACTTGGGCTCAGGTCGTGATCTTGTGGTTCGTGGGTTTAAGCCCCGCTTCCGGTTCTGTGCAGGCAGCTCAGAGCCTGGAGCCAATTTCAAAATCTGTGTCTCCCTCCCTCTCTGCCCCTCCCCCGCTCATGCTCTGTCTCTTTCTGTTTCAAAAATAAATAAAATATTTTTTTTAATTTTAAAAAAATATTAAATGTTGATTTTGGAATCACAAAACACTATATTTAGGCACTGAATGTTGGCAACCCTAAAGCAACAGAAAGTCCAAACTGCAAAAATTTTTTAGGGCTTTTTCAAATAAAAAAAAAATCCAGAGTTAGTAAGGAGAGACTTTATTTGAAAGGTATGGCAATAGAGGAAAAGGAACTATTGCAGTGAAGAGAATTCTCTGACCAAAAGATCTACCAGTATCTCCAGGGAAGAGGAATAAACTGATGCTGCAACAGAACTCATTGATCCAAAATTCAGAGATCTGGGGGAAGGAGAGAAACCTAAAATAAGGCTAAAAAGGATTTTTGTTCTGATTGGTCAGTTTTGACATGCAGTTAAGATTCACAGATTTGTAAATGAGGCAGAGATTGGGAGTTTTGATGACCTTTGTCCTAGTCACAGGTAGACAAGGGGGTATCCTCAGAGTCTTTTAGAAGCCATAAGGAGAATGGTGGGAGGATTTCCTTAACCGTGACTCTTGAAGAACAAGAAACATCAGTCTCAGGTAAAATTCAACTTCCCAAAAGGCATTTTTACTGTTTGAAATGGAAAATGAGTACACAAATAAAATTCATCCAAACCTCTGTACAGGAAGGCCTTCAGAGACCCGTCGATCCTTCAGGAATTAAGTGTTAGTATTTGTAAACCTTACATCACAAAGTATAGTTTAAAAGTATTTGAAGACCTGGATCTCATTTGTATCAGAGTGAAACCTTCCCAAAAGGTGGTGGAGAAAAACTAAATTAATCAGGCCTAAATGAGCACATTTAGGGTTTTTTGTTTGTTATTGGTTTCCATCTTATCTGATTAAAAACAGAACTTTTAGGGACACCTAGGTGGGTCAGTCAGTTAAGCATCCTACTCTTGATTTCAGCTCAGGTCATGATCTCACAGTTCATGGGTTCGAGCCCTGCATTGGGCTTTGTGCTAATGGTGAGGAGGCTGCTTGGAATTCTGTCTCCTTCTCTTTGCACCTTCCCCACTCATTCTCTCTCTGTTTCTCTCTCTCTCAAAATAAATAAACTTTAAAAAATTAAAATAAATAAAAACAAGACTTTTTTTCCTTTTAAGAGGAATGGTAGATATACTGCTTAAAGTGATTGGCTCGAGATAATTAATCTCTTCCTATGTTTAAAAGAATTTTCTCCAAAAGGGGTGGAAGTAAAATCATGATGGTTTACACAGATATAAAATTATGAACATATGACTTTTGTTTACCTTATTAATGAGGAAACAATGTTGTAACTAATTCAAATGACAAAAGAGGAGACATATTTATTGATCAGGACTATTGAAACGAGCAAATGGAGGCAAAACTGTCTTCAGCAGTTGGCGCAGCAGTCCGTTGAGCCTCCATTAGATAGAATTTACAAGAATATAGACAAGAATTGTATTTGCATTGTTCTTCATTATCCATTATCTACAGTTGTCAGCTGAGAAATAGCTGAAAGGCAGTTGAAGTCACAGGGCTCTTCTTAATCAGAATGTGAAAACCCTGACCTCTGTGCTTTCAACGACATAGATATTTCTCTTATAAATATCTGTTTTATCAAATTTATGACTCCCCTCCCCTCAGTCTTCCCCATGTCAGACTTCCTGGAAGGTAAGTTCATGTTTGGGTATGTATTTTCCTTTTTTTTTTTTTTAAATATACTTTATAAATATGGAAGATGCTTGGTTAATGTTCTTTTAATTGAATTACCTGAAGCAGTGGATCTCAAAGTAGTATGCTTACATATCACCTGGGTTTTGATTTTGTTTTTGTTTTGTTTTTTTTATGTAGATTCTGATTGAGTAGGTCTAGAGTCCTTACTGAGATCCCCCTTTTCTAATAAGTACTGGTTCATACAGTAAGTAGTGGTACATTTCTGATTATGTTAATTAAGAAAGGTGTTCTATTAATCATTACTGGAGAACATTGCATCATGCTGTAGGTAAAGGGAGAAACATGAAGCTACTGGACTGTCACTGGAAGAACTGTGGGCCACATTGCCAGAACATAGACCAAAACGAGCAAAAGGAACATTGCTGGGAAATAGATGCAAAGAGCCGTATAGCAGAACTTTAGCTTAGGCAAGAAAGACAGAAATAAGGACATTAGGTACTACAACAGGGGAGAAGCACCCAGAGGCTATAATTTTTAGAAGACAGGCAATAACCAATTAAGATCACTGGCTGAAATTTTGTGCTCCTTGAGGTAGCCTGACCTTTCAGTAGCTAGCCTAGGAATAGATCAGAAGGAAACTTATGTAATTCAAGCAATAAAATTTTATTGATGCAAGTGTATATACTTTTACCCTGACAGTTTTAATTTTTTTTAATGTTTATTTTTTGAGAGAGAGAGAGACAGAGCATGAGTTGGAGAGAGCCAGAGAGAGAGGGAGACACAGAATCCGAAACACTTCCAAACTGAGCTGTCAGCACAGAGCCCAACACAGGGCTCAAACTCATGGATCTGAGCTGAGGATCTGAGCCAACGCTTAACCAGAGGAGCCACCCAGGTGCCCCTACTGTGACATTTTAAATGAGTGATACAATTGTACCATTGAATTTTAATCAGTGTGTAAAACTTATTTATTTATTTTTACTGTGACTGGCAGTTTATCTTCTACCTGAGAGGACAGTTTAAATTTAAACTGAGCAGGTCCCATAATTTATTCATGGTGAGTTCAGCTTTCTTTTAGCAACAAATAAGAAGTGGTGCATAATGTGAAGCTGGTACCAAAGAAACATCTCCACTTCTAGGAAGATGCAAAAAAAAAAAAAAAAATGCATAGTAAATGAGGTTGCCAAGTTAAGCAAATAAAAATACAGCATGCCCAGTTAAATTTGAATTTCAGAAAAACAAATTAATTTTTTAGCAATATTTGGGATATAATTAAAATATATGTGCATTATCTAGAATTCATATTTAACTGAGCATATGGTATTTTATATGGCAAGTCTAATAGTAAATCTACTCTAACAGCAACACCAGAGGGACGACTGCTTAGAAAATGGTATTACACAGCAGTTTAATTCCTACAAGTGTTTCTCCAAAAATTATAGTACGCAAAAGTATGCCAAGAGCTCAAAATAGTTGGAAGCACCTGTTTACCAGAAGAGGAAGTTTTCAAGGACCGAGAGGGTCATGGCTAAGTTGAATTAAAAATACATTTAACTCTAGGGGCACCTGGGTGGCTCAGTCGGTTGAGCGTCCAGCTTCGGCTCAGTTTATGATCTCATGGTTCATGGGTTCAAGCCCCGTGTAAGGCTCTGTGCTGACAGCTAGCTCAGAGCCTGGAGCCTGTTTCAGATTCTGTATCTCCCTCTCTCTCTCTCTGACCCTCCCCTGCTCACGCTTGCTCGCTCTCTCTCTCTCTCAGAAATAAAAAAACAGACAAACAAAACCCCCACATTTAACTCTTATACATTCCAACCAAGAGTTCAGGTTCATAGTGGCTAAAGATTACTAAAATAATTTATGCTGTTGTGGAAGAAGTCCAAGCAAATACTTGGAAAAAAGTGGAGGCACCAGGGTGACTCAGTGGGGTAAGCATCCTACTTTGTTTTGCTCAGGTCATGATCTCATGGTTGGTGAGTTTGAGCCCCATGTATGGCTCTGCGCTGACAGCACAGAGCGAGCTTCAGATTCTGTCTCTCTCTGCTCCTGCCCCTCTTGTGTGTGTTCTCTCTCTCAAAAATGAGTAAATATTAAAAAGTGGTTTAATATGAGTTAATCTTATTTCCAAGTCTCTGAGAGAGCTTACTTAAAAAGAAGTACATTGGTACAACTTGCAGTCTTGCTAATAAACTCTAGTGAACCATGTAATAATTTAAACAAGATAAAAGGAAAGTAAAGAAACAGACACCCCAGTAGCCAAGGAAAAGAATTTCCTAACAGATAAAAATGTATTCTATGGACAGGTAGAATTTCCAAAAAGAATTTTCTAAGTCACAAAATGCTTTTTCTGTCAAATATGGTCAGGGTGGTACAAGTGTTTGAATGCTAAGAAATAATTTTCTTAATAATAAGAAGAAATAATTTTCACAGTATCACAGATTAGTGGCTACAGATTGGGGATAGTACCTACAAATATAAAGAATCGAGTGTTAATAAGACATTAAACAATAGCAGTTTCCAAAATGTGCTGATCAGGTTTTTTTCTTTGTGTTGACTGTTAAGAAAGTTCAGAGCCAGATTTGTGTCCCATATCTCTTAAAATACAGTACAGCATAGCTTGTTTTATAATCCTATCTCTGGCTTCCTCTTTTCCACTCCTTAATTTATTTTAATCCACATTTCCATTAAAAGAAAGCTATCTGTATGAAGCAAGCCATATTATCTGTTGTAATTGGCACCATTATTTGGGAAGTTAAATAGAATAAGAATATATAAATATGCTCCACCTTAACTAGCTTTTAAACACCTTAAGTTAAAACGTTCAGTGACATTTTGAACTTTAAATTGTATTCTGTTTTTTAACTTAAATTTAGTATTTTAACTGAAAAGAGATGTATATTTGCCATTTTTTGTTAACAGGAGACCAGAGTCATCTTTGTATATGGCTTTATTGATTACAGTTTTTCTCTGCAGAAAACATTGCAAAGTATGTAAGCTTTCTAATGAATTTTTTTTTAATGTGGAGCAAAGTTTGTAAAAACACTTACAAAACTGCAGGATCCTAGATCTTACAGTATTCTGCCACCATCCAGATTTCAGTGGTTCACATATATATTTTTTTAATGTTTTTATTTTGTCTAATGTTATTTATTTTTGAGAGAGAAAAAGAGGGCACAAGCTGGAGAGGGGCAGAGAGAGGGAGAGGGAGGATCTGAAGCAGTCTGTGCTGTCTTCACAGAGCCCAATGGGGGGTCTCAAACTCGCCAACTATGAGATCATGACCTGACCTGAAGTCAGATGCCCGGTCCACTAAGCCACCCAGGCGTCCCTCACATAATTTTCAAGTTGTTTTCCTTCCTAGTGACTTATATTTGTTGAATCTTTTCTTAAGAATTCAACAAAGGTTTTCTATATGCTTTGAAAACTATTTATGAAAAATTTCAAGTAGTACAGAAAATGAAACACTTGTGTTACATGCCACCAAGTTTTATCTTCCATAAATATCTTTAAAAAGGTTCCTTCCTCCTTAGATGTATATATACCACAAATTTGTATTTCTTCTTTTTTTAATTTATTTATTTATTTTGAGAGAGAGAAAGCCTGCACATGTGGACGTGTGCCCAGGGAAGGAGCAGAGAGAAAGGAACAAGGAGAATCCCAACCGGGCTCTGTGCTGACAAGGCAGCACGTAGGGCTCCATCTCATGAACCATGAGATCAAGACCTGAGCTGAAATCAAGAGTTGCGGGTCACTGAACCCACTGAGCCACCTAAATGCCCCAAATTTGGTATTTCTTAATCTGATGTATATTTTAGCATGATTCATTTTTTTATCCATAAACCATATACACTGTTTTGTGTGTGTTTAAAATTTTAAATAAATGGTATATATCCTTTTACAACTTTATCACCTCAGATTGTCTTTGAGATTTATCCATGTTGATTCATAGAATTCCTGTAGGCTAGTCATGTTGCCTGTCCTGTAGAAGTCCCTGATGAGTAACCCATGGTGTCTCATTCTTAAAATTGGGTTCTTTTCCAACTTTTCTTTGAAAATAAATACTCAAAGTCCTTGTGCTCATGTGGGACATATATTTTTCTGGCATTGACACCTAGAGCTGAAAGTGCAAGGTCCTGGGATGTGGAATTCTTTAATTTTGTCAGAAATTGCCAAAAACACTCTACAGCCATTGCAGTTTATATTCCTACCAGTGTATAAGGAGCATGTAAGAGTTGGCCACATCTTAATCAGCACTAGGTTATCAGATTTTAAAATTTTGCCAAGCGAATGTTTGACAAGTGATATTTAATTTACTTTTTTTTTTTTTTTTTTAACAACAATAAAGGTTGAACATCTTTGCATAACATTTTTTGGCTATTTTATTCTCGTCCTCTGTGAATTGCCTATCTGTTTTTTGTTTTTGTTTTTGTTTTTAGTTTTCTAATGGGTTCTTTGTCATTTTCTAATTGATTTGTAGAAGTCAGGATTTTTTTTTTTGTATATTTGGTATAATAATCCTAACCATACTTTTCAAGTGTGGCTGTTTTTCTCCCTTTAGAATTATAAGGAAATGTTTAATTTTGACGTATAATCAGGTATATCCATCTTTTTCCTTTGGTATGTGCTTTCTTGTTTGAGAAATTCTCCCAATGACATAAAGTTTTCTGTATTGTCTTTCTTTTTTTAAATGTTTATTTAGTTTTGAGAGAGACAGAGCATGAGTGGGGAAAGGACAGAGGGAGAGGAAGAGAAAGAATCCCAAGATTGTGAGATCATGACCTGAGCCAAAACCAAGAGTTGGAAGCCTAACCAGCTGAGCCATCCAGGCTCACATCCTTTCTGTGTTTTCTTTTAAACATTTGTACATTTTTTCTTTTCCTGTTTATTTAATCTGTCTGGAATGATTTTTGTTTGTGAGAAAGAGATCTTAGTCTGTCTTTTTCCATGTGGTTAGCTCGTTATCCCCTAATCTTTTAATCTTCTCCCCCATTAAGGTATAATACCCTGTAACACTGATTTTATAAAATCATGTGTCATATACCACACCAAACCCTCATCTTTTTATGGATTTATCTATACTATACTGATACCACAGTTTTAATAGTAATAGCTTTATAGCAAATAAATAACTTGCTTTGTTTTCCTTCAAGACTACCTTGACTTTCTTGGATTTTTACTCTGCCAAGTAAATGAAATGCTAAATTCCAAGGTGGAATGAGTGGAATACTGAGATTTTATTGGAATAGTATTGAATTTATAGATAAAATTGGTGGAGAATATATATACTTTGGTCAGATTTCCCATGATTAATTTCTACATTTATTTAGGATATCTTTTTTGTCTTTCTGTTTGATAATTTTCTTCGTAAAAGTCCTGCATATCTAATGTTTATTGTAGGCTTTTGGTAAATGCCATTCTATTCCTTGCTTATTAAGAGTTTCTTTTATGGGGCACCTGGGTGGCTCAGTCGGTTAAGTGTCCAACTTCAGCTCAGGTCATGATCTTACGGTTCGTGGGTTCGAGCCCTGCGTCCTCGGCTCTGTGCTGACAGCTAGCTCAGAGCCTGGAGCCCGCTTCACATGCTATATCTCCCTCTCTCTCTGACCCTCCCCTGCTCGCGCTCACTCACTCTCTCTCAGAAATAAATAAAGCATTAAAAATATATATATATTAAAAAAAAGAGTTTCTTTTAAGTAAGTGTTGAATTTCAGCAAACGCTTTTTCAGCAGTTTACCAGATAAAAAGTTTGCAGCACGAATCTGACTCTTCAATGTTTTCTCTAGGGCAATCAACACATGACCTACTAGAGAGAGATCTGTACACAAAATCTAACAAGGGAAATTTGCTAGAATCAAGAGTGATGGATCCATGTTCCGTTGGAGTCCAGCTCCGTACCACGAATGAGTGTCATAAAACCTACTATACTCGTCACACAGGTTTCAAGACTTTGCAAGAACTGTCATCAAATGATATGCTTTTACTTCAACTTAGAACTGGAATGACACTTTCTGGGAACAACACCATTTGCTTCCATCATGCAAAAATTTACATTGACAGATTTGAGGATTTGCAGAAGTCATGTTGTGATCCATTTAACATACACAAAAAACTAGCCAAAAAAAATTTGCATGTAATTGACTTAGATGATGCCACTTTTCTGAGTGCAAAATTTGGAAGACAGCTTGTACCTGGGTGGAAGCTTTGTCCAAAATGTACACAGATAATCAATGGAAGTGTGGATGTTGATTCCGAAGATCGGCAGAGAAGAAAACCTGATTCAGATGTATGTATGGCAGCCATTTTTTTCTGCTGTATTACTTCTACAATGTGGGGTTTTGTTGAACTATAAAGAAATCATTTATATTATTACTTATTATACTAATTATAAATTAAAGTTGGGGAGGTGAAAGTAAATGGTTTTCTAAATATTTCCATGTATCCAGACTGGATGATAAACCAGGCTTGAGAAAGAAATAACATACATGCCCAAGACTTAAGCTGTAACTCCCAGGGCTAAGATGTCAGGAGTGGCTTTTAGAACATCCTGGTAAAGCCAGGATCTAATTAGTATTGTAGTTTCATTTCTAATACCAAAGTAACTCAGTGAGACATGCCTGCCAGTGAAGATCTGTATAGAACAATGAATTCCCCTTATGAAAGACTTGAAAATTACCACTTTAAAATAAACACCAGAGAAATGTCTTCCAATAATTGTTTCTTCAACCTTTCTTTTTTCTTTGGCATTAATACCATTCTCGTTTGAGTTTTTTAGATGCTTGGGAGTTTCCTTTGCTTCTAGCTCTGAATTCTTACTTGGTATGATCGGGCTAATTTTAGTACTCCCTATGGTCAAAAAGCATACATTTTTACATTGTAAATACTAAATATTTAAAACTCTCCCTTATTCACATGCCTACATTCAGATTATTTAACTATATCAGAAAAAAACCCTGAGATTGAGATTTCATAAAGCTATCTGGGTATAGAACAAAGACAGGTGTATCAAAGGAGCACTTTTCAAAATTTCTATTTATAACCCATTTATAATTCTTGCTGCTGGGATATTTTTCTCAATTTCCTCCTTTTCATTATATTAATAAACCAAATTAAAAGATAATTAAAATTTTAAATTATATGTAGTACTTCCCTTTTGTTCTCCCCTCAAAGGACCCAGTGTTACCTTGCAGTTCCTACTAGGTACTTGCTACTGTCACTATAGATATCTTCTCCATTTCATTTATCTGTTGCTCTGTTTAATGTATCACATAAACTGTTTTTTCCCCCAGATAACCAACTTAAATCCTTAACCATCAAAATTTTGTTTTACCAACGCTTTTTAAAAAGATGATAATACTACTGTTTCAGGACTTGAAACCATATTATCTCTCTGCTTTTAAATATATATAGAATTATAGAATTTTAAGGACTCAAGATCATATTAGGAGCCTCAGTTTTTGTTTTTATTTTTGTTTCTGTTAAAGATTTTTTTAAGGTAATGTCTACACCAGCATGGGCTTGAACTCAACCCAAGATCAAGAGTTGCACACTCCACTGGCTGAGCCAGTCAGGTGCCCCAGGAAACTCAGTTATATACTGTTGGGTCACACAGCAGTTTTTCTGCCTTTTCTTCCATATTGGCAGGAACCATAGCAGTTTTCACCAGGCTTATCACTCCTTCTAATAGGCCAGAGACTAAAATTAGGTAATGAAAATATTACAGATAAGTTAACCAATAACCTCTGGATATTGTCTAGGGCTGTATAAATTTTGTTGTACTTGGGCTCTCAAACCTTTTTCTTTTTTGTGAATTCCAGACTGTCCTTCAGGTTAAGGAATAATTGGGATTAACATTAAGTTAAATATTAATCTATTCATAGTCTGCTGTCAAGATTTGAGTTGATAATTTGTTTACCTTTATTCAGGGAAGAACTGCTAAAGCTTTGAGGTCATTGCAATTTGCAAACCCAGGAAAGCAAACTGAATTTGCTCCAGAAACTGGTAAAAGAGAAAAAAGAAGGCTCACAAAAAATGCAACTGCTGGTTCTGACAGGTAGGCTGTGTGTTCCCTGAAGACCTGTGTTAACCTGCTGCTTCATGTCTGTTATTGTTTCACATCTTTCTTTGGAGTTTTGAATTTTCTGGGTGGAATTTTAAACTGGATAATCTGCGATGAGTAAGAATCTCCAAGGGCTGCATATAAAATGAAGGCATCCCTTTCAGCTCTAAAAATTTATTTCTAAGGAAGTGTCAATGAAGTGAACAAGTTAACATGTTTGGCGTGAGAACTAAAATTCAAACATATTTAAAACAATTTTTTGAAAAGTATCGGTATTATGTAATTGGTATATCACCTTTCTATGGGTGGCAGCCAAAAAGTAAATCTTAGGAAAATTCAAGGTTGCTTTTTATTTTTTACATGTCTGAAATAGAAAGTTATGGTACAGTCAACAGAACAAATGAGAAACTAAATTGTTTAGAATATGACTTTTTAAACTGAACATTTCTAAACTAAACTAAACTGGCTCAAGAGGTTAAGTGTCTGGCTTTTGGTTTCTGCTCGGGTCATGGTCTCACAGATTGTAGGACGGAGCCCTGCATAGGGGCAGGGGCCGGCAATGCAGAGCCTGCCTGGGAAAACACAGGTGGGACAAAGAAATGTTAGCATAATCATTCAGAATTATTTTCTATGTATGCCATTTATTCCATCTGTTAAGGTTTTCCATTGAGCCTTTGAAGTGTTTTTAGGTCAGATTTGCTTGAGTCCATTAAAGAACAAGAAACAGATTAATTGCAGTATAAAAACCGATAGGGTAATAGAGATTGGTAACCAACAAAATGTACCATTATTAAGCAGCCTGTTGTTGTTGTTGTTAAGGGAAGGGGAAAATATTTTTAACAGAAATAATACTTTTTTAGAAATAGTTCTGGGCCATTCCTTTACTGAGTTGACTTTTAAATGGACTTCTAGAGACATATTCAGACCCTTTGGATTTGTCTCAACAATTTAGAATGAGGTCTCTTCTTCTCACAACAGAGTTCATTTACTTACTAGTGATTATAAAGTAGGCTTGAGTCTGGTAAGTTGTGTGCCTGTTTTGCAGGACTTCATCCGTAATTCAAAATATTTTACTTCCTTCCATTTTTTTTAATCTTTTTTCAGTTAATCAAAAATAACATTTTTTTGAAGTGTCATTGATCTTGTGTTTCCTTTTCCAGACAAGTGATACCAGCAAAGAGTAAGGTCTACGATAGCCAGGGCCTGCTGATTTTCAGTGGAATGGACCTCTGTGACTGTCTTGATGAAGACTGTTTAGGATGTTTCTATGCTTGTCCAGCCTGTGGTTCCACCAAATGCGGAGCTGAATGCCGCTGTGACCGCAAGTGGCTATACGAACAAATCGAAATCGAAGGAGGAGAAATCATTCATAACAAACATGCGGGATAATTTGTGGTATCAAATTGTAGGGAAAGATCCCATTTCTGTTTCTAAAACTCTGTCACTGTCAGAAGCATTCTAAAGTTGATTGCCAAATGATGAAAATTTGAAAACCACCTCAGCATGCAGTCATTGTGCACTAGTGTTACACTTAGGGTGCTTTAAGATTTATTATTTGATATCAGTTTACATGGGCTTTTACTCAGCAGTCAGCTTTAAGCCTGTCTGGGTCAATGTCAACAAGTGGGTAAAGGCAGTCCTCCATTAGCACAGTTCAAATTTCACTCCCACAGTATATACTGTGACTGGTTACAAGAAGTACAAACTTCCCTGCTGGCTCTTTGTCCATAAGTCATTATGTAACAGATATGCCTCCTCATCAGTAACCAATCAGTGACCTTCTCTCAGATCCCTCTAGTGGTTGGTTACCGCATATCTGTCATTCAGTTTGCTCCTAGACAGCAAAGCGTGTGGTTGTCTCGTCTCCATGTCACCCATGTGACATTTTACAAAAGTGGGTCATCAAAATAACTGGCCACCAAAGGTAAAAGTGCAGTGAGGAAATGAAAAACGATCGTGCTAGATGTGAGATTTGCATTGAATGTAGATGGAGTTGTAGGAGAAATCGCTGATGGGGATGTTGACAGTGCTTTTTCTAGATCCTCCGTATGCATCTAGAGGAAGCTCGCAGAGGGAGGCAATGTAAATAGGGAAATTGGCCGTGATGAGAAGCTTGAATATATGCCAGAAGATGTGATAGTAAGAAACTTCACGTTAAAGGAAACTACAGTGATTTTACAACATTGAAAGCACAAAAGAGGAGATGGTAGAAGTGGATCCAAACTTGAGTATTTGCAGTGATATAGGTCAGATGCCTATGTAGTATCCCAAGTTAGCAAAAAGGCAGACTGCTCTTGATTAGTTTTTTGCAACGAAATAATGCTTTAATTCTCAGTGCTTCTAAAGCTTTAAAATGCAGTATACTAAAATACTTTCTTATACAATGTTTTCATTTTCTTTTACATTTATAACTGACAGTTTTTAATATTTTGACAGGTTTTTGGAGGTCACAAAACATTTTCCCCATTGATTATTAAGCTTGCTTTGAATGGCCATTTTTATGGTCCACCGCTACTGTGTAAGCCAAGGATTGTAGCTGAGAACAGTGCCTACTTCAGGAAAAGTTAATTTGGATAAAACTAGGTGGTTTAGTCTTAAAACTATCTTGGAAATAATCTACATATCTAAATGCTAAAATTCTTCTAACTACTTACCCTTAAAGAAAAAGTTTTAGCATTGTAAACCTTTCATTGTTTAGACCATACATTCTTGGTGAAAATTTGTTCTTGGTGGCAAAGATCTTATTATGTATAAAGTGTGGATATTCATATAATATTATAAACAGGGATACATGGTATCTTAAAGTTTTGTAAGGTGGTAATTAGGATCCAAGGGGCTAAAAAAAAGGCTTTAAGGAAATAGTAATGAAAAGGGAAAAAAGTGGAGAAACATTGGTAGAGACGGAATATAAATTATTTGGAAATTGATTGAATCTTGATGTACTGGTTTTGTATGGAACTCCTATGGGTGCTGTTTGGAGAATGCGAATGGGTGATAACTTCTCTGCCCCTTTTTCAAGCAGCTACCTGTCTGTCTAAAATCTTTTGTCAGCGAGGCCATTGCCACTAAACTAGGTTTTTGCTTTGTTTTCCCTAAGTTATAGTACTTCAGTTTAAGATAAGCTTTTAGTAGTTTCAAATATGTTTTAGTCATTGAAACCAAGTTTATGCAGCTAGTTTGATTGGATTGACCAGTGGAGGTTTATTTTTATTTCTGTATACTTAGGTATCTGTGTAACAGGTTTTACTTTGATGGAATGCCATTTTGAACCATGTATTTTCATTAATTTATAATTGTCCACTGACCTAGTTATCAGAACTATAGTTAGTATCAATTCTTTAATTCACATTTGAACAGAACACTGGCAAAAAAATACTTTGGCTTTATATACTTAAATTAGATGACTAGTTTTTTTTGGAGTTTTTCTTTCTGAATTAAGGAAATATTTTGTTATAGAAGATACAGACACTTCTAATTTTATCTGAACTTCTGGGTTCATTAGACCTTAGTTGCATTACTACCAATTTTTTTTTTTTCCCCTTTGGTTATAAGTAAGTATGACTTATATTGCTTAAGCTTTTCAGGGGCACCTGGGTGGCTCAGTCAGTTAAGTGTTATACTTCAGCTCAGGTCATAATCTCATAATCTCATGGTTCTGTGCTGACAGCTCAGAGCCTGGAGCCTGCTTCGGATTCTGTGTCTCCCTCTCTCTGCTCCTGTTCCCCCCACCACCCCCCAACCCCCCCACCCCCCGCTCACAATCTGTCTCTCTCAAAAAATAAAAAAACATTAATAAGCAAATAATCTTAGATTTTTTGTTTAAAATAGGAATATATATTTTCAACAGAATATATGACTTTAAAATTCAAATTCTTTATATTTCAATAGTCCTTATAATATTTCTGTGTTATTTTTCAAAGATGGTAATAGTTAATTTGTTTCAAGGATAAATTTCTTTAATAATTTTGCTTATATTTGTTCATTATGCCTATGTAAGAGACCAGACTTTTAGTGAGCATGCAAAATGTTTACAGAGAGAGGTGTATCTAATTTAGACTATGCTATAATAAAAGCTGTGTTTTGAGAAAATTACATCATGAGTTCACTTACTATTTTTTACTGTAGAATTACAGAAATACAGAATATAATGAAATCATCTAAATTCTTTTTATATTTTTCATAAGTATGGTTCAAGGTAGCTAAATTATTTCAGAATACTATTAGTCTAAAAAGCAAAAATAAAAGTGATAAGAACACTTCTTACCTTCTGTAGTATATGGGTCCTGCTTGAGAAGCTAATATAAGGCCATGAACATTGGTCTTACACAGTGTTGGTCACAAACGTTAAAAAGTACATTTATATATTTGAAATAATGGCATCCCATCTGATCTTTTTCTATTTCTTTTCCAAGCATAAGAAAATAGTTACCTCTGAAATATTATTCATGAGATTCTTCTGTGTTTTTAAATATTATATCTACATCTGTATAACAAGCTGTTTTACCACATGACAGAAAATTCTCTAGAGAAATGCATTCATGTCCTTTGAGACCCTCCCAGGTTCAGAATCCCTGAATATGTATCAGAGAACCTAGGTAATAGGAGTATTCTGTAAAGCAAAAAAAAAAAAAATTTTTTTTTTTTTAAAATGGGGTGGCTGTCCGCAGTGTAGTTTAGTTTGCTGTACAGTGTTGTAGGTGGGTTTTGTTGGACAAAATCTGAGCAGTCAGTTCTTTGAAAGAGCCTGTTGCTGCTCTGAAAAGGCAGATCCCACTTCGGCCCCCCAGCCCCACCCTTCCTGGGTCAAGTAACAATGTATGAAACCACAGAGTCTTTTTTTTTTCCTAATAGTTTATTGTCAAATTAGTTTACACATAACACTCAGTGCTCATCTCCACAAGTGCCCTCCTCCATGCCCATCCCCCCTCCTCCCCACATCCATCAGTCCTCAGTTTTTGTCATCATTCAGAGTCTTAAATGGACTGCGCTTTGGTAATTGGAGATTAGGGATCCTTGTATGGAGTCAGATGGCACTGCCTTAGTTTTTGCTGACATCTGCTGGTATCTTGATGTAACTAAACTCTGCTGCTGCTACTTAATGCCTTATCACTTCACTTCTGAATTAAACTGAACACTAGTAATTACATTGAAGTAGAATATTTTAAAGAACCCTTTAAAATATTAAAGGTAAATAAGTAAAAAGTAAAATGGTTTCTCTTTGTAACATTTTTGGGTTTCACCCAATAGTAATCAACCAGGTTTTTTTTTAGGAATATGAGTGAGGATATGAAAATATGCATTGGTACTTCTGGATTTCATTTATTTATTTATTTTTTTATTGAAGTACTCTCTACACCCCGTGGGGGGATCGAACTCACGACCCTGAGATCAAGAGTCACATCCTCTCCTGACTGAGCCAGCCAGGTACCCCTCACTTATAAAGTGGAGAGACTTGGGGAAATAATATTATCTTTTTATCTACTTAAAAACTGTCAAATGCTTCACTGAACACTTAGCTTGAAAGGCGTAATAAACTCTTGTAGAATATATACCCCCAATTTATAGATTATTTGCAATGGCTTAGATGTGAGGATTGACTAATTTTACCAAGGTAATCTAACTTCTAGTAGATAATGGAGATTTACTTGGCAAAACTTTATTAACTCAGTTGGGCTAGTAATATTGCATCTTTAAATGCAATTTAAAAGTATTTAATTACAGCTCTGTCAATGGCACAACTAAACATATTAAAAATTTTCCCCTGAAAACTATGAGGGGGAAAATGTGTTTGTGAGACATTAATGATTTAAAAACTTCAATTTTCTCATTTCATATTAATCTACAAGCAAACCAGTGTTTTATTAAGGAGTTGCCATAATCTTCTTCTATGGTTTTGAAATAAATAGACTTACAAACATTGCTAAGATGTCCGACACCTTCCAATAGTCCCAACTTCAACAGATAATGCATGAAAACACAAAAGTTTGGCTCATGTTTTTCATTGTAAACTTGGATGACACTTCTTTTATTCACTCCTTTTCAGAAACACATTTTGAGGTGAGGGCACATTTTTCTTAAATAATGTAAAAACTAGACGCAGGTCAGAGTTGTAGGATCTTTGTCCTTTTGAGAGAACTTCATGAAGAGTATGGCCTATAAAAGGAGACCTGAAACAATTCAAAACATAAATAACATCTCTGTAAGTATCCCTTTGTTATCAACAATAAGTTACCAAACAGTCTGATAAATCCAAACTAAATTTTCATTTTAATATATTCTGGTAGCCCAAGTTTATGATCTGGACTTCAAAGTAGTATTTACTTACAGTTACTTTAAAAACTGAATTTGTGGGGTGCCTGGGTGGCGCAGTCGGTTAAGCGTTGGACCTTGGCTCAGGTCATGATCTCATGGTTCATTGATTTTGAGCTCCGTTTGGGGCTCTGTGCTGACACCTCAGAGCCTGGAGCCTGCTTCAGATTCTGTGTCTCCCTCTCTGCTTTTCCCCTGTTCATGCTCTGTCTCTCAAAAAATAAACATTAAAAAAATTTTTTTTAATTGAATTTGTTATTTGGTGGTATAAGCTAAAGTAATCAATAGTGGCAATCCTGGTACCATGTAAATGGGTTCTACAAAGATCCAGGTGATGTACAAATTTAATTTTGGCATTAAGAGAGGTAAAAGGATTCAGGATGTTTAGTGAATTGTGGCATCATTAAGGTTTTTAAATAACAAACTCATGTCTTCCCCAAAGGTTAGTTAGAATTTCAATGTAGATTGTACTTTTCTGTGTTTCAGTTCAGTTTAGGATGGTGCAGTCAGGATGTGAGGGTGATCTGGCTGCGACATCTGTCACCCCACAGATAACCAGGGTTGATTCGGCTGATCTGGCTGGCTAGGTTGGTGTCCCCTTCCTCCCTCACCGATCCATGTGCATCCTTCTGAAGCTGCGCACTCTGTCGAAGAGGATGACCTTCCCGATAGAGGAGGAACTTTCTTCAGTCAAGGGTATATGAGCTGCGCTGCCCTGCGAGAACCTCCAAACAAGCTCCCAAGGATGGTGAAATCAGATCAGTTATTAAAAGAGAGCTTGGAGGGCCAATCTGATGATCTGGAGAAAACTATCACTTGAGTTTTCTTTTTTCTTTTTGTAAACGAGGTTTTAGGAAGTACCAATAAGCTTTAGTCATTTATGCCTTTGTGAAGGAGACTGCAAAGAGTATTTCTGCATAAAATATAGGCCCTACAATCTGGTACGTGCAAATAAGATTATTTTCCAAAATAATATGGCTCATGGCATTTCTAAATTTGGTCTCAAGAACACTTCCCTATAGCAAATATTGAAAGGAAAACATTCCCAAAGTTTGTCAGTAAAAAGTTTCCAACTCATCTCCAAAAAGTTAGTTGAATGCTTAATTTGTCCTTGATATCTTTTTGCATCAAAGAACTACACATAGTTTTAAGAGTCTGAAAACAGGTAAATTACCCAACAGACCAAGCTTTCCACTGTGTGATATAACCCACAAACTCATATTAGGAGAATCAGACCTGTTGAGGCAAATGGCCCTAAGAGATTCTTACTCTGCATTTTGCTTTCCCCTGGTCCCAGCTGGTTGGTCTTGGTAAGAGACCTGACCGAACAAAAGCCAGTTTGCCTAGCAAAGCTTGTAAGTTGGGCAAATATCAAAGGAAACATCAACAAGTGATGAAAGATTAACTGAGCCGATCAGATTATTTTAGAAATTAATTTTTTAATGTTTATTATTTGTGAGAGAGAGAAAGCACAAGCAGGGGAGGGACAGAGAAAGAGAGAGACACAATCCGAAGCAAGCTCCAAGCTCTAAGCTGTCAGTAGAGAGCCCGACGCAGGGCTCAAACCCACAAACCGCGAGATTATGACCTGAGCCAAAATCAGACACTTAATCAACTCAGCCAGGCACCCCTATTTCAGAAATTTAGACAAGATACAGGAGAAAGAATTCAGGGGTTTGTATAAATAGACATGAAATGACAGAATAACTAAGGCACGCTAGGGTTTTGAGCCCACACCCTTGGGAGGCAAGAGCTCTTGAAGCTGTCATTGAGCTGCTGTCAGATTAGTACTCCTGTTGTATCTGGAAATTACCCACTCTCAATGAAATGTGGCCACACAGTCAAGATCCCTTTATATTTACACAGGTCCCTGCAACAAACACTCCATTACTTAAGCAAACCTTAATGAGTTCTTTCACCCAAAGAGGCTTACTAACAGACCTGCCTTGCTAAGAGAAAAGAGAGTGTAGGTATAGTGTTACACTCCTGTGATTGTTAGCACGTATTTTGGAACTCTAGACCAGTGGTTCTCAAATTTGACCAGGCATCAGAATCACCTGGAGGCCTTGTTAAACCACAGACTGCGGGCCCAGGGTGGAACCCACAGTTTGTGATTTAGTAGGTCAGGAGTAGGGAGAAAGAATTCTCATTTCTATCAAGTCTGCAGATGAGGTTCAAGTGGCTAGTCTGGAAGCCGTGGTTGGAGAATCACTGCTCTACAGGGGATGGTCCTCAACCTTGGATGCACACTGGAACGACCTGTGGAACATCAGGTCTCCTTGGGTCAGGTCTCTTACCAAAAATACCTTACCTGGGCCTGAGCCCCAGGTATTTGATTTAATTGGTCTGGGGTTTGGCCATTGGGAGGTCATTGGGATGCCAACTCCCTTCTCGCTCGGTATGGAGATCATTCAGAATTCAAGTGGGTGACTAGGATATTTGATTTTCTGTGTCAACTTTATCAGGCAATGATATCCAGTCTTTGGTCAAGCATTACTCTAGATACTGCTATGAAGGTATTTTTAGATGTAATTAACGTATATATCAGTAGACTTTTAATTAAGCATAATGTGAGTGGGCATCATCCAATCAATTGAAGGCCTTAAAAAGATTGATGAACCCCAAGGAAGAACATACTCTGCTTTCAGACTCGAGCTGCAGCATCAGCTCTTCAATGGGTGCCCAGACCACCTACAGATTTTTGATTTACCAGCCCCACATCATGTGAGCCAGTTCTTTAAAAAATCTCTGTGTGTGTGTGTGTATGTGTTTGTGCGTCTGTCTGTTTGCCTCTATTTATATACACACCCTCTTTTATTTCTCTGGAGAACCCTGGCTAATACAATAATCTAATAAGTCTCTATTCCAAATTATTTCCCAGAAAGGCCCTGGCTCTAAATCAGAGTATAATCCCTTCATTAGATTTTTTCTTTTCTTTTTTTTTCTGTATCTGACCTTAGGTGAGTCCATGAATATATAGCACAATTATTTTTTACTCCTGTCTTCTATTCATATTACCAAAATCATTTGGTTCCTCCTTGGAACATTCTTGAATCTACTTTGATTTTTTTTTCTGTTCATTTTTATTTTGTCTTCACCACCCTGGTTAAAGCTCAGTAGTGTCTTGCATGCGTCATATCAATTCCCCCTGTTGGTATTAGCACTGAAGTTTGTCTTTGAGCAACCACCTTTATACTCTCCACCCATGTTGCTTAGGTGGATTTGACCTTACTTTGTGGTTCCAGGGATGGGCACATCACCAAGTTCTGGCCTTTGAGAGCACAACATCTCCCCAAATTTAGTGACTGTTTCAAGGGTGAATACATGACTAGCTGTGCCAATCAAAGCCAGTAAACATCAGCTTTTCTGGGACTAGAGAAAAAGAGATGCTCATTTTTAAATGACAGTTTCTAATCTTAATAGATTTAGGATTGGACATATTGGTGGTTAATCTGGATACTACTCAAGAAGAATCTGCCTTAGAATGAAAGCAACATAGGTAAAAGCAGAAGCCACAGACCAAGACAGACAGACAAGATTTAGGTACCTGGATCCAGTTATATCTGAAGTCAATCCTGGACTTTTCAGTTAGCATGAGCCCATCATTTGCACTCTTTCTCCATGATTGGCCATTAAGTGAATATAAGGAATTGACCAGATGGAGAGTTAACTCTATTCATCCAAAGATAAAAACCACCAGAGTACAAGGGTAAAATGGCCTTTTTGAAAACTCATGCCCTTGGAACATACATTTTAAAGAAGGAGCACAAGCAGCTGTGACCTATAGCCCATATTTCTTTCTCTTCCAAATCTTGCAGAAGCTTCTCACTTGATAGTTCTCATGGACCTTAACCTGCTTTAAAGGATAAATATAACACTGACTGTGGTAATTTGCCACCAGGGCTTGAAATTCTATAATACAAAGAAGAGACATAATTAAAATATTGATATTGATGTTTTGATTGGTATTACTTTCTTTTAAAGCACTTAGAATGTTTGAAAATTGTTTGGATACCTAATGCATTTTCTCTGTAACCCTATATCTAATAGAGTTAGAACTCATTCCTAGGTTAAATGATCCGAAATTTTTAATAGCTGAATCTGATTAATTAACTTGTCAGGCAATTAAAGGTATATCATTGCCTTGGATTAGTGGTACATAATAGATTGCTAGCAAAGTGAATTTTAAACATTAACAGCTTTGGTTCTTCTTCCCTTCTGCCCTTAACAGGACATTTAATTCTGTATGGTTGAAGTATAAAATGTGAGGCAATTGTTCCTACCAGAAAAGGAGAACTAGGCATAGTTCCACATTTTCTATATGTCATTTCCAATGACATGAGTACCAAAAAACTAGATGTACAGTAGCTTCCTAACACTTGGTAGTACTTTAGAAAGCTGGATATTTTTAATTTTTTTAACATTTGTTCATTTTTAAGAGACAGAGAGGGAGTACAAGTGAGGGAGGGAAGATAAAACACAGAATCTGAAGCAGGCTCCAGACTCAGAGCTGTCAGCACATAACCCGACGTGAGGCTCAAACCCATGAATGCCAAGATCATGACCTGAGCTGAAGTTGGACACTCAGCCAACCGAGCCACCCAGGCGCCCCAAAATCTGGATAGTCTAAATCATTTATGATGAGGACATTTATATACATTCATCTTTTTTTGATATTCTACTATATTGATGCTTTTTTAAACCTTTTTTTCAGTTTTGAAATTAGATGAAACAAAGTATAGATTATCTTTGCCATGAATTTCACAGGTTGTCATAATTTTGTTCTAAAACATCTTTATAGGGATATCATCAATTTTCCTGGAAAAGTATGTAGCTCTAAAACTTGTATAATTTACAGAAATATTTGGTTTGTTCAACTTTTGCTATTAACTAAAACACTGATAAAAATAAACACACTTTATGGGTGGCTGGGTGGCTCAATCAGTAAAGCATCTAACCCTTGATTTTAGCTCAGGTCATGATCTCACAGTTCATGGGACTGAGCCTTGCATCAGGCTGTGTGCTGACAGCATAGAGCCTTCTTGGGATTCTCTCACCTTCTCTCTCTCTGCCCCTCCCCTACTCTGAAAATAAATAAACATTAAAAAAATAAATCCACTTCCAGAAAAAAAAAAACTTGTTTTTTATACTTCTACACTGTTGACTTCTAAGCTTCAAAATTTATATAACTGGCTGCCTGGGTATCTCAATTGGCTAAGTGTCTGACTCTTGGTTTCAGCTCAGGTCATGATCTCACAGTTCGTGACTTCAAGCCTCATGTCGGGCTTCATGATGACTGTGGGTCCTACTTGGGATTCTCTCTATATATATATCTGGCCCTACCCCACTTGTACTCTCTCTCTCTAAATATATAAATAAACTTAAAAATTTTTTATAAAAAAACTGTTTCTATATGACTAATAATTGGGACAGACCTAATAATATAGTACTATTTCAGACATATTAAGTCTAACTCTTAGTGATGGACTACCTCTTTTAGGTTTTATATCATTTCATCTTCCCACCTGTCTTACTTACTTTTCCTTTTTCAATTACACACTAGAATATTAGCAATAACAGTCACCATGTTTTACATTAGATCCTCAGAACTTATTCATCTTCTACCCTCTTACCAACCTCTCCATATTTCCCCTGTACACTGCTCCCCCTCTGCCAGGCCCTAGAAACCACTTTTCCACACTCTGTTCCTAAGAGTTTGACTTTTTGTTTGTTTGTTCGATTCCACATATAAGTGTTACCATGCAATAATATTCTTTGTCTGGCTTATATCACTTAAGAAGCTACTTTTATAATTATGATTTAACAGATGAAGAAACTGAGGCTCAAATAATTTAATAGCTTGCATAAAGTCACATAGCTTATAAATGAAAGGGGGGAATCAAGTGAGGTCTATTTGACTCTAAAGTGCAAAAGTTAACCTATATTCCCTATATGCATCCTTTCTCCAGCTTATGAATGTGAACTTCTTCCTATTCAGGATTCATTGGAGCTATTTGATTCTGACGGTTTAGGTAGTATTATGGCTTCTTATTATAGTTATTATTATAGTTAGGTATTAATATAGGTTTCTTAGGGTGTGCCCTATAGTTGAAAATTTTACCTACTTCTATCCCCAGGAGACACCTCCATAAAAATGGCTGAGAAATTATTGCTTGGCTGGTTCCAAAATGTCTTTCTGCTTCCACTCTGAGGAGTCACCTTGAAGAGTAAGATATACACCTGATAAATTATAACAACAGCTTTCCAGTGTATCATTGGGCACATAATTGTACTTTTGTTCTGCCTTTAAATCCTTTGTATCCATCTCCATTGTATGATGTCCATTTGTCCAGAAGAGGGCAATGTTTTACTACAAACTTCCAATGAAGTTTCCTCCAACGTGCTTTGGACAAAGTGTATACATTTAGAAACAAAATTTCTTAAGGTTAAATTAGAGTGACATTTGCTTGAGCACAGTTTCTTTTTTTTTTTTTTTAATATTTTTATTTATTTCTAGGAGAGAGAGAGAGAGACAGCGTGAGCAGGGGAGGGTCAGAGAGAGAGGGAGACACAGACTCTGAAACAGGCTCCAGGCTCTGAGCTGGCAGTCAGCACAGAGCCCGATGCGGGGCTCGAATCCACGAACCGCGAGATCATGACCTAAGCGAAAGTCGGATGCTTAACCACCCTAGCCACCCAGGTGCCCCTAGCACAGTTTCTTAAACTAAACACTTTGGGGGAAAATATGGGCTTTAGAAAAACCTGAATTTGAATACTGTCTCTATTCATTACTGGCTTTATGACTTCACACAAGTTACTTGGTTTCTAGAGGCCTTGGATTTCCTGGCACGTAAAATGTGAATAGTGGTACCTACAGGATAGCAATATTGTGAGGATTAAATGGACCAGCTTTAAGAACCTAATACAGACACTCAGTAAACGGCAATGTTCTACATTTCTGAAAAAGCAGCCAATCAGAGCAAAGTTATACAAAATTTTCTTCTAAGATGACCCTTAGTCATTTCCATCCTTTGCCTCATTAAACACAATGCTTGGCACATATTGCATAAAATATAAAAATGTTACACCTTAGGGAAAACAGGAAGCCAGAGATAAACTGATAATGTAGTCTACTAGGTGTATTTCTACTTTCTTACCTTTCCTTTCTTCTCCCTGCCCCCTCCTTTCTTTGAGTCAGCAACGGGAGTTTGATCAAGTATGAATAAGGCTTTGGAAATGAAGGGGAAAAGGAACAAACGGAAGTGTGTTGCTTGCTGTCCTCTGTTTTATCTTTGGTAGGTAAGAATCTGTTGCAGAGAAGGCAAAGGCTTGAGGCCTGCAGGTAGTGCAGTGTCTAGAGCCTGGGCTCCAGGAAGAAGCAGCCATAGGTGCCAAAGGCAGGTGTCAAGGTGAGCTGGCTCTGTGGCCAGAAGTCGTGAGCTCTGAGAGGTAGGTGCAAGTTGGCAGTTCTTCTCTCCACTCTGCTCATCCCTCCTTCTTCTGGAAAATCCTCACCCAGCTGAGCCCAGAACAACAAGCGGTGAGTAACTACAGGCCCTGTCACTTTGCCCATTGTTGGCCTTTGGTCTGCGTACTCACAGACCAGGCCCAGCTGTGTCTGTTTCCACCAGGTACAATGGATCAGCCCCATTCACGCACAAAGGTCATTGTGAATAAAATAGAGGATGGAAATGAGGGGACCTCTTGTGGGAGGGAAATCACCCCTAAATGACAAACATGGTTGCCACTGGGGCTTAAAAACAGAGATTTTTGTACAATGATGCTCATCACCCTTATAATAGCAAAATCTGAAAACTAATTTTCCAACAAGAGGAAAACTGTTGAATAACTACTGGTGTATAATATTTATGTATCAGAATACTACATGGCAATGAGAAACAATGAAATCTGGTCATGTGTAGCAACATGGATGGACCTTGAGGGTGTTATGCTGAGTGAAATAAGTCAGGCAGAGAAGGACAAATATCATATGTTTGCACGTATAGGAGGATTAGGAGGAACTTGATGGAGGAACAAGGGGGAGAAGAAGGGGGGAAATGATGGGGGAAAGGGAGAGAGGCAAACCATGAGAGACTCTTGAATGCTGACAAAAACTGAGGATTGATGGATGTGGGGGGGAGGATGGATGGGCATGGAGGAGGGCACTTGTGGGGATGAGCACTGGGTGTTATGTGGAAACTAATTTGACAATAAACTATTTGTAAAAATAAAATAAAATAAAATTACTTACAATTAAAAAAATATGTATCAACATAATACAAACAATTATGCATTTTTTGGAAAAATTTTAATGAAATGGGGCATTACTCATGATGTTGATTATTTTTTTTAAGGCAGAGTGTAAAATAAGGTAAACAGGACAACTCCAAATTCGTTTCAAAACAAAATAAGGCAGGAAAATGGAAAGAGACCCCAAAATATTATGGGAATTCATCTTTGGTCTGATGTAATTTTATTTATTTTTTCAATCATATGTTGTATAATTTTCAAATTTCCTGTACTGAACACTATTACTCTAATCACAAAAATGTAACATTATAAAAAGGTGGTGGAAGTTGTTGATGCTAATGGTTTGTATCCCTTCCTTCTCAAAAAGCAGATGAGGCATGGCTCTTGTGGTAAAATGTTAAAGAATTTTGGGCAAGTCTCTTGACAACTCTGCCCCTTAGTTTGTTTATCCTTAAAATGGGAATAATTTAATGGGGTGGGAGAAATGGGTGGGAGCAATGGGTGGGAGCAACTCCATTCAGTTGTGATCATTAAATGAGATGATATATGTAAAACTTTGCTCAGCTCATTGCTTGGTACAGAGGAAGTGTTCAACCAACTATAATAATTATTATTAAAGAGCAGAAGAGGAGTCATTACAAAATTCTAGTCCTGGTTTCTTCAAGCTTGCCTGCCAGCCTGCTTTCCTTCCTTCCTTCCTTCCTTTCTTCCTCTCAGTCAAAAGTAGTTGATATTGGCAATTTTATAAGATTTGACTTTGCCTCTCATTTCACCCCATCTCAAAAAATGGGGGGCAAGGAGATGGATACCAGACTCTTCTGGGAAATGGATTCCTAATGATAAAAAAACAAAAGAAGGAAAGTGAGGTTCTCTGGGAACAGGAGGGAAGAACAGCCACTGGGCCATCAGAGATGGAGGAGTCCTGGGCTTGTCTGTGTATCAGGGAGAGATGGGCCAGTGCACGGGCTTGGGGTCCTGGTGTATCTCAGAGAGGCCCAGAGGAGAGCACAGGTACCCAAACTTGGACAGAAGTGAGCATCTCTTGGCTGGGCCGTCTGACTCAACACCCCACCACGGAGACCTGGAGGGCATGAGGAAAGGAAATGAATGTGAGCCACAACATCAGGTATTTAGGTTAAACACTTCATTTGAAACTTTGTAATAGTGCTCTGGGCAGACGGAAACTCCAGAGGTAGAACAGTATAAGCAGAATCCCTTCCGTAGGGAGTATCTATGCCAAGGCCACCTTGAAAATTCTGACCTTTGCTGGATTTGCTAAATGTACCTCATCCCTCTGTTGCCTCACCTCATACCATAATTCCCACCCACGTGGCCTGAAGCACCAGAAACTTAATGTCAGGCCCCATCAAGGGAAAACCCTCAAAAATTTTTATGAAAAACTGGGTTTGGAGAGACTCAAAATATAAACAAATGAACAACCCTGAGATGTTTTTAAAATCTAGAATCCAAGTAAAAGTTATTTTGTTATTTTGTGTAGTGATAAGTATGAGCCAGCTCCGGTGCTGGGTTGTAATCCTCACACAGCCATGTAAGACAGGTGCTTCAATTATTTCCATTTTGCAAATGAAAACTTGATGTAGTTTCTGTTTTGTTCTCTCCTCTGTCTCAGTACCTACCACACTGGCTGCCATCTAATAAGTCCTCGGTAAATATTTGCCAAATCAATGAATGGTGTTTAGCAATATGCATAAGCCATTCTGCTGCTATGGGGTGAAGCTGGAGTCACACCCTGATTGGCCTAACTCCATAGACGGATATCTTAACCACTGCCTCTGTTTGCCTTTTTCCCACTGACTGCTTAAGTCTGAGAGAAGACAAGGACTTGCTGGTGGAGGTACTTCCCTGCATGATACTTAAGAGTTGGCATGTCCTTGGATATGACTGAATGTTGTGATTTCTCCAGGGTCAGTATTGAGACATTACTCACAGGATCCAGGGTTCCTCTGCTTTGGGAATATATTTACATATCAGCTGTAAAAGCTGAACCCTTCTATATAATATAATGCTCCCGGCTTTTGTAATGCGGAATAATAAATTATAGGCTACTTACCAAAAAATGTCTAGATATAGGCAAAAATATTTTTATTATCATCTAGCAACAGTTTGAGGGCTTTGAAAAGTCTCTGGAATACAGACAGATGAAGAAGTTCCTCCTAAGAACTTATCAAGATTAGGGCTTAGAAGAAAAATGCACTTTCCATACCATTTAGGCTCTATCTCCTTCGAAGGTGAACAGACTTGAGTTTGCATTTCTCTGTGTGATTAACATCAAGCACCCTGTGTTGGTTGAAAAGGTTCATTATCTGGAGAAGGACTTAAAAGGCAGGATGGACAACTTCAATTTAGATAATTGTTGGCTGTGATGGAATGCTCTTCAAATGGGTCTGCATAGGGTGGGGGCAAGGAGTGCCATCCACTAAGCGCTGGAAAGGCTCTCAGAACCCACAGGCAGCAAATACCTAAGTAGAGAAAGCATGATGTATGGGATCAGAAACCCTGAATTTCAGCTGCAGCTCTATCACTTACTAGCTTGGTGGCCTTAGGCCAAATAAATCAGTGTCCTTGAGGTCAGTCTTGCCATCTGTAAAAGTGGCAATGACCAGGCCTAACTTCCAGGTTGTTGTAAGGATCCAGTGAGATGGCTGGGAATGCCTTGTAAATGCTCTGTATAAAGCTCAGAATCATCATCATCACCCTTATGATGATTGTTATCACTAGACAAGGTTTAGGAGGATTCAAAGATGAGCAAGACAGTTTTATACAACCTAAAGTTAACACTATCTTAAGGGCGTCTTTAAGCAAAGAATACAAAAGTATAAGTAAAAATTAAGTACATTGTCTTGGAAAGAGCTTTGTTGGCTTCACAGTAAATGCACCTCTGTGTCCATGAGAAGTGGTATAATAGTGGTCAGGAGCATGAATGCAGGGAGGCGCACTATCTGAGTTCAAATCCCAACTTAGCTGTGTGACCTTGGGCAAGTTACTAAACCTCTCTGTGCCTCAGTTTTTCCTCTGTAAAAGATTTTCATCTGTTTTGAGGATTAAATAACTTAAAATGGGTAGTGGTGTCAGCACATAGTAGGAAATACACATATTTGCCACCACCATTTTTTTAAACCTTTCTTTCAAGGATCTTTTCACTGAAAGAATGAAATATAACTAGTACAAAAATTACTTGAGACAGAGTGTAGTGAGTGTCGTAAGGAAGTACAAACCATCAGTCCCAGGAGTCAGAGGAAAAGACAGTTCTACTTGGGGGAGTCAGTAAAGGCTTCATAAAGGACAAACATGGAAGCTTTCGAAAGGCAGCACATTCCAGGCAGAGGAATAGCTCATGTGAAGAATTGGAGGCGAGACCCACTTGGACATATTGGAGAACAAGGTCTATATGTATGGACTAGAGAGGAAGTGGGAGGTGGACATGGAAAGGCAGATTTTGGCCATAGTGGGAGAGGCTTTGGGTACCTGGATGAGGGAATGCAGGTAGTGGAGAGAGGATTAGAACTTAAAGAAGATTAACCCAGCAGCATTCAGTAGGAGAGATGGAGTAGGTTCAAGGCCACTTAATAATCCTGGCAGTGGAATAACGAAGGTGACTGGAATCCTCCCACCTTAACGACTCAATTTGGAATATGCCTCCAACGACATTGGGAAGAGCAATCATTGCTTCAATGTGTGAAAAGAGAGAACTCCTACTTTGTAGTTTTCCCATTTGTATTAGTAGCTGAGTGGAGTTTCTCCTTCCATTCCATCAACATGAAAGGTAGAAGGTTTCTCTCCTACAAGAGAATGGAATTGTTGCCCTTCCTGTCCAGGGCCTTGCACTGGTGAGCTCTAACAGAGGACTGAGAAGGCCTTCTCTGGCATGATCACATCCCTCCTCCTAAGGGAAGCTTTTCACATCCCCTCTCATTAAGATAAACATTTTACAAGATTCCTTTTGCTACCACCATTTGGGGTGCATTCCCTTGAGAAATGAAGTGCTTTCATGCAGCTGCCTGGCATTTAGTTTTCTCCCAGGGCAGGTGAAGCTCTTGTGTACAGGGCACTGTGCAGCCTAGATGACTGTATGTAGCAGCCCAGCCGCGTGGTGAGGGCCTTATCGAGGAGGACATTTGGAGGGTAGTTCCCAGGAGTTTCCACCCTCTGGCAAAGGCAGTTGCTAGGTGTTCCCCTGGGGATTCTGCCTCCCTGGCCTCAGCTGGTTCACTGGTGGGCACCTCCGTCAAGCCAACCCAAATCCTTCCCTAGAACACCCAGAGCTGAAACTCAGGAGAGGATTCATCTCCTCTGGGTGGTAGGAGCAACAGAGTTTGAAGAGTGGGGCACCCATCAGCCAGGTTCCCAGTACATGGAAGAAGACAGTCTACATAGTAGAGAAGGGGCCTCTCCCAGGTTGAATTTGAGTCCTTTCCCAATTTTCCATGAGGAAGAATTCCACCCTTGCTCTTCTCTAGGTTAAGTGTAATACTCTTTTAGAAAGTTTCTTCTTTTTCCCAAACTATTTCGAGCGGGACTTCTTTCACTCTTAAAGTTTATTTTGAGATCAGGGTACCTGGGTAACTCAGTTGGCTGAGCGTCTGACTTCAGCTCAGGTCATGATCCCATGGTTCATGGGTTTGAGCCCCATGTCAAGCTCTGTGCTGATAGCTCAGAACCTGGAGTCTGCTTTGGATTCTGTCTCCCTCTCTCTCTGCATCTCCCCCACTCTTGCTCTCTCTCTCTCAAAAATAAATGAACATTTAAAAAAATTTAAGTTTACTTTGGGAGAAACAGAGAGAGTGGGGGAGGGTCAGAGAGGGAGAAAGAGAGAATCCCAAGCAGCGATGATCCTGATGTAGGTCTCCAATTCATGAGCCATGAGATCATGACCTGAGCAGAAGTCCAACACTGAAGCAACTGAGCCACCCAAGGTGCCCCAGATTTCTAAGGGTCCTGATTCCTGTACCCATGCCCTTTCCCTGTGCTCATCAATTAAAGCTTACTCGGCCTTGTACCCTGTTTTCAGTGTCCTAAGGATTGCACAGACAACCTCATCACTGCTAACATGGAGAACAATGTGTTAGCCCTTAAGAATCACAGCACAAGGTAGATATTCTCTTCCTCATTTCATAGAGGAGAAAAGGCAGTCACAGATTAATTAATTAACTTCTGACTCACAATTTTTGCCTAAGTTCCCCCCAGTTATTTTCTGTCAGAACCTGAATTTTAACCCATATCTTTTGCTTCCAAATTTAATATACTTTCCCACATACCTTCTAACTTGAGGAAGTGGCCTAAACCTTAGGCTTAGGGATATTGATGAAAGCCATTGAGGAAGATGGTGTGGTCAAGGGGACCTTCATAGGATCTTCAGAACTCTCTGGTTAAGCAACTTTCTATTCTGCTTAGAAGAAAAGGGGTAGTGCTGTTGCTTGTGTTTGGGTAGACCAAAGGAAATAACACTTGGACCAAGATTAGGATGTAGCAATTGAGGAGGTGAGGGAGTAGGAGATACCTATATTCAGGGTTATGCAAGGGCTTGCCCTGGCCCTGTGATATCATGAAGGTAATAGCTTCAGAATTCAGATGTCAGGGGTGTGTGAATAAAAACACCTCTTCTACACCTAAAGAAGTGTTTGGAGGTACATTGACTGGAAGAATCAGATGATCAGAAACAGGCACTAGGTAGTCAACTCTGTCATACCTGGCATTGCAATGGCATTGCTCTAATACCTTTGCTAAGTATTTGCATGTATAATTGACTCACGTAGCTAACCATGCTCTCAAGAAATGTATTTTTTTCACTCATCTTGACACATATATGTCCTAGGTGAAGGAGAATTGCAGTCACATTCCTTTGGGATCCTAGTAAAACCCAAACAAATACTAAAAATTAATATTTTAAAATCTAGAGTAGATCCTAGAGATAATCTATTTCAGGTGGGATTTCTGTGACTTTTGACCAGAGTCCCAATTACTTTACCCATGCTGTTAGGTTGCTGTTACTGATTAAAACTTACTTGTCCTATTTCCCTTTCTCTCAGTGTCAGGAAATTGAAAGTGATAGAACCTAAGTGCCTTTTTAAGGTCATGCAGCCACATAGTGGAAAAGTCTGGATTAGAATCCAGGTCCACTGAGACATAGTGCTCATTCTACCATCCTGTGGGTCTTACACTAGAGAGATAATTGTCCAAAGTACAATAATTTTTTTTAATGTTTTAAATTTTTATTTATTTTTGAGAGAAAGAAAGAACAGGATTGGGGTGAGAGCACAGAGAGAAAAAGAGAATCCCAAACAGGCTTTGTGCTGCCAGGGCAAAGCCTGACACAAGGCTTGAACTCACGAACCATGAAATCACAACCTGAGTGGAATCAAGAGTCAGACGCTTAACTGACTGAGCCACCCAAGTGCCCACAAAGTGCAAAAGATTCTTGATATCAATCATTTCATGTATGTACAGTACTTAGAAGTTTCTCAGCAGTTGTATTTCATTTTCAACTCCAAAATTTTGTGAGTAAATTATACGTATGATAATGATAAGAAAATTGAGGCACAGTAAGTGCATGTGACTTATTTGAAGAAATATACTGAGGTGATGGCATAGCTATTGTTTTCCTCCACCACTGTTCATTTTTTCCCCTACCAAAGTTGCATGGCAAGCCAAACATCTACAATTACTTATTTGTTTAGTAACCATTCTCTCCTGCCTAATATACTAGTTATATATTGCCATATCATAAATTATCCTGAAACTTAACAGCTTAAAATAACACTTATTACCTCACAGTTCCTGTCCATCAAGAATCCAGGTGTCACTCAACGGGTGCCTGTGACTTAACAGTCTCTCTGGAGGTTGCAGTCAGGTGTCAGCCAGGGCTGGAGACTCATCTGAAAGTTCAATTGTGCAATGACTCACTTCCATCCCGTTAGCAGGAATGGGTTCCTCATGAGCTGTTGGATGGGGGCCTCCATTGCCTGCTGGCTGTCAACCAGAGACCTCTCTCAGTTACTACATGGCCTCTTTATAGGGCAGGTCACAACATGGCAGTTGGCTTCCCTCAGAGTGAGTGCATGAGAGGGCAAAACAGAGAAGCCCAAGGCAGAAGCCACAGCACTTTGTGTAACCTAATCTTAGAAGTGACATCCCATTACTTTTGCCATGTTCTATTCATTAGAAGCAAGTCAAAAGGTCCAGCCCACTCTCAAAGGGAAGAGATTACAAAAGGGTGTGACTGTCAGGAGTCTGAAATCACTGGAGCCTCTTTAGAGGCTGCCGATCACATATCACATGTTCCAAAATAGAATTACACCCTCAAGAAGCCTACGGTGAAATAACTCTAAAGTTAAGTATATTATCCTTTGGTTTTTAAGGAAAAACATGTTTTTATCATAAAGCAGAAAGGCTTATTCATCCAAAAATTATAGCTGGCAGCTTGTCTGATATTTTGAAGCCATTGTGCAAGGTGGACACATATCCCAAAGGGATGGATCTGTGATTCTGCCATCCATCGCTCCCTCTCCTCAGAGCATGCTAATTTCATAGCTTGATTTTTTTTCCATCTGAACCAAAAGTCTTGCCTTCCAGACAGCACGAGTGAATGACACTGCCTGCACATCAGAAATTGCAACTGACATTTCAATTTTGCTTAATTTTTTTTTCTTTCTTTGATAGTATTATGGGGAGAATTTACATTTGAATAAAAAGCAAATAGTGCATGTCAGAGTAAGCATCAGGGAATGTCAAATTGTTTTTTTCCAATTACAACTCTATTTCAAATAGGGTAATGCAATTAAAGGATAATTACCAGAAGCACAAAGCCAAGGTTACGATCAGAAATGGTTACCCTTTCACTTTAAGTCCTGTCTTGCTAAATAAAATATTCCTGAGGGGCAAGTTACTGTTTGAAAATAGAATACACTCATCCAGGAACAACCAAACACTTGGCAGTGTTGACCAAAACATGTATTTGTGTATAAATACAAGTGTTTGAAAGAGATGGAAAGACACTAAAGGTGAGCCGAATTTCCCCTGGTTTTATCACTCTGATTAATAACGTGATAAATTAGCTGTAGGATGCAATATTAATTAACAGTATATTAGTTGCATTTTATTGCCAATAACATAACAAGCTCTGAAATAGTAGTCAGAATAAACTGCTGACGTGGGCTTTTCTGCAAACTGAGCTGTAGTTTGATTTCTCATTTGTCCAAGTGAAGCATCAGCAACTGAGTAAAACCAATTACCTCAAAACCCACCAAGCCCTCGGCAGCAACTTAGTGCATCTGAGCTTTGCCCAAATGTTATTACTTTCAAATTAGAACCTGGTCTGAGATGGGGCACCGAAGAATTTCTACTGCTGAAAATAATTCAATATGGCAGCCTAGTTTTGTGATACTTTGCAGAGCCAAATAGAAAGCAAAGACTCCTACTAGGCTTGAGACATCTTGAATCCATAGCTGTCCCCTTCCAGAAGGCAAGCTGCAGGTACAGAAGTCAGATGTAAAAGGAGAGGCATTTTCCTGACTCCCTCAAGCAAATTATGTTGTAGAAAAATTCCCAGATGTAGTGTTCATTTTTGAGGTGAAGTCCTGGGTTTAGGTCGGGGGCACTTTAGGAAAAAGGATGCAAGGCATAAGGAGGTTTGGATAATGGGAGTTATGTTACCTCACTACATAATGACAAACTCTATAGTCCAAAAATCCGTTGGGTAAAAAAAGAAGTTATTGAGTTAGCATATGGTCAGAGGAACGAAGACAAGCTGGGAAAGGTGCATGATGGGTACATGAAGAATTCTCTGTCCAATTATTCATTCACTTGTCTCCCTTACAGCCCCTCACTTCTCTGCCTCCCCCACTTGCTCTCTTCTCTCACAGACACAGTTACTTCCTATTCCTTTATCTTGTTTAATTTCTTTCACAGTACTTATCACTATCCTAAATTACATTTCAGATAGGTTAGTCATCTGTTACTCATTTACTTGCTTATTGCCTGTATCCCCAACAAACTGTAAACTCCCTGAGGTTAAGGTATGTGTCTGCCTGTGCCCTGCAGAAAGAACCGTGGCTGGCACATAGCAGGCATAAAAATAGCTGACACCAAGAATGAACCCATTCACTGAACTACATTTACCAAATGCCCAATGTTCAAGCTCAAAAAATTCCAAGATGATGAAGTCCTAACTGTCCTTCTCTGGAGATTACTAATGATGCCCTCAATGAGCTAAAAAGCTTTGAGTGTAAAGAGTAAAAGCTTTACACACAGTATCTTAATTTAATCCCAAAACAATTCTGCAAAGCATATGTTTCTCATACCCTTTTTATTTTCCTTTTAGGTAAAGACATAGCAGCCCAAAGCGCCTGGCTCACTTAATGCCACACAGCTAGAAAGAGATTAAAGCCATGAATTAAATGCAATTTGCCACTTTGAATCTGGGCATTGTATTCAAAGATGAATAAGATACAAACATCCTTTTTTGAGAACCTCATGGTTTCATGGTTTGAATTTGAAACATTATGTCTTAGAAGGTCATCTTTGCCCTGCCGGGCAAGAGGAAGAATCTAGCAATGAATCCTAGAGAACAGGAGACAGAACATTTGCCATCCTGGGAATTTCAGGAATGTCCTCCTTCCTGGCAGGATCTGGTATTCCATGGTGTTTTGCCTTTGGGTGAGGTCAGATTCTATTAGGGGTTCGTGAGAGCAATATATATTCTCACATCCCTGGTTCCAGGACTGTGTGTGAGCTCAGCGTCTGTCAGGGATCCTATTTACTTTTAATAAATCCCACAATGAGTGGTGAATGAGTGATGAGTCTTCTGCCTCAGAGAATCCAGCAAGGGTAGGACCCAGCCAGGTGCATGGGGAGCCAAACTCTTTTCCAGCATTCATTACTGAATTCTAAACAGCCAACACCAAACTCCACAGTCAGTTCAGACCACAGACTTTCTGTACAAACTATCCCTCTCTCTGGTCCTGTGGAATAAAGAAAGTTCCTCAAACTATTCATTCCATGAATTAAAAGAAAGAAAGAAAGATTGAAAAAGGTCTCCCTCAGTTACGATGCTATTCATGTCCTTTGACCAGAAAGAGTTAGAGAAAAACTTCAGGATTGATCTGAGGGACGCAGAGCCCAGGTTCCATTAAAGTGTATTAATGCCAAGGTCTGTGCAATTAGTGAAAAGTCAATTCCCATTACTAGTTAACACTATTGAATATCTGCTTTCTTTAATAAAAAGCCATGTCCAGTACAAAGAGAATAAATCAATAGGTTCGCTGCATTTAGATCCATTTTGCTTTCTTCTAAAATGCACAGAGAAACTCCCTGTCAGAGCTCCACTGTCTGTCTGCCAAGCTCAGTCTGTGAGCTGGCAGCTGGCCCTGACGTTTTTGCCTGGAATCTTTCATTAGCACTCTCTTGCCTTAGCTCTCATTTCTCTAATCAGAAAATTTGAGTTTACCCTGTGCCTAAAAAATCCTCTATTTGAGCTTGGTCTTGATCTATCTCTGATTTAGACTTGTTTAGAAAACAAGCCATGAGACAGCTATGGACCTACTTCTAAGCCCCAGGTTGGCTAGCATCAGCCCTCCCTCAGGTGAGAAGAGGCTGAGGTGGACAGAATCTCTTAACAAGAGGCCAAAGCATCCCTAGGGCATGAAAGGGTTTGCCCCTTTAGATATACCTTTTCCATTCTTTTACAGCTGGTTAACCTTTTTTTTGCTGCCAATTTTGGAGGCAGCCTGGAATGTTCCAGATCCTCAACTGTGAAGAGAAAAAAAAATATATATATATACCTGTCCCTTGATGTTTACAAGCCCTCTTGGTTCCCAGCATTTTCTCAGAGGAAGGATGCATTCACTCCCCTGCTTTCGAGGCTGCCTCTCTGTAGCTAAGCCAGGCTATTCATCTTCTTTGGTGTAGACCACAAGAAGGGGAAAGCTGTTTAGATACTACTCTTATTACAATGCTTGGTTTATTACAGATTAAAAGGACATTTTGAACCCACTGTGTCTTATGTACTTGATTATATGTAAGTTACTCTTAAATTGGAATATTGTATTTCCACTAAAGTGAATTACATTTCCCCAAGTCATTTCATTTTATTTACCAAAATGCTTAGTCTTTGATTGAAAAGGAGGATTGATATCATTTTGCTTTAGTCGGGTTTACTGCACAGAATGATTTGATATCCCTTTTATATCCTTTGGTCCTTATTTTTATCAGTAGGTCCTCATTCATTCACTGAATCAACCCTTATGCACCCTCTCTCCCTTCCCAGAGTGTGTGTTCACCAGGGTGGGTAGGTTTGGTGGTGATTATTATTTGGGTCATGGTTTCAGTAGTAGAAAATATTTCAATTCCATTTTTTCCAAGATTCAGCAAATTAGAATAGGTTATTTTTTGATCTATACTAATAGTACAGATAGTCTAATTGCATAATATTATACAAATAGTATGGGTAGATTTTTCATTTGGTTCTATTCTCTCTGTACCCAAGAAGGTGGACCTATCTAATGAAGCGAGAGCTAGCTTTTTGTGTATTCTTGTTGCAAGGATCCTTTTAACTACTTGCCATGACTCCGTTCATAGTCCTGAGTTCTGATATACCATTGCAGAAAATCACAAACTAGGTGCTACCCTATGAAGCCAAAGAATGATCCTGCTACTGTTGTGGATGCTTCCTGAAGCCACTAACATCATCTGTTTTCTTGTCCCACTTCACAGAGCAGCACTGAAACAAAGAGTGCCAATTTATATCTTGTTGTGAGGAGGCATTTATGGACACACAAACGACCAGGTTTTCTTCACATTGAAGGCTAAAGATTTGATAAGGCAGGTTGATTACCGACGAGAAAAGACTTAAAAGTTATCAGACAGGCTGGCAGCACCCAATAGCTCAGGTTCCTCTGCTAAAGGGACGCTGACTAAGGAACAGGAGACTGGATCAAGGGACCATAGATCTTTGTCATCCCAAGTAGATGAAGGCTGCCCTCTGGGCCAGAGGTGGTGACTCAATTCCCATTTTGGGATGGTGCTCACAAAGCAATGAATCGGCATTGTCAAGAAATTATTCTGAGATGAAGTATGGTAATGAATGTTGGGAAGTGAATAAATGCAGTCCCAAGCAATCTGCCTATGTGACGTTTACAGAGAAAAACTCCCTTTTAAGGGGTTTACAGTTGTCTTTGGTCCTTTAGCAAACCCTGCTGTGACAATCTTGAAATGAGTAGCAGGAGGTAGAATTGAACTATTTCACTTTTCAAAACATAAAGAGATGCTTTAAAAGTTTAAAATTCACAGAATTGCCTCCAATGCTGCAAATCTTAGGCAAAACCAAGGAATCAATCCCTCTTGCCTTCAAGGTGGTGGGGGGTGGTCGGAGATGTTTCCCACTCTGTAGGCACTCCTGAGAACTGTATTTTGCAAGAGAGTCAAGGTGCCAAGCTGGAGCTGGCAAGAAAATTACTCCATAAAATGAGAATAGAATGGAATGCACTCTTACCTTCGAATTCAAGTGCATATTAAGATTTTTATCTGAAATGAATTCTGATTAATATCAATTTGGACTATGGGAAAAAAAGACATTCAAACATGTGTTTATACTTGTTGACATGGGTAAGGGATACACCTTAAATCTGAGTCATAATAGAGAAATGCATATCACTGATACAGTCTTGCCAAGAAAGACAACATTCCAAATCCACCAACTGACAGAGAAATTTGTTTCAATGATTGTCCTAGCACTTTACAGCCATAAGAACAAGCTGCAATGGAGTGCCCTCAACCCTCCCCACACAACTTTGTTCTTTTTAGTTATTGACTCTTATTCTTAGGAGAGAATTATGTCCATGGCAATGGATGTCACACACACACACACACACACACACACACACACACACAAACACACACATACAATAAAAGAAGTTCACCTCCTTGGATGATGCCAAATGCCTGTAATCAACTATCTTCATTAAACTTGAACTGTTACGTTCAGTCATATTAGGTCTTTCAGTGGAGACAAGATGGAATTTTCAAAGGGGTAAGATTTGGAGCTTGGCTGGATAAGCCCTGTCAACAAGCAGCAGCAGGTTTTTCCACTTCTCCACTCTTAGCTTACAGTCTACATCCCTTGGATAGACACTCTTTCATTGCCTATTGCTTCTTCCATGATTTTTTGTCAGAAATTATTTTAATGGATATGAAAAAATTATATCTCATGGCTTCCCATCTCACTCAAAGTCCCTCATCCTCAAGCCACCAGCCAACCACTCACACACCATCTTCATTTCTTCTCCAGCCTCCTCCAGGACACTACCCTGTGTGCTAGTCCTTAAACACTCTATGCATGTTCCTGATTCTGGGCCTTTGCACTTGCTATTCCCTTTGACTGGGTTGCTCTTACTACACTGTATGCATGGTGAAACTGGGTCTTAACTAATATGTTGCTTTCTCAAGATTGATTTCCTGAGGTAGCTCACCTAAAATTTTAACCTCCTCCATCTCCCAAACAATTCTTATTCCCTTTCCTAACATACTATATAATTCATTTTTTCTATCTTATTTAGTCTATCTCCCCACTTGCATTTGGAAAGGACAGTGTTTTATTCACTGTGGTGTCCTTAGTGCCTAGAACAATGTCTGGTATGTAGTAAAGACTCAATAAATACTTTGAATGAATAAATGAATATCAATGATTTACCAAGGGAGTTATATACCTCTCCTTTATTGACCTATAAAGGCCAGAACTTTTTATAGGACACTAGAAGCATTAACATGGTAATCCTCATTATAAATGGCTATGAGCTCTTAACTATGTGCCAAACATTATGTGAAGTGCCTTACATCGGTTCTCAACCCTTGGGCTGAGTGTGATCATTTCCAGTTTACAACGAATAAATGAGAAGCCAAGGAGATCAAGTAAACTGCTCATGTTGGCATATTTGAGGTATGAGGTAGAGCTCAAATACAAGTTGAAGTTTGACTAACACATAGGGTTTAACCAAGAGTGATTTTTGCACACACCCCCTCCCCAAGACATTTGGCAATGTCTGCAGACCTTTGTCACTGTCACAACTGGAGGTTGTTATTGGCATCTAGATATCAGAGATGCTGCTAAACATCCCACACTGCACAGGCCATCCCTCTACAATAAAGAATTATCCAGCCCAAAAGGTCAATTGTGCTGAGGTTGAGAAAGCCTGGTCTAACCCCATAGACAGTTTTTTGTCACTTTGCAGTTTTGCTCGATTAGTTGCTAGTGGCAGTGAAAACGGCATCAACTCTTTCATAAAGCAATATGATGATAGTGTTTCTCGAGAGTGTCACATATTTCCATACCTTTTGACCCTGAAATCATACTTCTGTAAATCTGGCCCCAGAAAGTAATCTGAAATGTAGCAACCATCCCCAAATATTTATCATGACACTATTTGTAATGGCAAAAAATTGAAAAACCACCTAATGTCTTATAATAAAGGAATCATTAAGTAAACTCTGGAATATCCACTTGTAGGAACATTAAGCAGCCATAGAAGTATTTATTAGCAGTTTATAAAGAAATAGGGAAATGCTCACATAGAAATGGTAAATTTTAAAAATTAGTTTTCAAAATTATGTATTTAGTAGGACTAATTTAAAAGATGAAAAAAATTATATAAAATTATGTAAAAGGTGAAGCAGAAATACACTAAAATATAAATTGTGCAGTAGGACAATGGCTGGCTAATTTACTTCTTTTCTCTTTCCGTACTTCCAAAATGTTCTATAATAATAATGTATTTATTTTATAGTAGGGATAATAATTTTTAAAAAGTAAGCCTATTTTTCCTCTTATAAAAAGAAAGAGTGGTAAATAGAACAACTATCCCTAATGTGAACTTCAGACCTGTTGTGGTGGATTTGTCTCATATGTAGATTTATTAATTGTGTTTAATTAGCTTTTATTATGACTCTTTCTAGGTAGCTGTCTTTGATTTGGGAAGAAAGGCATGGTTAGTTATTTCATGGCAGCTGGAATTAGGTCCACCCTTGCCAATTGATAGCTACCCAAAACATGTTACTTACTCATCTTAAATTTTTTTATGTTTTAAAAACAGTGAGCCCATTAGATCAAAGAATTCCCACCCTTAGAATGAGGGCTGCTGTCAGGACAGTTACTTTTCAAGACCCCGAGAGACACGAGGAAGAGGGGATGTGCATGGTTAACCTTCTTTGCATGGACATCCAAAACTAGGAGCCATGAGTCTTCTGACTAAGACTTGGTTCAAACAGCCCTTGGTTCAAATTCAGGTTCACACTCACCAGTGTGTCTTTGAGCCAGCTTTTATCCCTCTGTGCCCTCTCTGGATTCCAAGCCTATGTTTAAATCCTCTACCAAATGCTGATAATGCCTGATAAACTCCATGCTCCTTGGATACTGTGACTTGGGACCATCCATTTAAGAAAACCTATCTCACAACCAGCCTAGTCTTTACTCTACACCCCACTTTATGGATGTCTTTAATTGGAAGTAAACTTTAGGCTTAGCCCACAAAAGTTATGATACCACCTAGGAAAGCTTCATTCAAGATGCCCTACCTTTGGACTTTGCTTTAATTCAAACCTACTTTCAACCCATGGATGGCCGGGGGGTAAGTCTTGGCTTTCTGGTCAACCTGAGGTGGCAGCCTAGGATGAATAAGGAACACAGACAAAGCAGCTGAAGAGGTAGAATACTCACTCACTCAGACACTATTTGGGAAATTAAAGAACAGACAAGTCAGTTATTTAATTAACCCACAGAGTCTCTGGAAGGTAAACGTTTTCTTTGTAAAGCCCCGAGACCTCCTCTTGTGTCCAGCCAGTAGGTCTTTATTTCTGCTTCTCCTGTTCTCTCTGCTCTTGACCCCTCTGTAATGCATTGTTAGATGACTTGTTTGCACAGGAATTTTTCACCCCAAATTCTTGAGACATTAAAAATTTTCTCCCTTAATTTTCCATGGACTAGCCCTCCATTCCCTAATGGCATTGGATTGGTACACACCACAGACACAGCCTCAGAAATAAAAGGAAAAGCAAGAAGATAAAGATACACACAGCCAGCCTCCCTGGCTATTCCCAGTGTGTCCCACTGACAATGCTGTGTGGAAGGGAAATTGTTCTATCAGCGACTGTGTTAGATTCATGACCCCACCACAACCTTGAATTGGCCTTTAGTTGTCGCTGATGGGAACTGAAGAACAGCTCCTGTCGACATGATTGCTACTCTCCAATGAATCAGAACATACAGGGCGAGGAGCAGCACATTAAACCAGCAACAGAAATATATCACTGTAGTTTTATATAGATGTATTGCTTTTGCCCAGGCATATAAATGATTGGGCCAGGCACTTATTTTTTTTTCAAGGACTATAAATTAAAAATAAGCTAAGGGTTTTTAAATTATGTTCTTTTTAAAAAAATCAGGTAGCTATTTTAAGGCAACAGTCAAATATTTAAAGATCATTTTATTTGGATATTTCAGCCACTGTCATTGGAAGGAAAATCAGCCCTCGCCACCTGCACTCAAGTTACTTAATACGTGGGCACCGATTTCTCATGTGCTGTCATTTGCTAATTGATCTCTGTAAAAAGTAAATGTTTCCCATATTTACTTCTCTGCTTGCTTATTGATAAAAGTATAGTTCACAAATTTAAGCTGTGATTTAAATAGACAGCAAGCATACTCAACCAGCCTAGAACAGGGTGCTATAAGAGTCAAGGTGTTCAGAGAAAGCTAACAGAGGGGCTCAATGATTCTTAAATTTAGAGGTTAGAGGGCTGCACTTGAGAATATGCTGAGGCCACTGGACACTCTCCCCAGGAGCACACAGACATGCCTGCACTTATAAGCAAAATTCTTCATTTCACTTCGAGGACACACAAATTGTCTGAAGGCTCTCCCTAGAGCCTGGGTTGAAAGATCCCCTGCCTTTGAGCTTATCATGTAAAGCCATGAAGTCATGACCCCAGGATGATGGTGATCAGCTCTGAAGCATGCCTCAAGTAGTTGGTTACTAACAAGAGGTAAAGTATGGATATTTGCAAATGATTTATTTTTTGGAAATATGTTTGGTTGAGGAGCTTCAAAGGCTCTCCTGTGACAGGATCACTTTCACCTGTCACTATGCCAATAAGACCTATGTGGTCTAAGCCTTGCCTACCTCTCTGACATCACCTCTTACGGCTTTTCTCCTCACCTAAAAGCTCCAGCCATATAACCTCCTTTCTAGTTTTTAGCCCACTAAGTTCTTTCCTGTCTTGAGGCATTTTCAATGCTGGGTGATGTTCTAGGCACAGTTTGAAAAAGGACCCAATAACTATCTTTTGTGGATCTTATAATCTGTGGAGGAAAACAGATTATAAGTATGTGAACAAAACTGAAAGTCTGATCATTTCAAATATTATGAAGCAATTGAAATAAAATGATAATGGGATAGAGAGTAATTGATGAGTGGCCAGATAATGCCTCTTTGGGGAGATTTTATCTGAGATTATATCTGACATGAAAGAAATGAGAACCAGTTGTGGGCCAAATGAAACATTTTACAGTAGCAAGTGCAAATGCCCTGAGGCTGTAAAGAACTTGGTGGTTTGGAAAGTCAGAAAGAAAGCTATGTGGCATCTGATATGTTCTCTCCAAGAAAAGCTTAAATGATCTATACTGCTGCCCAACTCACTGATATTCCATAAAGCATTTGTGGTTGATTCTTATAAGAACTTATAAAAATATAAGTTCTATATTTCCCTGCAATAATATTGAGTTTTTGTCAAAATGCGGATATGCCAATTGAAGTAATCCAAGACCTGGTTTGAGATAGAGGAATATGAGGCCCAGAGAGTTTAAGGAATTTGCCTCAGATTACACAACCAATTAACAGGTCAATTTAGTGAAACAGACCAAAGAAAATCCCTGGCTTCTGCATTTGCAGGGTGGTATTCTTACATCATAGCACTCTGCCTTCCTTTGGTCTTTACATAATTACCAAAGGTCCTTTTCCTGAAAAACTAGTGGGGTGCCTGATTCCATATGCAGTTATGGCCCAGAAGCACACCATTATTATATAGTTTTTAGCTTTTATAAACCTTAATTAAAAATCTAGCTCAGGGTTACTTGATTTCTTGGGTTTATCTATAGCTGAAAAAAAGTCTCACCCCAAAAAACAAAAGCACAAAGCAAACAAACAAACAAAAATCCCCACTATCTCCTCTGGGCCATGCATATAGGTTCTTGGTCTCCACTTGCCTCTGGCTGGGTTTGCAGTTGGGACAGAAGATCTCTCAGCATTGAATGGCCGTGTCAATGAGGATAACCATGGCCCTACCCTCTTTGTCCCTCTGGGCTCCAAATAGCAGCTGAATTGACAGCAATCTTGCTTCAGAATACATGCAGAAATTCTCTGATCTAATGGAATCAAATGATTTTAAAATATGAGAGGGGCTCCTGGGTGGCTCAGTCCGTTAAGCGTCCAACTTCAGCTTGAGTTTTTGTCAAAATACGGATATGTTGTGAGTTCCAGCTTGGTGTCGGGCTCTGTGCTGACAGCTTGGAGCCTGGATCCTGCTTCAGATTCTGTGTCTCCCCTTCTCTCTGCCCCTCCCCCACTTGTGCTCTGTCTTTCTCTGTCTCTCTCTCTGTCATAAATGAATAAACATTAATAAAAATAAAAACAAATAAAACATTAGAAAGAAAGTGGGGATGAGTGAGAGAAATACTTTTGGTAGCTATAAACTGGCAAAGACCAAGCTAGTTCCAGTCGCTACTAAATATATAACTAACCATCACTGTGTCGGCACTGAACTCTCTCATAACAAGATACTAAGAAAGAGTCTACTCCAGCCTCTTTTGAGCTCCTGAACTTCTGAAAAAGTTCAGAAAAATGAACCTAGCACCTCCTCTGGTGCCTCTGATAAAATTGAGGCCCACAGTCCTCTCCTTCAGCCTCTGTCTTCTTGCCAGCATGTTTCTCTCTCCTTTTTCCATACTGCTGTTGGGAATGTAAACGAGTCATTCCTCCATGAACACAATTTGGCTCTTGGCTATCAAGACATGCTGAAAACTATGTAGACTTTGGCCCAATAATTGTACTTCAGGTTTGATGATGAGAAAATCAGAAATACCTACTTGATTATATAACTAGATAATCACAGCAGCTTTATGTATAAAGGTGAAATATGGAAAATAATGTAAAGAAGGTTATAATCTTCCAAAATGTGTCCTGTGGAAACTGGTCTCCTAATATTCTTTAAAACACACACACACAGAATTGGGTGATTAAATGAGTTTGAGATACACATACGATATCCCTCTTTTGAGAAGTCACAAAACAGTAAGAATCTTCTCTAAAGAATTCCTGCACTAAATAAATCTATTTAACCATGTTGAACTTAGTGTTTCTCAAATTCATTTGGGCCAGGAACACCACTTTAAAAAAAAAATTAGAGAAAGAGAGAGTGCGAGTGGGGGAGAGGGGCTGAAGGAGAGAGAGAGAGAGAGAGAGAGAGAGAGAGAGAGAACCTTAAGCAGGCTTCACACTCATTGCAGAGCCCAACGCAAAGCTCAATGCCACAATCATGGGATCATGACCTGAGCCAAAATCAAGAGTTGGACGCTCAACAAATTGAGCCACTGAGGCACCCCAATGTTTCTTGATATAGTCTAGAAATAGGGCTCTGTAAAATATACTTCAGGAAATACTAGGTTAAATAAATTTGCATATTTGTATTATGGGATGCTTCATTGGTATTTAAAGCAATGTTAAAGAAGATTAATTCTATGGGAAAAGTACTGATGATATATTGTTGAGTGGGGGGGGAAGCAGTTTATGTAACAATAAGCATTTTATTAGTCTAATTTTGGAAACAAAATGAATATATGTACAACTATGCCAAAATAATCTGGTGGTATAATTCTATCTCCTGGTGATGGAATTACTGATGGGTTTTTTTTTTATTTGTGCTTTTCTAAATTTTTCCAATTTTCTATAATTAATGGACATAAATTTTGTTTTGAGGAAACTACATATTTTAAACTTTATTTTGAAATAATTTTAGAGTTACTGCTATAGGCTAAATCTATCCTCCCCAAATTCATATGTTGAAAGCTACTCCCTACTGTGATGATATTTGGAAGGTGATTAGGTCATGAGAATAGAACCCTTCCAAATGGAATTCATGCCCTTATAAAAGAGACCCCAAAGAAAACCACTACCCTGTCTTCCATGTGAGAACATAGTAAAAAGATAGCCATCTATGAGCCAGGAAGTGAGCTCTCACCAGCTGCTAAATCTACCAATTATCCTTGGCTTTCTCAGCCTCCAGGATCTATGAGAGATAAGGATGAAATCAGGAGATCAGTACTGATGGAATACTCATTTGAACTTCATCAGTGTCCCCACTAGTATCGTCTTTTAAGTTCAAAATCCAATCCAGGCTCTCGCATTGTATTTAGATGTCATGTCTCCTTAGTCTCCTACATTCTGTGACAGGTTCTCAGTTTTTTTCTTGTCTTTAATGACCTCAATATTTTTAAAGAGTCCTAACTAGTTATTTGTAGAATATTCTTCAGCTTGAATTTGTCTGAGGTGTTCTCAGGCTAGTTTCATGCATTTTTGACATTTTTGCAAAAAGGTCACAGAATTCATGATATACCCTTTTCAGGGCATCATATGAGGAATTACATGATGTCAGTATATTTTATTACTGGTTTTGTTAACTTTGATCACTTAATAAGTATCTTTTGGAAGACTATTTTGGTACTATGCAAATCATCATACTTTCACCTACTAATTTTAGTATCATAATGATTCTTATCTATAAAAGTTATTACTGTTGGGGCACCTCGGTGGCTCTGTCAGGTAAGCATCCAATTCTTGATTTTGGCTCTGGTCATGATCTCACAGTCATGAGATTTAGCCCCATGACAGAGCTCAATCCACACTCAGAGTGGAGGGTGCTTGGGATTCTCTCTCTCTCCCTGTCTCTCTGCCCCTCCCTGCCTCATACTTGCTCTCTCTCAAAATAAATAAAAAGACTATTGTTACTGTTTTGTCTCCTAATATCCTTTCACATTTATTTATTAGAAATCTACTGTAAGAAAGACTTGTCCCTTTGCTTCCATTTATTTATGTATTCAGCTATTTTTATGTAGGTATGGACTAATAGTTATTTATTTTATTCATGGGTTATCATTAACGATTTTGGTTTCTTAAACTGTCCCAGATTTGGCCATTCAGAGCCCCTTTAAGGTCATTCCTGTGTGCTTTTAACATGTCCCCATCCTTGTTTTCAGCACTTCTCTACTTTCTGGCATACAAGATATTCCAGAATCACCTTGTCCTTTCCTCTCTTCAGCACTGGCATCAAACATTTCTCCAAGAAAAACCAAGATATGGGCACAAGATATGCTCATTGCTACCAGGGAATCATTGTTTCTAGGCTATCCCAAGTGGATAGAGTTTGGAAATATACAAAGTGTACTCACACATGCATGCAAAAATATCTTAATTTTTGTACCTACCCCTATCTATCTATCACTGACTTCATGTTGATACCTATGATTCCACTCAAACTCTATAGCATTAATTTTAGTCTCCCCCTTTTCTTATTTGTAACCCCTTTCTCCAATAGTGAGAGACCTGGCTTTCACTATCTACATTTATTTGTTTGTTTGATCCTAGAATGTACATAAATGTTTCAGAATTTTTAGCCCATACACTATGAAAAAATAAACTTACCAACTGGGGTATAGTATTTGTACATAATTATTTTTGTCTTTAGCTGAATCATATCCAAGTACTGCTTTCCAATGTTACTTAGTTTAGTTGTTTTCTTCTTTTCTCCTTTTGGAGTAGTTATATAATTAATTTGTCACACAGTTAGGTTCATTTTTATTGCTTGTATTCCATTGGGGATCTCCTTGTATCCTGTTTTTTTTATAAACTTTATAAATTTATTTTGGGAGTGCGCAAAATGTACTTAAGAGAGCTATGCATTAAAAAAGAAATACAGTCAAAGAAGTATCACTCTCTCTCATCCCTACTGCCGTTTTCTGTTCCCCCATTTTTTCCATCCTGTTCTCCCACTACCTCTCAGTAACTAATTCAATTAGTTTCTAGTTTTTCCTTTCTGTATTTCTTTTGCACAAATGACTAGATACCTGTATATTTTCTTATATCTCTTTCTTTCTTACACAGAGGTTCATGCTATAAATACACTTTACACTTTGCTTTTTTTTTTCATTTAACAGCATATCTCAAAAATCATTCCAATTCTTTTTTTTTTTCATATAGTTACATAGTACTTCATTGAGTGACTATGCTATGGTTCATTCAAACACTTTCCTATGTATGAGGATTTAAATTCTTCCTAATATTTTGCAATTACAATTGAAATTTTGCAATAACATAGAAATACTCATTTCTAATGCTGAAATGAATAAACTTCTGCAAATGTATTTACATATTGTTGGACATATATCTTTAGTATATATTCCTAGAAGTGAAATTGCTGCATCAAAAAGTAAGTGAATATGTAGTTTTGCTTGACATAGCCAAATTATCCTCAAGAATGGTCATGCCAGGGGCACCTGCGTGGCTCAGTTGGTTAAGTGTCCGACTTTGCCTCAAGTCATGATCTTGCAGATTCCAAGTTGGAACCCTGCATCAGGCTATCTGCTGTCAGCATGGAGGCTGCTTCAGATCCTCTGTCCCACATCTCTCTCTCTCTCTCTCTCTCTCTCTCTCAAACATAAATAAACATTTAAAAATGGTCATGCCAACTTGTATTTTTATCAGCAATATATATGAATGTGGTTAATTGGTTAATTTTCACCAATCTGGTTAAAAAAGGTATATAGACTACTGGTTCAATTTATATTTTGCTAATAATGGCTGGTGGTTTTGAGTATTTTTTTATGTGTTTAAGAGCCATTTTATTTTGTGTGTGTGAATTGTCTGTTCATGCCTTTTTCTCATTTTTGTATCATACTTTTGGTCATTTATCTCTCAATTTTTAAGAGCATAAAGAACTTAAGTGAATTAGCCTTTTGCAGTATATATGACAAACATTTTTTCCCAGTTTGTTCATTATTTTTGCCTTTTAAAAAGGTATTTCTGCTGTGCAAAATTTTTACTTAATTTTATGTAGTCAAATTTATCAACTTTTTTGCCTCTAAATCTTATTACATATTTTTAAACATGTGCCTATTCTATACCTGAAGGACTTAGACACTACTTCAGTTCCAAGAAAAGTAAGAACTTACTCTGGGATATCTTAAACCTGTGAGAGCAGAGGAAAGTAGAAAACTCAAGGCCTCTACAATCAGGTGGAGTTTCTTCCCACCTCATTTACATTTGTCTTTTTAGCTGTGAGAATTTTGGCAAAGAATTTAACCTTGCAGAGCTTAGTTTGTCTGTCAAATGGAATGATAAAAACCTACATTGTGGTGCTATAAGGATTCGAAATACTTATTTCAGTGCCTTGTACTAAGGACATATTTGTTGTTGTTGTTGTTATTATTATTCATGATATATATAATTCTAAGTGACAATTTTATGACAAACTCAAAAGATGTATCTGATATTTTGTTCCCAACATGATCTGATCAGGACTCTACCATTTCTATAAGAGCAAACACTCGAAGAGATTTTCACCCAGTTATCTGCATGCTCATCAAAATTGTTTTCCTCTTTACTTTCTGAAATACTTTATTTTTTGAAATGCTATCATGTCTCTGTTCTATAATGTATTCAGAAAAATGTGAGGATGAAAGAGTTAACATCCATAAAGCACAATGAACTGGCAGATAAGAGCATCAAAATGAGTTCCAGAAAGGATCCTAATTAACCCAATTTATTATCACCTTATCTCTCCGAACCCTTTCCTGCCCCCAGATCCAAGTTCAAAGTTTTGTGGGCTTTCCCGAAGGTCACATGTTCCATAGAACCAGGAATCTTCAGCTGACACTGTTTATTGTCAGCACCACAAAGGTACTCATTGGAATTCCTGTTGCCAAATGTGCTCTGGCCTTAACAGGCAATTCCTTTTCAGTTTCCCTGTGAAATGAAACAGATGCCCATAGGGAAGTCTGATGTCACCTTTGTTTTCAGTACCATTCAAAGCAAACACAACCAAGACTATTCCCCTAATCCTTTGGCAGCTGCTTCTAAATTATTTGAACATGATGAAGTTCCCATCTACCAATAAGTTAATTAGGTAGATGTGTGTCCTTATAGAGTACAGATGTCTTGCAGGGAAAAGAGAGAGAGAGAGGGAGAGAAGGGAAAAGAAAAAAATGTCAAAGGGGCTCAGGATGGGAATGGATTTTCTTCTTCTTCAGTGATGTTTGTTTTCCCCATTGTCTTATTCCTAAACGGGTGATTTGGACGTAGTCCTCCACCACCCTTTTATAATCCCTCAATGCCTCAGGACTCATGCAACTGATAGAGGATAAAAGAGAAGTAGTGACAAATAAAAGGCAACTAACTTTGATTGTCCATCTAGTACAATATGGGCACTACATTAGCTACTTACAGATATATTATTTTAATGATCCTTAGTCAAGGGGATACCACCTTTAAGTGGCACTTGGAAAATTGGTGTAGCCATTTTTTGTTGCCATAATAGTTTAAGAGTACTACTGACATTTATAGAGTAGTGTGGTATAATGAAAAAAATAAATACTTGCCCATGTTTTCTGGCACAGAGCCTAGCATGCTTGGAGTCTCCTGAGCGATAAGAGTGTCTTTTGTCTTCTAGTGAGATGGCTGTTAGGCAAGGAGTGGGAATAAGATGGGGGATGGGGTGGGGCTATGGGGGCCCTAGATAACATCAGGATGAGGAGTGGTCACCAGAAAGCCCAGCCATGATTATATGATTAGAACTTTTGGTGCCCTCCTTCCCCTCCCCACCTCTGGTGGGGAGAAAGGGGTTGGATATTGAGGTCAATCACCAAAGGCCAAGGATTAAACTAATCATGTATTCATAATAAAACCTCCTCAAAGGAAAACACACACACACACGCGCACACACACACACACACACATACATACCCCTAAACAAATGGGGTTTGGAGAGCTTCTGAGTTGGTGAACATATCTCCATCCCAGGAGAGTGGCATGTCCAGAAAGGGCAGGGAAGCTCTGTGCCTCCCTCTACCCTAGACCTTGCCATATGCATGTCTTCCATTTGGTTGTTCTTAAATTGTATCTTTTATAACAAATCTGTAATGGTAAGTATAGTGCTTTCCTGAGTTCTGTGAGTCATTCCAGCAAATTATTGAACCTGGGGTGGGGAGATAGTAGTGACTCCCCATGTGTAGTCAGTAGGGCAGAAGTGTGGGTGGCTTGGGGACTCCATTTGCAGCTAGTGTCTGAAATGGGGGAAGCCTATGGGAATGAGCCCTTAAATGTGGGATCTGCACAAACTCAAGATAGTTAACATCAGAAATGAACAGAATTGGATATCCAGTGGTGTTGGGAGAATTGGTTGTTGGTGCTGGAAAACAACAACAAAAGTGGGGACCAAAGATGCATCATGCTTGACATCCTGCAGTGCATGGAACAGTTCTGCAAAAGGAAGAATTGTCCCAGAGTCCACATGGCCTTCAAGGGGCTCACTAATGCAAACCTGTTTATAATTATCTGAGCGTAGACCCTGTCTTCATTTGATTTACAGAGTATGTTTGGCATAGTTTTTGTATATATACAACTTTCCAGAATTGCAGCTATTACATAAACTGAGGGAAGACTGCACTTTATTTTGTGCTCTGTGGTACTTGAGTTGCTAATACAACACACCTGTATTTGTCTGCATTTGTACCCATCACATACATGACTGGACCACTTCATATTGTCTAGTGGAGTTGTGCCTGAGTATTTATAAATTAGTTTATTATAAATTACTTTCTTTTGTACTTTCTTTATATCACATATGGGCATTTGGGATTTTTTATGTGTGCATATAGATTATGTTATTTGTGAATTTTATTTCAGGATAGTAAAGGAGGCATTTAAAAATATTTGTAAAAAACTACAACATTTGTTCTTTAAAAAAAATTTTTTTTAACGTTTATTTATCATCAAGAGACAGAAGGAGACAGAGCATGATCATGAGAGGGGCAGAGAGAGGGGGAGACACAGAATCTGAAGCAGGCTCCAGGCTCTGAACTGTCAGCACAGCGCCTGACATGGGGCTCCACCTCACAAACTGTGAGATCATGACCTGAGCCTAAGTTGGATGCTCAACCTACTGAGCCACCCAGGCACCCCTACAACATTTGTTCTAAGAGGGTTGAGTCTCATTGCACTGTATTATTTTATCAACTCATCACATTGATTTTGAGAAGATCTATTAGCCCCATTGTATAGATCTAGGAATTGGAGATCAGAATAGCTAAGCCTCTTGCCCAACGTCACACAGCCAGTAAATGTTAAAGCCAGGATTCTGTTTCTTTCTAGTTATAAATGCCCAAATTGAGCAGAAAAAAAAGGACAGAAGGGTGAGTTAAGGAAGAAGAATAGGGAAAGCAAAAGAGAGGAAAAACTTTGGAAGAGAAGAAAATGCAAATTAATTTTCATTTCAACTGTTAAACTCAGATGACTACTCTAAATAACCGTAGAAGGTTTTCACTGATATTGTTTGGAATCTGCTATACATAATGTATACTAAAAATAGTGATGAGGATACAAAAAATAATTTTTAAGTGCATTACACAGCCTTATTCTTGAAAAACTTTTTAGGAAGAGAGAATACGTTCACTTGAATAAACAACAACGTTGTCCACTATACATTAAGTGCAAAAGGAGAGGGGCAGCATGATTTATTCATCTAAATGCACAGCCTAGTTTCAAGATGGCCTTGCCCCTTTCATGCTGTAGACAAGGAATGAGAAGCTAAATGGTTATACATTCAATGAAAACTTCATGTGGCAAAATGATCATTTTCCTCCTCCTAAGTAAAGCCGTTTCCTGTATCTGAGGTTGATCCTGGCTTTATAAGACACAACTTACTGCCAGTGTTGCTTTTCCATAGCTGATGCTTGGGGTATCCAGACTTTTACTGGAAAATAATACCACAGCCCAAAAAAGCGGGGATCAGTAAGGTTGCCAGTAAATGCATCATGCTTGGTGCCACGTCCCAAAGCCACAGCAACCACAGGATAGATGAGGGGCCCACTTCCTGATCCTGTCTGCTGCCACTGGTTTTCTGGGACCAGTGTTAAGGGAACTGCTGTCTCTTTGCCCCCATGGGAGTTATTTACCTTTGAAGACTCACAGGCAGAGGCAGATTTCTGTAAAGCTAAAGAAGTTTAAGATTCAGGGACCCTCCTCTGGGAGGGGGCACCAATATGTTTCATATGGTCACAAGCTTTAATCACATTCACTAAAGTAAGATATTATAACTACAATTGGTTAAAGCCACTGTCTCTTTCCATTAGGGCATCCCCTCCCACCTCCATCCCTTTGTGTCAAGACAGCACTGGAGTGGCAATGAGTATTTTCAGTTCCAGCAAAGAACTTGGGATAGGAATATATTTAGTTTTGGTGTAGTGGGATATATTTTGGTGGTTCACATTTACTTTTCTAGGTTATTGTGTTTCTTTTCCTCTATCATCTATCTATCTATCATCTATCTATCTATCTATCTATCTATCTATCTATCTATCTATCTATCTATCTATTATTGACATATTTGGGTTTACAACATAGTGATTCAATATATATTGTTAAATGATGACTCACTTCTGAAATACACCATTAAGTACAACTAGCTGTACTGAGATAAAAATGGCTTCCAAGAGTATTCTTTTCAATGAATATGCTGGCTAACCTTCATCACTGAGCATGTCATGAAGATACAAGGCTGAGGTTGTATGGCACTTCCAAAGTGTCAGTACCTGGCATCAGATGTTTATAGGTAATGTGGAGAAGCAAGGCATAAAATATTTAGAGCCAGAAATTGGTCTGTGGAAAATCCTTCCAAATCCCACAGGTCATATATAAAAGAAACTTATGTAGGCTTTCTCAAATTTGACAATACTAAGTTTATTGATGTTACCCATCACAACTGGCAACTGGCATGTTTGAAAAAAAATACTTCTAATCTATCAAAAATAAAAGACACATTTTGATATTAGAAGAAAGATTGAGTTATCTTTCTCTTCTTTTCCTTAGATAATATTACAAAACCATTGTCAAATAGGTATTCAGAATACTGATCCAAAGGTGTGCCTGGGTGGCTCAGTTGGTTGAGTGTCCGATTCTTGGTTTCAACTCAGACTGTGATCCCAGAGTTGTGGAACTGAACCCCATATCAAGCTCTGCACTGAGCATGGAGCCTGCTTGGGATTCTCTCTCTCTGCCCCTCTTTCCCACTCATGCGCGCTCTCTCTCTCAAATAAACAAACAAACAAAATACTTATTTTGTAAAAACATTTATTTATTTATTTATTTTGAGAGAGAGAGCATGGGAGCACACGAATTCAGGGGAGGGGCAGAGAGAGAGGGAGAGAGAATCCTAAGCAGGCTCCATGATGTCAGAGCAGAGCCTGATACAGGTCTCAATCTCATGAGTTGTGAGATCATGACCTGAGCTACTAGATTATTGGTTTATTATAAAAGGATGTAACTCAGGAACAGCCAGATGGAAGAGATGCCTAAGGCAAGGTATGAGGATGAGGTCGGGAGCTTCCATGTCCTCTCTGGACTCTACTTTCTCCAAATTTCTACCAATCTGGAAGCTCTTTGAAACTCATCCTTTTGGGTTTTTATGGAAGCTTCATTACATACATATGACTGATGAAATCATTGGCCATTGGCAATTGATTGAAATTCCAACCCTCTCCCCTCCCTGGAGGTCAAGGAGGTAGGACTGAAAATTCTAACCCTGTAATCATAAGGTAAGTTCTTCTGGCAACTGGCCCCTTTCCTTAGATGCATTCCAAAAATAAACTCATAATATCACAAGACACCTTTCTTATTCTCTTAAGGAATTCTAAGAGTTTTAGGCCCTCTGTGCTAGAGATGGGGATGAAGACCAAATATATCTTTCTTATTATAAATCACAATGTCACAGAGGTGTACTGGGCAATTTAGTAATAAAATTGTTATGTTATCTTTCTGGAATTTGTGATGCGTGGATTATTGTCAGTTTTTTTTAAGTGTGCAGTTTGTCGCAATTCATTTTCTTATTCAAAATAAATATTTATTTTTGGACCTAACTTTTCATCAGTAATTTTATATCATTTTCCTTAAAGAGGGCCTTTCAAATTGCATAAGCTTCAGGTCTCACAAGACTTGGATTCATCCCTACTCATGAGGCCTGTGTTAGCTATTTTCAAAGTGTTGGTATGCAAAGATGGCTCATTTCATATGTACCAGAAAGCTAGAGCTTTAATTAATGGTGGGAGTTACAGAAGAAAAGATTTCAGGTCAATATGAGAAAAGTATTTTATTATTCAGAACCTTATAAAGCTGAAGAGGGAACCTATGAGGAGTAATGAGTTTCATGACAGCAGAAGTATTTAAGTAAAAGCTGTACAATCATCTGGCAATGGCCATCATCCTGTGGGCCCACACTTGGAAGCCTGTTTGGGCATAATGAACTTTTAGGTATACTTTGATGCTGACAGTTTCTGCTTCTTCTTGTTTATTTGCTGTGCCCTCAGACCCCAACAACGCTCTCATAGTAGACTCTTCGGGAAGAGCGGGTGGTAAAACAGGTGAGAGTAATGAGGGCAGAAAACAAGGAACACAACAATCTTTTTATGAAGAGGATCGGAGGGCTCGGAAGTGAGATTAATGCTACGGCATGTTCAGCGGTTGAGAGGGAATCAACAGCAGACAGTTTCGAGAAACACCTTCTACAAGCTCCCTGAAGACCTAATCATGTCCTAAGGGAAAGGCCCAGCTTCTCACTAATGGTGGAGGCAGTTGCTTTGCCATTAACCTTTTCAAAGGGTCACTTCCACACCATGAGCCCAACATGCCACCCAGAAAATGTAACTGAACATCAGTTTTGCTTTTCCTCTTGCTTAACTGTTTTAAATGTCCTTGAACTGCATTTCTCCACCAGGCTTAATTTTATGGATTGTGGATTACATTTACTGCTCAGCACTTCTTGCTCAACCCTGGACAATCGCAGACCTACTCAGTTGTTAACTCACATGGTCAGCATTAATGTCTGAGACTAGTTATACCAAATGACCGTAGCATAGTGTGATTAACACCTGGCCTTAGAGCGTCCCAATGAAATCAGCACTTTGGTTCTTCTTTTTCACCCAGCACAAACCCAGGAGGAATGTACAAGTAATGGCTTGGGTTAACTGTGCTTATCTTCCAAAGAGTTGAAATTTCTACCCCAGTCTTCCTAGCTGCCTTATCTTGGAAAATGGTATTTGAAAGCTGCTGGATGGCCACTTTCCGCATCCTGCATGCAGGTTGCAAGATTCCAGAGAGAAAGATGTGACTTCTTCATTGTCACACAGTCAGTAGGTTTTCCTGTTCTATTTTTTTCCCCACTAGCTGAAGTTACTTGGTTAGGAGGATTCCAAAAGATTGTTGTGGAAGCTACCAAAAGCTTTAGAATCACAGAATCTTGAACTTGAAAAAAGCCTAAAAAGTCATTTATTATTTGAATCTTTCCATTTTGAACATCTCAAATAGAGGTGACAGAACCTGCTGCTTGTATGACCTGCAGCCAAAGCCACCTTATCTACTGATCAGGGAGGAAGTCCACTCCTGTCAGATGAGTGGAGACAGGAGAGCAGAGTACAGTGAGCATACTTGGTCTCCGAGGGCACACGAGATCATTACCAGTGTTCCTGGTTCAGTGCTAATAACTTTGTCAACTTTTCTGGGTCTTTTTCTCATTTTGTCAACCCCATTCAGTGTTGATTGTCGTTCTGTGAAAGTCTGACATGTGTCGGGATGCTCAGGTTACGAATGTCAGCAATTCTATTTAGGAGGAGGACAATGTGCAGCTGCTGAGAGTGGGAAGAAAATTCTGAAATGTCCTCTCCTGGTTCACTCAACCATCCCTCCCACTGCTCCCGCAAAGGAGAGGTTGACAAATTCCTGATATCAAAACCAGCTGTCAGAACAACATAGGGTAATAGCTGTCCTTGTCAAATGCACCAATTAATTCACCTGACTGTCAATGCTACGATAATTGATAGACTCCACAATCTGGCTGAGTAATGAAAGTCAAAGGCATTACTAAGTCCATTTCACCTCCTAACAGAAGTCCTATAGTGGAACTGAAGCTGTCAGAGCTGGAAAATATTAATAGACCCTTGCAAAACCTAGAGCTTGATTTTGAAAAGTATGTGTGTAGGCACGGGGAGGGAGTCTCCCTAATCAACTATATCTGTTACTTTGTCACCAGTTCCTAAAATTATTACCAGAAAATGCTTAATTTCCAAAAATATTACCATCATAGATAAGTAAACATTCTACTGGTTTATTCTAAGGTCTGTCTGCATGTGACTACATCACTGCTTGGCCATGCCATTTAAGACTGCAGTAGCAGAGGGGGTTGAGGTGCCTGGGTGAGTCAGTCGCTTAGGCTTCTGTCTCTTGATCTCAGCTCAGGTCGTGATCTCATGGTTTATGAGTTCAAGCCCCACATTGGGCTCTGTGCTGACAGTGTGGATGGAGACTGGTTGCGATTCTCTCTCTCTCTCTCTCTGCCTCTCCCCTGCCTGTCTTTGTATCTTTCTGAAAATATGTAAAAATAAACACAACAAAAAAAGACTGCAGTAGCTTGGACCTTTCTGCACTACTTATTCACTTTGCTTAAAGTAGAAAACACAAGTCTGGATCAACAGGAGTATCCTCAAGATTGGGTAGAAAATATTTCTTATTCTTATGACCGGATACTACAAAGACTACCATGCCATGAAAACTCTCATGGCTAGAGATCTCTGCTGAATATATGGTGATATAAAAAGTGGAATTCCAGGGTGACAGTCACAATTAAATCGTTCTGGTAGGGAGGACCAGGGAAATTAAATGTCTGGTAGATTTCCTAGGAAGGTCAGAGGGTCATTTCCAAGGAGGTCAGCTATGGAGGGGCGAGTAGGTACACTAGGTCTGAACAGGCAAGGTGTCAAATAGAAGAGTCATAAGATCTGTACCTGTGAACAAGGTTGAACTCTGGTCTGTGCCTCCTAATTTTGCAATATGTCTCTTATACTAAGGTATACTAATTGCTGAGCAAAGACCACTGTCAGTCCACAAGTAATAGTGCTAATAAATAACAATTTATTGAACACTTGCTATGTTCAGGCATTTAGCTTCGATTTTATGTATATTATGCCATTTACTTTTCACAACAACCTTATGAGACAGATGTAAACAAAGACACATACATTTTCAATGTTCAAAGACGTCTAGCCTAACAGAAAGACACCTGTGATCTCCGTCTCATTTTCCCAATTCTTCCCTCCCAAAGAGGAAGGATTCTTTCTTGCTGGCAGAGAGACAAAATAGTGATCTAATTATGAAAATACTGATAGAAAGGTAGAGGAATGCTTTGCTGCTGATGGGGGGTGGGATCTTCAGGAGTATTTGAGGAGAGAGACTTGGAGCAGCTGCAGGGGTAAAGTAAGTGGGTGGGGAAGTATAAGAAATGAATAAATACTGCTGTGAACCAAGTATTTAAATCCGCTATAACATCCTTCGAGGGCAGCCAGTGAACAGTGAAATATCTTTTCAACTACTTTTGGACTGTTGAAATCAGTATGTGACATTACTCTGAGGTAAAACTACATGATCTGTGAGTTCATTTGGATTAGGGTATAAATATTACCCATTGAAAGACAAGGATATTGGAACTCAGAGAAATTACATAATTCTCCCCAAGCTTTCAGTACACATTTGTGGAACTGTGATTTAGCAGCACTGACGAAACTACCCATTTTTGTGTTCCTTCTCATGCCATTCTGGAAGAGTTCCATATTCAAGGCTTGTCTTTGGCCAATTACACCAAATCCCTTAAGCCTCAGCTCACTATTTAACTGCTTTTCTCTCAGTAATAATACTTTCAAACACAGAGTGCTTACTATGTGATAGGCTATGCCAAACACTCGACTTGTGTTTTCTCATTTCATCCTCACGTGATCCCCTGAGGCAGGTATCATTATCTCCAGTGCACAGAAGAGAACACAGAAGGTGAAGGAGATCAAGTGAGATGCCCACGGTTGCACAGCTAGCAGATAGCCACGTCCAAAGTTGAACCCAGCTCTGCCTAACTGCAAGCCTCTGCCTCCCTCTCTTTCCCTGAGGATTATTATGATACTTTGGGTAAATGCAAATTGTCTGTTGAGAGTGGGAGGATCTTGAATCTTGCTCAGAAACACTTGAGGCATCCTTCTCACCTTCGCCCGTTTTCCTTCTGATTATTTGGGTTGCTTGTTCCTCTACAATGGCCACACCATTTGAATAACCTGTGTACGTGCAGGAGCGAAATGTCGAGCAAAAGAGTGAACAGTGAATCCCAGGCAGGCTGGGGCGCAGGGGATCTGGCACTGGGGATTAGCTTCCTTGGAACAGCCTGATCGATAAGCTGGGATTTGTCTACGCAGTCAGTCTTCAATTTAGGTTTGTCAGGATAAGGAGATTTGTTTTCTTCTGTAGTAATGTGAGGCTCAGAGTGAATTCAGTGTAATGTTGGTTCACCTTGACTATGATCCTCATGATCATGTTTCTCAAGCTACCTACCTAAGAAAACACTGGCATAGATTTGTGTGGTATCTTCCAAAGGGAATAGTTTCTCTTGAAAAATAAAACATTTTTTTTCATTTCTATACTCATGTTGAGTGAAGTTGTTAAATGCAAAAAATAAAGATACAATGAAAGAAAGGAAAAGGAAAAGAAGAAAAAAGGAAGAAAGGTCCTGTCCTGATTTTTACTCCAAGGATAATGAGGATGAGATCTCTTAATTAGACCTTGTGTCAGTGAAAAGTAGCTTTTGGTGCCCACTAAAGCCATCCCTCATCTTCTCCCCTATCATTCCCAAATCAAGAGGCTTTGATTTGATTTGATTTTTACACTGGCCAACTAAAACTCTCGTGTTCAGGAGCTAAATGTGTTGTCCTGCATGGGCATCACATCCATCAATTAATGTTTCTGCCTTCTGTGCTAAAGGAATTATCTCCAAGTTCATCTTGATGAATTTTTCTCTCTACCTCATTACCCAAGCTAGATACAGCAGAGACTTTTCATGTTTAATGGCAACCATCTTACACACATTCTGATTCTTTTGAATGCACACATGCCTATTTATAGAGGCCCATGAGCATTCCATTGACTATTTATGCATTAAAGACCCTTAAATTACAACAGCCATACAAGTCCCTTGTAAATTAAAATAAAACATTATAGAAGTGTTTTTAAAAAGTGAAAATCCTGGAATAAAATTTCTTTTCAATGAATAATCAAGAGTAGATATACATTAAATATATATTGCAATTTGATTTTTTTCACTCACTTTATTTCAAATCTGAATACATAGTAATAAGATGGACATTAATAACTGTTAAATGTTTCCACCTTTAAAGTGTATTTACTTTTACAGCACATTCACATTTAATTTCTTAATTTCTCCTCAGATGGATCTGTAAGATTTTATTAGAGGAGACGCTTAGCCACTAAGATTCCTGATGTAAATTCCTTATATATTTCTCTGTATTTATTATATTCTTGCTCTCTCAATGGAATGCAAGTTTTGTGAGGGTTAGAAACCCAGTTTTTCTATGTCAGGACCATTTCTCTTTGATATCTAGTAAGTGGTCAATAAATATTTGTGTACAAATAAATAATAAATAATTTATTTGAAATAGCTCTAACTTCTGGATAATTGATTTGGATTTTTAAAAATCTTGGGGCGCCTGGGTGGCTTAGTTGGTTAAGCATCCGACTTTCACTTAGGTCATGATCTCGCGATTCGTGGGTTCGAGCCCCGCGTCGGGCTCTGTGCTGACTGCCAGCTCAGAGCCTGGAGCCTGTTTCAGTCTGTGACTCCCTCTCTCTCTGACCCTCCCCTGCTCATGCTGTCTCTCTCTCTCTCTCTCCTAGAAATAAATAAAACATTAAAAAAAAATTAAAAATCGAAATGAACTCATTGCTGAAATATATAAAAGTCTTTCTCACCTTCTTAACTGAAGCATATTATCCATACTTTAGCTGTTTTGGAGATGTACAAGATCATTGTTTTATCATTGCTAATTTTTTTGTTGTGTATCATACTACCATGATTTTAGGGCCCTTTGCCTCTACCCTAAGTGACTGAGACATTCACTTAATTCTGCTTGGCTTTATGAATTTTCTGACTTAAAAAAATCAGTAACAATTGATAATATCAATTTAATTTCAGCAAGTATCTACCCTAAATATCCAAAATATGCTAGATTTCATCATAATTACAAAAAACCACAAAGATATAATTCTAAAGCACAGGATTATGTAATCATAGTTCCTGGATGTCAGCACACAGGAATCCTTCTCATTTTGTATCTGCTTCTACTATGCAATGGTATGTAGTAAATTTAGGAATCGCAAACCAAGTGCATTAGCAATGTGCGTAAAATATGTGAAAACAAGTGTAGAAAAAAGATATCTCCAATTTGTATTGTTGGGAGATTTTGTATGTGGAGTATATAAAATCTAGCCTGGTGTTATGGAAGAGTTTTTGTTTTTTAACTGCATTTGATTTTTAATCATGTTTAGGGATTAAAAATCAAATGCAATTTGGGGCACCTGGGTAGCTCAGTCGGTTAAGTGTCTGACTTCGGCTCAGGTCATGATCTCACGATTTGTGGGTTCAAGCCCCGCATCAGGCTCTGTGCTGACAGCTAGCTCAGAGCCTGGAGCCCATTTCAGATTTTGTATCTCCCTCTCTCTCTAACCCTCCCCTGCTCATGCTGTCTCTCTCTCTCACACAAATAAATAAAACAGTAAAAAAACAAAATAAAATAAAATGCAATTTAATGTTTAGGGGACCTGGATTCTTTGTAGAGAGGTATTACTCTGTGCCCACACAACAGAAATGAAACTGAAACCTGAAAAAATAAATATCTTGTCTAAGCTTCTATTGCTTGTTAGAGGCAGAGCCAGAACCAAACCTCACCTTTCTTAATCACTCATTCTATAGATTTCCTACCAGACCACAGACTCACAAGAATTTCTTACATGGGGCACCTGGGTGGCTCAGTAGGTTGAGCATCTGACTTTTAATTTCAGCTCAGGTCATGATCTCACAGTTCATGGGATAGAGCTTTTAGCGCAGACCCTGCTTTGAGATTCTCTTTCTCCTCTCTCTCTGTCCCTCCCCGCCGCCCATGTCCTCTCTCTCTCTCTCTCTCTCTGAAAATAATAAATAACCACTGAAAAAAGGGAAAAAAACAGCAACAGGACATAGTAGCCAATTCAAAAGATAATCAGCTATAATCTCTTGCTATTCTCAAATCTTAAGCTTTTATAGTTGCTCCAGGTATTTGTTTGAGTGGAACAAAAACCAAGCCCATAGAGAATGCAATCAATCTCAACACAGCTTTACAACTTATCTTAAGCACAGGCGTTTCTTAGGCTTCTTGCTTATATTAATTTCTAGGGCCACATCACTTGTGGATCAGGCCTTCCACTGTCCTGGCTTCTTGAATTTTCAGGATAGGTGGTGACATTTGTGTTTATGATGCTGTGAAAGGTCTTCATGCAAGTGCACTGTTACTAGCCAAAAGGACCTTCCCAACATATAAATGAAATCATATCCTTTGACTACCTAAACTTTCCATTGTCTCCCTATAGCAATTAGAATGAAATCCTAAACTGAAATTTGCTAAGAGAGTAGAACTTAAGTGTTCTCACCTATATGTGTGTGTGCGTGTGCGTGTGCATGCCTGCATGCATGTGTGTATGTGTGCGCGCGTGTGTGTTGATGGATGTGTTAATTAGCTAGTTGGGAGGAATCCTTTCACAATACAAATGCATATTAAATCACCGCAGTAAATGCTTTAAATATCTTACAGTTTGATTTGTCAGTTACACCTCAATAAGGCTGTAAAAAAAAAAATACAATTCGAACTCTGACCAGAGCCTGCAAGGACTTTGGTGATTAGGCTCTTGCCCCAGTCCCTCGCCCTCTGCTCACCACCTATGCTCTGGACACACTGGCCTCTTTTTCTGCCTCTCTCTTACTGGAAGCTCGAAGCTCTGCATTTGTTGTTCCTTCTGTCTGAGCATTTCCAGATCTTCACGTGTCTGCCTCATTCTTATTGCGTAGGTTTTCACCCAAATGTTTTCCCATCAGAAACTCTTTCTTTTGCTACCCTCCTTAACATCATCTACCTCCCCTATCTTGCCAGTCAACTTCTATCCTACTACTTGGTTGTGGTCTTCATAGGGCTCATCACAATTTGAAATTATTTTTTAAATTTACATTTTGTTTTCTTTCTTTGCCAAAGGAGGAGGAGTTCTACAGGGGCAAGGACTTTTAGATTTTCATTTACTGCTGTTTTCCCAAAAAGCCTAGGACTGAGCCTAGCACATATAGGGGCTCAGAATGTGGTTGTTGAGTAAATGAATAAAGAGCTCACAGATTAGATGAGCCTGGACCTCTCATCATTGCTCACTTGCGTGGTTCTGCTCTCAAGCTCATTCGCAACAGTCAAGCCCTTCTGACTGTGGTAGATTTATAGTCAATAATTCTTGCCCACGCTCATACTAGTAGGATCATAATAGTGTCCATATTAATAAATGTGTTTACATGTCATATATAATGACTGTAGAAGCAATAGTAATAATAATTATTATCAACATGCATTGAACTGATGCCAAGCGTTGGACACAACACTTGTCTCACATTTATTTGTAATCCTCACCACAGCCCTGCAAAGTGAGTGATAGAATCCATGTTTTGCAACATAGGGAAAAGGGTACACATTCATTATGTCTCAGACATATCTGCAGACTCCCATATTCCTCTCAGCATGCACGGCAATGCTTATTAATAAACTCCTACTCTGAGCAGATATTCTGTTAGGGACTGGGGTCTCGGGGAGGGACAGGAAACGAGGGTGGCCTCAGTGCCACTGGCACACATAGGGCTGGAGAGACACTATCTCCCTGCTCTGTGCCAGCCAGAAAAGAAACTGAGCAGTGGGATGGAGGAGGGTGTGGGACTGACCCCTATAACAACTAAGGGTTAATTAATTTCCTGTTTGAAGGGAAATAACCAAGAATATGGTAAGCATGCCAGGTTCTTTGAGATTCTGCCTGTGCAACCCTATCCCCTTTTTTTGTTATAGTGAACACTTCTAGCAGAGCCCCATCTGCAAACGAAATTTCCACGGTGCCCCCTCCTGTATAGCCCTTCACTCCACTGCACTTCACTCTGTGACAGTGATGGCCCTCACTTCAAGTAAATGCCCAGACCTGGCCCCTTCAGAATTCAGAGTTGGGGACCAATGGGGGAGGGGCAGCCATGTCGTGTCCTTGGCAGATGCCGGACATGGACATTGACACGGTGGGGGAGGGCTTTGTGGGAGGAAGGTGGGAGCTGGGGTGTGCCCAGCTGGAAGCCGCCCGTAATTTAACACTCGCAGATGGAGACTGAGGGTGATATGATACCCCCAGCTGTCTGCCACTGCCGCCTTCAAGGCCCCCTTCGGCTGCCTGGGACTCGGGATGCTTTAGGAAGGGCCTGGTGCGGGCGGGGGCAGCCTAATAAAGCAGCTGGTCTATTAGAAGATAAGCTTTGTGGAGAATCACACAATCATTCCGAATCCCCCTAATCCCAAACTTTATTGCCCTAGATAATAAGCTTTGGTGGCGACGCTCCATTGAAATATGGAATTGTCTGCAGGCTGGAGGCACCTGCTGTGTCACTCAGCTCTGGGGGCGGCAACTGCCTTGAACACAATTCAGGGGCAGGTGCACAGCTCCCGCCTGGGCTCCGGAGGGAGGGAAGGGGGACAGTCGAGGGAGCCAATCACGCTCCCAAGAAGGGCTCCAAATACTCTGTGCCCAGGCAGCCTGGCTTAGGCCTGAGAATGTTCTCCCTGAGGCTTGTGTATTAAGCTCTTTTGGGGACTTGGGAAAGAAGGTGCAGGAGGGAGCATTTGTTTGTTGGGGATGCTGAGGCTTAGAGAAGGAAACAGCTCTGTCTGCAAACCTCTGTGGTCAGTAGATGATCAGTCTCTCTCTTCCTCCTGCAATTCCTTCTTGAAGCTGCCCCTTAGGCCCAACTGGGCACAGGCTGTTTCCTCTTCTGGCAGAATCCTCTCTGTCTCCTTCCCTACATGTCCACCGGGTGAGCTTCCTTGTCCCCTCCTCCATGATGCCGGCTGTGTCCCCACCAGGGGGAATTGTGTTTCTTCTCCTATGTGTCTAATTCTTGATTCACTTCAACATTGTATCCCGCACAACAATTAGTCAAATAATCAATTAATTTCTTCTATTCTTGTTTCTTCCACTAGACTAGAAGCAACTTAAATGCACATAAAGTGAATACTATATGGCCACTGAAAATAATGAGGCAGCTCTAAGCATACTCACAGGGAATGAGGTTCAAAGCATATTGTCAAGTGAAAATAATGCAAAGTGTAAACAGTGTCAAGAATGTTACCTTATGTTAAAAAAAAATAATGATCATAATAATGGTTGTCTCTGGAAAGTATACATGGGAAGGGGTTAAGATGGGTAGAAGGGAGACTTATTTTACTCTTTAACCCCTTTTGTAAAACTGAAATTTTTAGCATGTGTGAATATTGCCGTTTTGAAAGGGTAAAAATAAATACACTCACATGTGTAGAAAGATAGTCGTCGAATGCACAAAGAACCAGTTCATGCTCAGGTCTGTCTTACTCCTCTTATTCATTGTCCAGACATGGTCTAGAATGGCAGAATGTGTCTACCCAAAGACAGGTGTAGCAGGTTCAGCTCCCTGAATGCAGATGAACATTTTGGGCCAAACAGGAATTGTCAGTTGCCATCAATGAGCTAGGAAGCTAACGGATGAGAAGCTAGGAAGGTGTAATCCAGGAACTCTATGTATGCTCCAGAATGTTCAGCTATGGATGGGAAAAACCAAACTGTCATTTAAGGAATCTCTGAGTAATAATAGATCTGACAGGAAACATGTTTAAAGAAACCTGTCATCTTTCCCTGATTGTTTTCATTAGGACAAAAATGTTCAAATTCCCCTGATTAACATATTCTTTCTTTTTTTTTTTAAATGTTTTATTTATTTCTAGGAGAGAGAGAGAGAGACAGTGTGAGCAAGGGAGGGTCAGAGAGAGAGGGAGATACAGAATCCGAAACAGGCTCCAGGCTCTGAGCTGGAAGTCAGCACAGAGCCCGACGTGGGGCTCTAACCCACGAACCACAAGATCATGACCTAAGTGAAAGTCGGATGCTTAGCCGACTAAGCCACCCAGGTGCCCCTAACATATTCTTTCTTACTTCTCCTTTCCTTCCCACCTCTCTTCCTCTCTGTCCCTCAACTACAGTTACAGATGCCCTTTCTAGAAGGTCTGCCCTCCCTCAGATGAACATGACCTAAATTATTTGGCTCCATCTCTGATGGTGTATTGATTACTTCCCCATCCCCATAAACAGCTCTTTGGCAACTCTCCAGGGTACTGCCTGCACTAGATTAAATTAAGAGCAACCCTGGCTTTTAACAGGGCCTCTCCACCAAGCCATTGCTTTGTAGGAGTGATTCATGAGTTTAGTTAATGATCCTAATGGCCTCTAATAAGACTGATCCCTCCTTGCCACATAGTCTTTGGGCTATATAGACTGGATTTAGGGAAACTTCATTAATGTTGGGTATATTCCCAAATACTAGAGATAGAATATCAGAACAAAAATAGCATGTGTGGTCACCTGCAGAACCAAACTGAGAACTCCACTCAGGCAGAAATGGCAAATTCTCATCTTTGAAAATGGCATCCTGGGGATTACTTATTCTCTGTGGGTTAATGTGGCAGTAAGAGCTCTTTTGGTCCCCCTGCTAAGCTGCTATACCAGCTTTTGCTTCTATATTTTCATAAATGTGTAGCTGTGGTTACAATTCTGATGTGCAGAAATTCAGGAATTCCCTGCTTCCTTTCCTCAGGTGGGATTTAGATTTTAAATAATTCTCAGTTAGCTAATGAACAATTTAGGGATCTTTAATGGCTTCATTTAAGTATCCCATGATGCACTTTGTCCCACCATCCTCTGTTTCTCTAGAAACAAAAAATATATTGTTTTTCTGGGATGTTCCTGCTGACTTTAGTCATCTTGATCTTCCTCAAGTAGCATCTGAGAGGCTAAGGCAGATGTTGCTGGCTTTTTTTGGTAACTGACATGGGTAGATAGGGCACACTTAGTTTTAGGAATTCCATATTATGTTCTTCCCAAATGTAGGAGGTTATAACACAGTTAAAGTTTGGGGCATTGGAGTAAACCTTACTGGCTCAATATACAGAGCTCTCAGACCCATCAGCCCACAAAATCCCCAAGTCACTAAAAATCTTCATATGCCCCAGATCATCTACCTTTTAGGGAAACATCTATGTCATTGGTTCAAGTACAATGGTTCACATTAAATATATATTGTAACATTGTAAGTGTTGAAATGCAGGTAACTAGTTGATGTGTTATTACGTTTGCAGATATTCAACTATTTATAAGTTTTAATTTACCCCCCTTTAAAATTTTTATTATTATTATTTTTTTTAAGTTTATTTATTTTGAGAGAGAGAAAAAGCACGAGCAGAGCCTGACTTGGGGCTTGATCCCATGAACTGTGAGATCATGACATGAACAGAAACCAAAAGCCAGATACTCGGCCAACTGAGTCATCCAGACATGCTGACTTTCCACTTTTTTTTTAAATGCTTATTTATTATTGAAAGTGAGAGACAGAGCATGAGTGGGGGAGGAGCACAGAGAGAGGGAGACACAGGATCCGAAGCAGGCTCCAGGGTCTGAGCTGTCAGCACAGAGCCCGATGTGGAGCTTGAACCCACAAACCACGAGATCATGACCTGAGTTGAAGTCGGACACTGAGCCACCCAGGCGCCCCCTAACTTCCCACTTTAAAAAATATATATATGGAGAAATATTTTTTTCAGATCTCAAACACTCTTCGTCTAATAGTCTGGGTGCCCTATGTGGCCCAAAGGATAAAAAAGCCCTGAAACCATCCTTTGTTCCCTGGAGGAGCTTATGGTAATGAAGGCAGGATTCTGGAGGGCCTGATTTCCTTAACTGAACAGTGGCAACCTTTGGAGTGTTCCACAGAAGTAGGTTGACCAAGAGTGCACCCTTCCATTGCTCTATACTTCAAAGGAACGCTGTTTCAGTTAGTCTTTGCTGTGTGACAAACCACCCCAAAATGGGGCTTAAAACAATGATTTATTATTTTTCAGGATTCTGTGAATTAGCTTCAAGGTTTCTGCCCCCGTTCAGTCAAGCAGCTGCATTCAGCCGAAGGGCAGCTGGGCTCAAAGATAGAGATGGTAATGCGTTTGGCATGTGTGGCAGTGGGTGCTGGCTGTTGGCTGGGATGCCTCGCTTCTCTCCCATTTGGCATCTCATCTTCAGTAGGTTAGATCAGCTTCTCTGTATGGTGGCCTCTGGGCAGCATTCAAAAGATGGTGGAAGTAGATTGGTCCCAGTTAAGTCACAACCCCAGTCCAGATTCAAGGGGTGGAGAAATAGACTCCTCCTGGACAGTGAAGGGTGCAAAATTATAGGGCAAAGTGGCCCAGACACTGGAATGGAAGGAATTTGCAGTCATTAAACAACATACCACAGCCATGCCACACAAGTACTGCAGGTCCCAGAAGCTAGGGAGAGGAGAATGTCTCCAGCCTGCTCATACAGGCATTCCATTCCTTTTCTTGCACTGCTTCCACACCCTGCAGAAAGGCTACAGAATGGTTAGGTTCCTCATTCAGGAAATGTAGAATAAGTGCTTAGCTTTTTCTGTTAGGGGAGGTATCATGGCACCTAATGAAACAGCAAATAAGAGGTTCTCCAATCAAAATGCTTGGTTTGAATTCTGACTCTACCCTTGAACTGGCTGTGATATATGGACAAGGGACATAAACTCTAGGCCTCAGCTTCCTCCTCTGTAAAATGGGATGACAATGGAATCTTTTTTTTAAGTTTATTTATTTATTTTGAGGGAGACAGAGATAGTGTGAATGGAGGAGGGGCAGAGAGAGAGGGAGAGAGAGAATCCCAGGCAGGCTCCATGCTTCCAGCACAGAGCTTGATGTGGGGCTCAAACTCACAAAACCATGAGCTCATGAACCTGGGCTGAAACCAAGAGTCAGACGCTTAACTGGCTGATCCATCTTGGCGCCCCAATAATTGAATCTATTTTTATTCTTAATTATGTGTATATGTGTTCTGTGAGATTCAATGAGGAATGTTATTTTGTTTCAATATCTGATATTTGTTAAGTCATAAGTATAATTTCTCATTATTTCTCAAAGAGACAGAATTCCAGTTAAAGACAGTTGTCTGAAATAAGTATCTTAATATATATTTCTAGAATCTAAAAGAAAAAAGAAAAATCAACGTCCCCAGTTACCCTGACATTTAAAACCTTATTGTTGTGCTAGAATGTGGGTCAGGAAGTAGTGTGAAAAGTCCACATAGTACAGTCAGACAAACCTGCATTCTAATCCCGGTTCTGCCAGTTACTCACTGTGTAATCCTGAGCAAAATACTTACCTCTCTGAGTCTCAGTTTCCTTACCTGCAAAGTACACTTAGTAATAGAATATACAATTACAGCAAAGGAGTAGATATGAGAATTTAGGTAACTTAGGTAAAGCAACTGGCACACAGTCACACAGTAGGTGTTCAAAATATGCCAGTTCTCTTCCCTCCACTTCTTGAATTTCTAATTTGCCACTTGAGTTCATATAACAAATTCAATATTTATTTGACTGCCGGCATGTAGAAGATCAGACTTGACTCAGACAGTTTTGTTTGTTTATTTGATTTTGGGGTCTTTGCCAGAGGCCAAAAAAGAAGAAGCCTCTCCTGTCCTGAAATGTTAAATATGTTTTTGTCCTATTGACATTCTCTCTGTTCTGTCCCTTTAAGGAAAAGACTCTGAATGAACGTGCTACTCACCCCATTAATGCTAAAGGCTGTGAATTTTTCAGTTCTACTGAACTCTGCATGACCCTCGCAGACAATAATTGCTTTAACATAGGGTTAGGCAACAGCAACAAACTTGTCTAAAAATAAGCCAGAGCTTAAAATACAACTTAACCTAGGAGATTTAAGTAGGTAAAGAAGATGGCTTCTCTCTGGAATTGCTTCTTGATTAATCACCCCATCTGAGGCTGTTGGAAAAATGACAGTTTTCAAACAGGGCTTTAAATGTCTACCGTTCTACTTTTCCACACTGGCAGGAAGCCAGTCCCTGCAAGCCATTGGTTCTTAAAGGGGACGGGTTCCTTTGGATTTTCCTGAGCTGTAGCTCAGAAGAGAGTGGGATAGTAATGGACAAACTGACGGGAGTTTTCATGCTCTTCACTGAAGGTCTGTCCATCTTCAAGACAAATTCAAGAAACAGCCATTGAGACTGGAGGAGGGAAGAAACAATATCTGGGGATATTTTCAGCTGTGCCCAGTCAGGGCTCAAGTCAAATCAGCGTCACTGTATCCACTAGCTTCCTTCCAGTCACATTCTCCAATATTTTGCATTCTACAATTGTTCCAGTCTTTCATTGACTTGTCTCTCATCAGCCTTTGTCCCTCCTGCTGGCCTCTGTCAATCTTAGGGTTTTCCCCAGCCACTGCTTCTCTAACCATCTATGCCTTGAGTTTGGGAACTTCCAATTTGCAGCCAATCTGGGAATCACCTTCCATCCACAGTTGATCCCCAGTCTGAAATCAATTATGAATCATTTGGGTTAGTGTTGCTTCTCCACCACACCTGGTAGGTAATCACAGCATCACTGAAAGATATCAGTGGCCAGTCTCTTCCCCTCCATGTCCTTGATATTGGACAAGCTGATTTCTGCCCTTACCTCACCCTGGACATAATCTCTGTGGTATTTAGGTAACTTTGGCTTTATCACCTGGCCGAAAGCATGCCTCGAACCGGTGGGATTTTCAGACAAGAGTTCCATCTTGGCCTTGGGTCAGGGATTTTTCTTACTGAAGAGAGATTTCTTCTTTGCTTGAAACCGAATAAGCTCTGTATAGAGTTGGTTTGGTTTAGTGGTTTTTGCATTGCATTCTGCATTGTAACCCTAGCATTCTGCAAAGGATTCTCTAGGGACCACTCACTTGGTTTCAAATAGAGTGGTTCCACTCTGACCAGTCTTATATATCGTATTGGAGGAGTTCCAATTTCCCCTGTTCGGGCACATTCATCCCAAGATATTTGTATAACTTGTTCTTTTTCTTTCTGTGTGTCTATGGTTCAGTTGTTCTCTACAACCATGCTACACAAAATGGCAACACTACCTTCCCCAATTTCCTATTACCTTTACCATAGTATTTTACTGACATGCTATATAGTTATTATTTATGGTGATTCACGCTCCCATGAGTTTCTGTTTAGTACCTCACTCCCTGCACCTAAAATAATGTGGACACATAGAAAGTGCTCAATAAACATTTGTCCAATAAATGAATAAACTACATTTACACAAGAGTCCCAGAGTTCTAGGATGTTGTCTTATTTATCAGAGGTGAAAATGACTTCTTGCTGGAATGTTTTCTTTTTACTTTATTAAAAAATTAATACATAGTCAATTTGATTTTTTGAGGGGTGGGAAGAATGTGGTGGCTCTTTTGAGTTTTAGCAGATGTATAGATTTGTGTTAACAATCATTACCATCGCAGTCAGGGTACAAAATAGTTCCATCCATCCCCCACCCCCCCCACACACACATACCCCCAAACGACCCCATGCTGCCCAACTGAAGTCACATATTACCCTTACTCTAACTCTTGGCAACCATTGATCACTATAATTTTGCTTTTTTGAGATTATCATATAAATGGAATCATACAGAATATAACCTTTTCAGACAATCTTCTTTTAGTCAGCATAATGTCCTTGAGATTCATCCAAGTTGTTGTGTGGATTAATGGCCTACTCTTATTCATTGCCAAGTAGTATTCCATTGTATGGATGTCACGGTTTGTCTATACGTTCACCCACTGACGGACATTTGAGCTGTTTCCAGTTTTTGGTGATTGTGAAAAACTTTGGTATAAACATTCGTGTACAGGCTTTTTTTGTGTGTGTGTAAACCTAATTTATCAGTGCTCTAAGGTAAATGCCCAGGAGTAGGTTTGCTAGGTCATATGAGCAATGTATATTTAATTTCATAAGAAGTCATTTTCCAGGTTTCTGTACCATATTCTGTACCATCATTAGTGAATGAGAATTCTAGTTGCCCTGTATTCTTATCAATACTTGGTATTGTCAAATTTTCTTTTTTTCCCCCATTCTTTTACTTTTTTCTCTTTTTCTTTAGCCATTTGACAGGCATGCAGTGGTATCATATGGTGGTTTTAATTTGCAAGTAGTGGTATCTCATTTTCTTAATGGCTAATGATGTTTAACATCTTTTCTTGGGCTTATATGCCATCCATATGTCTTCCTTGGTAAAGTGTCTATTTAACTCTTTTGTCATTTTTAATGTTATTGAATTTTAAGACTTTTAAAAATATATTTTAGCTTATAAGACATAATGTGATTTGCAAATACTTTCTCCCAGCTTGTCTTTTCATTGTGTAAATAGTATCTTTGATAGAACAAACATTTTTTATTTTAATGAAGTACAACTTACCTTTTCTTACTTTTATAGATTGTGCTTTTGGGATTATATCTAAGAACTCCGCCTAATTCCAGGTTATGTTTCCTTTTATGTTTTTTTTTTTTGGTGAAAGGTTCATGGATTTATGCTTTACAATTCAATCAAAAGATTCATTTTGAGTTAATTTTTGTATAAGATATGAGGTTTAGGTCTAAGCATATTTTTTTTTTTTGCATGATCACATTTATTTATTTTGCAAGTTGAATTGTTCTAACACCATTTGTTGAAAAGACCTGCCTCTCTTCATTGAATTCCTTTTTAACCTTTATTAAAAAAAAAAAAGAATTGGTTATGCTATATGGTTCTGTTTTGGACTCTCTGTTCTATTCCATTGAAGTATATAACTGTCCCTTCACCAAAACCATACTATCTCGAGTAATGTATCATTACAGCAATTGTTAAATTGAAATAGAATATGAGTTTTCCAACTTTGTTATGGAATAACTGCTGTCATTTGGTGCTACAAAAGAAGGAGAACATAAAGAGAAAAATCTTTTGTTGAGCACTGTCTATTTGATAGGCACTGGGCCATGGAAATTTATTGTGTTTAATTTCTCAAAAAATGTATTTCAGGTGGGTATTGTTTTCCCATTTCTGAGGATGAGAGAACTGAACCTCAGAGAATTTTAATAACATGCTCAAGGCAATATAATTAATATGAGGCTGAGCCAGGACTTAACCCCAGGTCAGACTGACCCTCAAGGTCACGACCTTTCTACTACACAATAGTTCATGTCAATATGTCTGAGAATACCTTGAATCCACTGCTAGATTTAATTTTCAAGAAATCATTTATGTGAAAAAAAGCTCCCTGTGATTTCCCAAAAGTTATTTTGTTCCCATGGTTGAGATGCAAACATATTCTTATTTATACAGTCTGAACAGAAAGTTCAGTTTGACCTCTTGAAAAACAGTACTGAGTTAATAATCTAAGAGTAGACTGTCACACTGGCTACAGGAAGATAAATAATCAAGGATTCTAAGTCTTTAATTTAATATAACTTATTCTCATTAATTAAATGCCAATTACCTGCTTGTCTTTCCTGGGAACTGGCCTTTGCAATTAATCTTTTCAGAAACGTTGTACACACATGCTCACAGAGGTATTAATATCACTCTCAAGATTTACAGGCACTGGACTCTTTGGCTTAAACCATCCTCAAACACTCTACACTGTAACCGCAGATAATCGTCATAAATTTCCTGATCTTTGACCTAACCGGTTCTTAAATTTCCATTCCCTAACGGGCTTGAGGAGTTCGTATTTATCATACTGAGATGCTTACTTCTAAGGATCAACGCATTCCAGCAAGGCCTGGATTTCAGATCGCTGACCCATCTTCCTACTTGGGGTTTTTGCTACTCACAACAGATAGGACTCCTTGGGGACTAAGAGAGTACTCTGTACTCTGACTCCCCTGAGCAAAGTCATTCATTCATGGACAATATAATCTTGCAAAATACTTGGAGCAACTTGACCCCTCAACAGCCTTTTGAATGCCCCATTCGTATGGATTTAAGCATTTGATGGCGGCACATATCCACTGCTGAAAATACTCCCATTCCAGACTTTAGCAGCTGGCTGTATATATCTGCAATTTTTATTAAATTTCTTATCCTCTAGACTGATTATTTCTTATGCTGGTACATAATAACTATACATTTTATGGATGCTATAAATTTAAGTCTTGCAAGTAGCTGGTGCTTTGGTTCTTGAACATGTGCCTTCTCTTTCTGTATTTCAGCTCAACAAAACAAGGAGACTGAGGAGGAAACCAAATTTATTGAAGGAAATCTCAGGTTTACTTGCAAATGCAAGAGTCACAGCTTCCTACATCTGATCAGCTTCATTCTCTCCTGGTTAACATTTCTATTTCACAATTAATCTTCATCTCAATCACTAGCTGAATGTTCTTTGTTTATTTTAAAATTTAAAAGTTATGCATGCACATGCAAAATGAATTTAAACAGTGTAGAAAAGTACAAGGGAGATAAGTCATAAATCAACCATTGGAATATATAAAAGGTCTAATAAATGATTTGATAATGGTAGCACATATGTGCCAGGCACCATGCTAAGCTCTGCATCCATTTTCTCAATGACTCCTTTCAATAATCCTATGATATCAGTACTGTTATCACTCATTTTAATGATGAGGGAACTGAGGCTCAGAGATTAAAATTTGATCAAAATCTCACAGCTAGTGAGTGATGGAATCCTGTCCTGAACCAAATCTGCCTGACCCCAAATCCCATGTTCCAAATATGATACTAAAAATGAGAGCTATTCACAACGATTATCATCTCAGATTCATCTTTTCAACCATATACTATGACCTAGCTTAACCTTGTGACTAAAAATCAACGTATTATGGATCTTTAATATGGACAGGGCCAAACATCTTGCAAAAGATGCTTCATAGCTTAGCTTGTACAGTTTACTCTTTGAGTTTGACCAATCCATTTCTCTAATTTGTAGGAACCAAGGAAAATTGGGCTGGGGATTTCTTAATAACTCATTATCCTTGTAAGTAAATTGGTACTATAATTCCCATGTGCACATCAAAGGCTATGAATTATTGTAGCCTTTTCCCCTTTCAGTAGCAGAGACAGACTTACCTCTATAACATATTCTTTCAGCTAATCTCCATGGCCACATCAATGAGTTATTGGGAAGGTGCTAGGGCTGAAGTTGTGTGGGGCTTTGGACAAGAATAAGTAATGTTTGTCCTCACTAGTACACTGCTCTGACCTAAACTGAACCTATTACACTTATTCCTCAAAGGGGTGGCTCTAGGTTTTATGTGACCCAAACGACTCCTGATTATATCAGGGCTAGACACATGACCTGGGATACCAATTCACTGATTATGAAGAAGCTGATCAGATAATATATTTTACTAAGCATCAGATAAAAGATCTGTGAACAACCATTACTGAGGTGCTTTGGGAGATTCTTGGTTTGTTCCTTTGCTAGGCTTGTTTCTTGTATTTATTATGTCTGTATCCCTTAAACCACCCTCCCCACCTTTTTTTCAAAGTGAATTAGAGTGAATTTTGGTTCCTATCAAATATCACTTGGACAAGCGTGATGTGTTAAACTTTCTTTAATATCAGAAATAGCCCTTTGCAAGTACAAATGGGAAAAGATCTACCAACTAAAGAGCATTTAATGGTATGTATCAAACTTGAAAGAGTTAACTTCCCACAAAGAACGAGGGAGTTGACTTCCTTCTCTTCAATTGGACCCAGATTAATTTTGGTTGGTTGCAAATGGCGTTTTTATTCAGGAGACATGGGACATATGTGATAAATGTGAGGACTATCATATGTCTTATAAAGAGCTAATTGTTTGTGAAAGATGCTCTCCCAGTGACACACACAAGTCTGATGTACACTGGCTGCTGGCTCTTCTATAACAATTTCATTAAACTATCAACCCTTATACCAGAACATAATGTGACAAAGCAGAGATTGTCTTCTTTGACCTTGGCAGGATCTGGAAACATTAAAAAGAGATCAAATACTTTTTTTTTTTATAATAAACAACTTTATGAAGACCTAATCACTCTGCATACTAAATTCAAGCATAGGACTTATAAGCCGACCATTTTCTCATTAACACTGTTGTTAATTTTTCATGCTGTATCCAATTTTCTCCATGTCTCAGGCTAACCACTTACTCTAATTTATTAGCTTAAGAATTGCCGAAGTACAAAGGTAAGAAAAAATTGTATGTTTCGCCTTTCCTCTAGAATTAGACTTCCAACTCAAGGAACTGGATTTCTTCACTCACAGAATCATCTCTCCTCATCCTTTAAATTGGTGTTTTATCAAATCCTTGGCCTCTGGAATGTTGGCAGACGCTACTCAGAGTAGAATGTAATGTACTGTTTCGTGTCTTTGTAAAAGCCATTTTGCATTTATCTTCAGAATTATTTTATCATTTTACGAACAGTTTAACATATTTACTCATGTGTAAATGGACAATGGTGAGGATTAGAGAGGCTTCATTTGCAGTGAAGACCTCAGTTGAGTCTCAAAAAAATATGGCTGAACTATCAGCTAAAGATTATAAATTGTGGATATCAAATTATGGCCTTTAAGATATTGCTTTTAAAAAAGACAGCAAATTTTTGAGAAAAAAAAAGTATATATCTCAGCCACACGGAGTCTTGAAACTTAGTACTGTACAGAAGAAATATGTAAAGCCTTGAGTTTGTACTTCAATCTTTAATTCTGGAAAGGAGTTCTATAATGAACTTACTTGGAAGAAAAAAGAGGTACCCTAAAACATGAGGAAAATTCAGAGACTGTCCCAAAGCTTTAAAGTAGTCAAGGTCCAGGCCTATGGGATATATATTCCATTCTTCATTATGTGGGTGTTCCTTTCAACATACCTTGCTGATATCAATGTTAGTATTATCCAGAGAAGTTCTAAATCCTTGAAGAATAGAGTGCATATCGGTTTTAAGGCATATCATCCAAACACTGAAAGTGTAAAAAAGCCTAAAACTTTAATTTCTGACATATAACATTAGCTAGACCTCTCTGGCCTATAGACATTCCCTCATAACTACATGGTCCAAAGGCCATTTGCTTTGTATTCATTTCTTTTTCCAACCAAATCTATTTGTGAACAAACCTTCCTAAATGAATTTACTGATACAGGTTCCTGTTTACACTAATCATGGCCAAAAAATGAAAGTTATGAAATTTAAGCTATTGTCAGCAAAAACCACTACAGGAGATTGAGCTCGTGTGTTACAGGGGTGCAGGTGGAGAAAATGGAGTACCAACACTGATTTTCAAACAGGTCACTTGGAGGAACACAGGTTCATTTGCTCTGATGCAGGTTACACCAGCTGGTTAAAGCTTTGGTTGGGGCCTTTCTTTGGCCCAACTCTGGGCTGAGGACTTAAGCTAAACAGAGTGCCTGATGCAGAGTGGCCACATGAAAAACAAGTTATCTGGTGCACGGATGTAGAGATATAGATGTGTTTCCCTGGCCTCAATCTAATATCCCCTAGGTACATGTTTCTAGCCACTAAAAACATCTTTGATTTCAAGTGAGTAGTAGAAAAATTTTGTAACGAACTAAAAGAACTGTACACAGATTCAACCTGGGAATGACAATTACAATTTTACAAAATTTTCAAATGAAAAGGAGCTACATAAGAAAACAAAAATGACCCACATACATCTACCTCCAGAATGCCTCTAGGTCAGTAGTAATTATTTGGGGGAGGGTGGGGTGGTAATGAAAGGAGAATGCCTCTATTGAAATTACTTTTAACACTGGTCCAAAGTGGTGGGGATGAAGGGGTTCTTTAAATAGCTTTGAGAATGCTGAGCTTTACAAACAGTAGGTGATGTCCTCAGCATCCCAGCCAAGTCATTCACTGCAAATACTACCAACAACCGCAGCACTACTGGTGTGGTTATAAATATTCATATAAATAAATGGGATACTGCTGAATCCACAAGTACAGCTGGAATAACCTGCATATTCTCACTTCGCCAGAGATACATAATTTATTCCTTGGGAAAAGTCTTCTGTAAGAGTAATGTCCTCACAAAATAGGTTCCCGTGTGCCACTGTGTTGACTGTTAGAAAAAGCCATCATATAGAGATTGTGATGGGGGCTCCGACTCTGCTGGTCCCCTACAAAAGCCAGCAGACCTCATATTAATAAAACAACCAGGCAACTCACTTGCCCCAGTGGTCCGAAGGTGTTCTAACCTCAGAAAGGATAAATCTATAGATACATAGTTTAGAGAAAGAAAATGACTGAAAGACATACACAAGTCACACCTATTAGCCTGGGAAGTCAAAACGTTCATTAGAGTTTGGATCCAGATCTCGTTTTCTCTCCTTTCTTCTCCCAATCCACCATCCCCACTTTACTTTCTTATTGAGTATATTTCTCTGAGCCATCTCTGAACTCGGATAATTTTACTTCCATAGTAATTACCCATAGACATCACCTTTCTTTGGGAAGATGATGTGTTAAATGCAAATGCAAGATAAAGACAATGCCCATCTACCATAGTTTTGGAGCCTTTTCAGAATACATAGCTTCCATTCATATGATGTGAAACCAACATTATCACTCCCACAGCAACAAGTGGTCTTATGATTAGCTCCAGGTATTTTTTTTTAATAAATTTATTTTTGAGAGAGTGCAAGTGGAAGAGGGCCAGAGAGAGAAGGGGACAGAGGATTTAAAGCAGGCTCTTTGTTGAAAGCAGATAGCCTGATGTGGGGCTTGAACTGACAAACCATGAGATCATGACTTGGGCCAAAATCAGATGCTTAACTGACTGAGCTACCCAGGTGCCCCATTCGCTCCAGATTTTTAATTTTCGTTATTTAGTCTTTTAGAAAACAATATAAGGAAAGTTCTTATCCTTCTGTACATCTTATTTCAATTGCATTGGTAACCAGAAATATAGCTAGTCAAGGAAACGGGTTAATTGGTTATATATTGGACACAGTATTGTTGAAGTAGACACACACACTTTTATGAGAGAAACTTTAATACAGAAACAAAGTGAAAAGTATCATTTTTCTTATTTCTATGAAATGTATTTAAACAAATTTCTCAGGTGAAACCCTCCAAGCTGTATTTTGCAACTGTATTTTTGCATTAAGAATTAAGAAGATAAACCTGGTATTTCATGTCTCGCCATGATTTATTAATGCTACAGACAGGAGTACAGTGTTTAACATTTCAGGGTCTCTGTATTATTTGGTGCTTCAAACTGTTATCTTCATTATTCCCATCATCTAATAAGACAAAACCTTTGTGGAGGTGGCCCTTCTCGTGTTCGAGTTAGTACTTAGAGATCTTATTTAGAGAATGTCATACTCTGCCTCCGCTCAAGGAACCTGCAGCAGATAAGAATTATCTTGATGTTCCTATTTATCTTCTATTTTTGATCTCCCAATTTGTGGAAAACTGAGGGGGGTCAGGGGCCAGATGTATCCAGCATGGGGAGTTCAAGGAAGTGGGGCAAATTGAAAGACGGGAGGGAACTGCTCTCATGCATGAAATACCTTTTCTCTTCCTAGTGAGTGTGACTTCAAGAGAGCTCATGGGGGGAATCACTGCTTGTTCAAATGCCCACACACAGCTTCAAAAGCCAAAACCCTGGCTGCCATATCCCATAATCCAACTTTAGTGGTCACACCCACAGGAACACAAGCTCTTATATCTGAGTCACAGACCACTGGGGACACCTGGACCAGCTCCCCAGAAAACACTGGTCAGGAGGACAGCAGTACAGCCCAGGCCAAAGTCACCCTCTAATACAAGTTGAGAACAGCATAAAGAAACATGTGCTCAGGGCAGTATTTCTCCGGAGAGCTATTTCAGATTCCACATAAGAGTAACTGGTGGCCTTGGATAAATCATTCCTCTCATTTATGTGCTGAACGGGAGAAAACAAGTCAACAACTGATGCATGCAAAAGCATTTGGAGGTGATGGATGGAGACATTATAGTGCATTTCGTCAACGGCATGCCATTAGAGAAAACCATTTCATAGAGTAAATTAAGAAAACAAACCAGCTACGTGACACACTTGGAATTGCCACTGGCCAGACCGGTTTTTCTCCTGCAGGAATGAAGCTGCATGGGATTGACATTATCATTATCACTCAGGCTCCCTCTCCTGGGTTAGCTGCCAGTGCCTGTCTGAGACTTAAATCCCCAGCCTGCACTTTCCCATAACAATGGCTACTCACACAACTGGACAAACCTGACCATCACAGATCCTGATTTCCTTTCATTGCTGTTTGAAACCATTATTTAAATCTTAACTGCTATTTAGCTTCATGTGACAATATCTTGTTTTCTTCACCAAATTACAAGGACCTTTCGTGACAAGAACAGAGTCTTGCAGATGAAGCTTACTGGTACACCACTGGCCCTACAGTGTTCGGATGTCTGCTGATTTCATCTGTGATTAATTTCTCCTACCTTTCTCACATACCTGGCTATTGTCTGCCAAACATGGATTAATTCATGAAGAAAGCATTTTTTCAGATCTAGATGCTGGGAATGCAGTAACAGAAAACCTGGTCATTGACCTCCTGTAGCTCACAGGCAGACAAGGAACAATCAGAACATGGTGTAGGTGGAAATGCTTGTGGGAGCTATGGCACTGCCAACACGGAGTGTTCTGGGTATGAGTAGGGGGATCCAGGGAAGGCTTCCAGGAACTATGAGTCCTTTTAAAGAATTAAGTAGCTGGCACCTAAGCATCATAGTCCGTGTGTGCAAGGGCATGTTGGTGACTCCAAGCATGGAGTATTTGGGTTCCAAGTCATTTGCTATTTCAGAAGCTTCTACTGAAAAGCTCAACCTATTCTCAAGGTCAGCCACTAAGGTCAGGACAGAAATGGGCTATGAAATTACAGGCCCCTTCCCCTGGTAAGCGGGTTCTGAGAGCACTCGGATGCACCGCATGGTAACCGTGGCTTCATAAAAATCAAAGCTGATTGATGGCTGCAGGCTCTCTGCCTTCACGTGTTTAGTCTATTCGTGCTTTTAGTACCACTGTGGCCATGCTTCCTAATGGAAATGCATTTCTCTCTCTCACCATCACCCAGATATAGATGCTCTCAGATATGAAAGGCCTTTTACCTCAAGATTTTTTGTCTTGTTAAGACATCCCTAATTCAGGAAGGAAACGAAGAGGAGTCAAGAAGCACCTACCACAAATGTTTTGTCTTATAGTTTAAAGAGAGAGAGGGAGGAATTTAAAGAGCTCGATTTATGTATGGCTTGGGTTTGTAGCTCTACAACCTTGACTCAGTTCAGTTGAGGGAATTCACGTTCTCTTGTGAAGGGCTCTGAATAACCTGGAATAAGAAGCTAAACGTTTCCTTTTCCCCTTCCTCCCCCTTTTTTCTTTTGTTTTAAGAAACTATGAAAGACAGCATAAGAAAAATCTTCCATGTATTATAATAGCTTCCTGGGCCCAGGAAGCTAGTGTGATATTATCATATCAACTCCGACAAATCCATCATGAGGTAGGAATTATCCTCATTATATAGGTGTGGAGTCTGAGTCTGAGGGAAGTAAAGTAGCATGTCCAAGGCTCCCCAGATGGTAGATGGCATCAGTGGGATTTGAAAGCAAGCGCATCTGTTTCCAAAGTCAGGGGCTCTTACTGATACCCAATGTCTTCCGGACTGGACATATACATGTATGTCAAAACACACGACAAAGAGTAACATCTCTCTGTGGGAGAAGGAATTGGGGGTCCATCGGAATTGTTATATGTGGATTAGTTGAAGGGTAAGAAAGTGAATCTTCTTGGGAACATCTGCAGGGCAGATTCTAAGGTTTTGTTTTGTTTTTTTTTTTTCCTTCAAATAATCTGGTTTAATAATAATAAGCCATAGATGGCAAGTTTTTCTCTTACAAAATCACATTATGCCTGGCCAAACAAATCTCTCCATACTTGATTATTCCTAAATATTAAACTGAAAAAGCAGTTCATGCTCAAAGTTAAGAGCCCAAATGCCAATGTGGGGCTATCTCTCTTGATTTGCTGTGTGACCATGGTGGTGCTACTGACCCTCTCTGAACTTCTTGTGAGTTGCAGAGGCTGATTTTACAATGGGCACCAGGGAAGAGAAAGACTTGTCAGAAAGGCTTTTGAATCAGTGTGGTTTTCTCTTCCATGGAAAGGCATAATGAAAGAGGTGACACCTTGAAAAGGAAGGGAAAACAGCTCTAAACTTCCAGAAAAGCCTTGTCAGACTGGGCACATGCAGCAACCTTGCTACTTCATCACAAAGTAAAAGAAAAAAATTTGCATTAAGAAGCTGACATCCAGAAGTGGGTCGGATACCTTCTCTAAAACTTTCTCTAGAACCACCCATTAAGAATGTCCAGTCCTGGAACCCTCCCTACACCAAGCTGCCTCCCACTCCATGCCCGGCTGCATTTCCAAATGCCTCAGCTTATAGCCAAACTCTCAAAACAAAGTAGACCTTAATTTACGTTGGTTTAATAATTAACAAAATGTACTTAAAACTTGCAGGAAAGTGGGAACAGGGCACGAAAAGATACTGGGAAACCGAAGTAAAAGATGGATGTCCGCTCTGCTGGAGCAGCATATCCTTGCTGGGTAAGGGTTGGGGGAGGGGACATTATTCTGGGCACAGCAAGTGTTTTATCTGCAATTGACAAATCTCAAATCCTCCCAGCTTCTGTTTCTCCCTACTTAAGACCTGGGTCATAGTATTTATTTACTTAAGTGATGGAGATGAAGGCAGGCTTAACGCTGGCCACCTGTCAGAACAACAGTGACCTGCCTCTTAAGGGGATTTCAGCAACCCCCCATCATCTTTATAAGACAAAAGGGAATTGGGAGAAGATGTAGAGAGAAAATTCAGTAATTGAGCTTGAAGGAGATGGTGACATGGAATGTAAAGACTCCATGAGGAGAAAGATGCTAAGATCCACGGGTGGCATTTGAAGCAGCTCTGAAGAATACAGACCCTCCCTCTCCTGAGATTAGAAGGGATTTTCAAAATATGATCCCCTAACTGAAAAGTCAGGCCCCCTTATCTGCCTCTCACAAATGCCCTTGGGGTTCCTCTTAGTCTTATGAAGAGAGGTTCATTATAGTTTCCAAGGGATGCAAACAAATACACTCTCTTGGAAATAATTCTTTTGGGGCTCTTAAGGGTGAGGAGGCAACAGACAGATCTTATCTGGAGAATTTCAAGCCAGCACAGGGGACTTTATATAACAAACTGGATGTCAGGCAGTGATTTCTGTATTACAACTTATAGCAACTTCATCATCAGCCCCACTTAACAGTGATGCTAAGTACCCAGCAAAGGCATCAGAGACAGCTGGTGGAGGGGTCAGAGCTTAGAAAGGCACACTGGCTCTAGGCTCTGTATTCCTATCCACTACACCGTGCTGTGTGCCTCAAGCAGAGAGGAAATGGTCCAATTTGATGTTATAAGGCCACACTGAAGGATGCTCCAACAATTCTTATATACATGGTAAGAAATCACGTATATAGGCCCATATCAGTTTTCTTTCAGCTGCTGAAGGGCATCACATTTTCTAGTCCAGAGGCAGGGTGATAAAAAGGGCAGGGGCTATGAATTCAGCAGACCTGGTCTTGAACCTTCCATTTTCCTAGGGAAATTTATTTAACTTTTGGAGCCTTGGTTTCCTATCTATAAAGTGGGGCTTATGTGACCTCTCCCAGGGTTTTGTGAGGATTAGAAACAACATATGAGACCCGCTCAGCAGAATGCCTGGTGATGAAAGAGTGGAAAGTGCCAATTTGTAAGAGCTATTTCAAATGCTCCTTTGTTAGAAGGCCCAGTGGAGAAAGCTTCAGGCCTTTGGATGGTCATCCCGGCCCTCCTGGAGGCAGTTCATACATACAGAGTGGTGAACCCGGACCATGAGCCAGTCTACCCTGTAGATTTAGCCGGCTGGGCTGCTTCCTGCCCACTCACAATGGAAAGCAATTTTAGTAAGTGCTTAGCTTAATTAGTTTGGGCCCAGACGTGCTGTCAAGGGCTGTGCATGCACACTTGTCATCATGATCATCCACCTGTCTCTGGAAAGTCTGCTTTTCCAGAAGTCTGAGCTTAGCTCCTTGTTCAGTAACCAGATGAAATTTCCATTCAGTCACCTCTCACTCCAGCTCCCTAGGAAGCGCCCTGAAGTCAACACCTTCTTCTATTGATGTAGCAGATCAGAGGAGGGCTGTTAACCCCTCACAGTTAACCTCCTTTGGCCTCGTTTGGCCCATCATGGCTACTCTGGTCACGGACCACCTCTGCTCAGGAAGGCCCAGCATCTGCTCTGTGAGCTCGGACCAAAGTGTCCACCACAGGCTCTGGGTGGCATCCAAGACACTTAATAAATATTAACAACTATGATAGCGCAAGATGACTACGTGTGCGTCTGAGCTGGGATTCTGGCCTAACACGTTCTCTCTGCCCTGTTACTACTGAAATCAAAAATTCTTTTCAGCAATTACGCCAAAGAGTCCACAGTGGGAGGAGGGAAGGGAGATGTGTCAGAATACAATCCAATGGGCACTGGAACGTAGACTTTTGGGATATACTGCAGATTCAAAATCATGCTCCTTTTCTTCAATGGCTGTTCCAGAGAAAATAAAATAGACATAACTTCATTTTCCACAACCCACCACTGCCTGGGGCCTCCTGGCTGTCATATCATTTTAGTGATGGATGGCAATAAACAAACAAACAAACAAAACAAAAAAACACTGAGGAGGTGATGGTAACTGCTCCTGGGGACAAATGAGACTGTGTAGTGGCCACTCTATTAGAACCCACTGGTTCACCTTCTCACTACTACGCATCCACAAGAGTATCTCCAGCCTCCACTGCACCGTCACCCTTCCTATAGAAATTACAATGGCCAAGACGAGGTATTCACCCTCTGAGACCTATGGCAAACAGTGCGATGGAAGGAAAGGGTAGACAGAGTGCCTTATCCATCTACCTGCCAGCCTGGCAAAGGTGGGCAATAAAAAACTTAATAAAAATCAGGAAAAAAAAGCACGCATTCTAGTTCTTCTGTCAGGGAGTACTAATGTTGAATATGAATAAATCCCCCCCCCATTTCTTCCTCCCAGGGACTAAACCACCATCCTCCTACCAGCCAACCCTCCAAACAGGACAGATTTAAAAATCTTGCAATTTTATTTGCATATAAAGGCCGCTAGATATAGAATATCACAATAAATTTAAAAGAAACAACTGCTTTCCTAAATTTCATTAACAAGGTAACATAAAATAGAATAAAGCTTAACAGCATTTACAATGGGAAAACAGAAATGACTATTAGCGACAATATTTTGTGCTAGCGAAGATTGCATCGACACACAGTGCAAAATGGGGGGGAGGGAGAGTAAGTAAGAAGACAATTCAGGGTATTTAAATATAAAGGACACCTAAGCCTTATTTTAGTTACCTTCCATTGCATCCATGTATAAGTCTGTACACGTCTGTAACTGTACCTAGATTTAACTCAAGTTCTTTGAGACCTTGAGTTCTGAGAAAATGTGTCAGCAGCCCCTTCGGACTTGTGATGCCCTGCTACAAAGCATCCTTCTGCAGTTGCACTGTCCTTGGCAATATTAAACTCCTAACTTAGTCATAATACACAAAAAATATTTATATATATAAACCCATACTGAAAAGGAGTCTGCGCGCTCAATTTTTTTCACTGAATGAAATACCTGCTTTTGACAGATTCCATTTCCATATTTTTAAAGCTAAAATAATTTAAAAGAAAACAAACAAACAATGAGACCTCGTAGAACCACAATATGGACCTCACTAGCTAAGCCATCCTTTAAATGAGGGCTGTTTTCTTCCCCTGGCGCAGCTTTCTTTATAGTGAGAGTGTGAAGAGAAGTCTTTTCCACGCCTACTTTTGCTGAAAAGATTGCTATAATTCCAGGCCACGTCTGCAAAAAAGAAGCATTACCAAGAAAACAACAATAACAAAACACCAAAAAATAAAATACTTCAAACAATACTCTTAAACAGTTGTGCAAATCTGGGTGGTTTTTAAAACACTACCTACCTGTTTCTTTTTTCTTTTTTTTTTCTTTTTCTTCCAGCTTAAAGCATATTAAAATAAGACTTTCATCACCTTTTAAAAAGAAAGCTTGGCTGTCCTTTGGCGAATACTAACAATTTACAATGGTGTGGCCTTTGAGAAAACGGAAGTCATTTTACAAATTCACAATGCTCCTTTCATTTCGAATGGACGCCCCATTTAAAAAAAAATAAAGCACAACCTCTAGAGTCATTTGTGTTCCAGTAATTTACAAAAAGAACTCACAGGATTTGGAAATAAACAAGTAAGAGAATGTAAGTTTATAATTAGAAAAATGGCAGTTTATAAACCTTCCCTCACATTCCAATCGGGCTTTTTAGAGCTTCAGGAACCCTGTGGGTTTGGAAGGTCAAATATAATTGGAGGGTTGGTCGGTTGAAAGCTGACTGTACACGTTGAGGCATTGATGTACGTTGTATAACCGTCGGTCATGATGCCGTAACCTGTGGAGACAGAGTGTCATGCTTACTGTAATATATACAAATGACAGTGACTCAGTGGTGAGCTGTCAGGCAAGGAAAACTGAAAAATCTTTGCCAGTGGGCACTGAGATGAGATTCAATGAAGCCTCCCCAGATGATAACAGCTTTCAGAAGCTGCCTTCCAATTACATCCTGTTTTCTTTAAAGGGAGAATCCTCTACTTCAAAGAAAAATGATTCTCTTTTCCTTATTTAAGCACTAAATTTGTCAGGGAAAGACTGTGATTTCTTTACTAGTGAGAATAAAGAAAAAATATTTTTTCCCTCTTTTTAAAATATGATTTTCATTTCAAAGCCCTGCATTAATTATTGAGTTCTAGGGAACTGAATGAGTAACATAAGAGATTCCTCAGGGCGCACACATCCAAATCCCAAATGGGCTTTGGGACAGGTGGGGTGGGGGGGAGGGGGAGAGCACTGTGCTGGGATCCAGGAGGGTGGATACTCAGCTTCCTTATCTAGGAGATAAGTGATCTTAGCTCACCCACATTGTGTGGCTTTGGTTCCACTTCATTCAAAAAAGTCAAGCAATCAAACACCCAAGTGATCTGCAGAGATGTAAGTTGCATAAGACACTGCTTCCTAAGCTCCCCTGGGGACTGGATCAAGCCAAAACACTTTCCACATGCAGTATATAAGTCTCTTGCAAACTACTGATAGAAAGCCAAGAAATTTTTTCTGGGTCTTTGGTACGTATGCCCCTTTTATATTTTTCTTAAATGTTCATTTATTTATTTATTTATTTAGAGAGAGTGGAAGAAGGGAAGACAGAGAGGGGAAAGAGAGAAGCTGAAGCAGGCTCACACCGTCAGTACAGAGCCCAATGTGGGGCTTGAACTCATAAACCTTGAGATAATGACCCGACCTGAAATCAAGAGTCAGACGCTTAAATGACTGTGCCACCCAGGGCTCCCTTCCAGTTTTATAATTTTTAATTCGTTGAAATTTTTAGCAAGTTTACAAGTTTGCACATATCCCTGGATACTTTACATCTGCCTTAGAGCCTCTGCAATTAAGTTTGTAATTCTATGTTTGTATCAGGCTTTTATGGCATAGAAAAATATGTCTGTGAAAAAGTTAAATTACCAAGACTTACAGAAATAACTGAGGTTTTTCTTTTTTCTTTCCATTTGCTAAAATTTCTCCAAGTAAGCCTGTGGAGAGCTTAATGAGGGTCAATGGAAAAATCTCTTAAGAAAAGAAAAGAGGCATTTAAAATGTGCACTGTTTAGTTCTGGGGTCATAAAGTCTTGTTATCTCTCTCCATCAAGAGGTTGGTATTTGCCCTCTCTCTGCCCTCTTCAGCTGTCTTAAGTGAATAAAAGTGAGACAAGTTTATTTGAATATGATCTCCTCCCTTTTAAGCAAGTTTATTATTTTGGGGCTTCAGTGGAATTCCCCAATTGTCTGGCTAGTTTAAAGTTAATTAGTGATTAAAAAAACCAGATGAAATGCAAACTCATAGGCATGCTGTAGGAATTTAAGCCTGATAACTGTCCCCCAGAAATGCTGTGTAGACACGAGCTCCCATCCGTTCTCCACCCGTCAATCCTGTATCATGCCTCAGAGAGGTGCCCTCCTTTTCAGAGACTACGGCTCCAAGTCAGGGCAGGATGATGTCCACTCCTATGAAGCTGCACCCCTGTATTTTATGCACGCAGCTGGTGCCTGCACTTGGGGCAAGCTGAATTTTCTCTGGCGTTAGGAGGATGATTTTCAATACGTATGCCTCTAATTCCATCACCTAACCTGGAAGCCAATGGATTTGTGGGCTTTGAAAAGCAAACTTGGTTTTCTTACTTCATCAGACACGTAGGCCTAAACAACTCATCTGCAGATTCATAAAGAACTCCAGAGTGCAAGCTGTAAGCAGGACTTGGAGAAAATATGGCAGCTGCCTACCTAAACGCACCACTGCACACAAACCCATGAAACTGGGAGAGACCAGTGGGGCAAGAAAAATCTAATGCCTGCTGAAAGACAGCTTTGTGTCTGTCTAAAGACCCTAGTTTAAAAAAGGAAGGACAGACAAAATCTAGAGTTTCCTGAGAGTCTTTTAGGTTCTGTGAACCTTGAAAGGCAGAAAGAGGCAACTGGACCAGTTCCCATTTAGGGGAGATTTAATTATTCCGTTTAGCCTCAGCCTGACCTAATAGAGCTGATGATTTCTGAGAAGTCTGAAATGGTTTTCGGAGGTTCATAAGGAAATGACTACCTGCAAATCTGCAGGTTCCTGCCATTTCTGTTCTATAAGTTTCACTGAGTGTCCAAAGTTATTTTTCAGAGAACGTCTTGTCTTCCTGGGTCTTGCATGTATTCCATATGAAACACAATATTTATAGGTAGAAAGAGGCCATGGAAGTTGTTTAGTCTAATATCCAGGCCATTTCTTCTAAATGTCTTAAAGAAAGTCCTTTTTTACCTCAGGGATGTTCTATAGTGGTCGATAGCAAACATTCCTCATCAGAGCCCTGAGATTCCAGAAGTTGCCTTGGGGGGTAGGGGCGGGTGCTGGGTTTTCCATAAGGTGAACCAGACCTAGTTCTTTCTCTCCACTCTGCTTAAAAGAGAGAAGCTCCATATAAAATATTTATCAGCTTTACATGCCGGTGTTTCTCCTACCAATTGATCTTACAAAAAGCTTCTGACACTGGTAAAAAGAGTTTGACAACACTGCTCCAGGCATTTCTAGTGTACCCAAGGTCCCCATTCTGGAATGAGATCATGAATAATGATACAACACCTGTGAATGACTTTTTGCTGGTCTTACCTTCATGAATTCCACCAAATACATGGAGCTTGGGCCGGACTCGCCTCTGGACTGTGTTTAAAAGTTCCACACAGCCGACTCTTTGAAGCTCCTTTGGAACCCAGTCTCGAAAACCTAAGGGCAAAATGCAATCAATACTCTTAATTTTCCTTCTTCAGGTAAAGTTTCATTTAGACTTTCAGGAAGCCATAACTCACAGAAGGTTTATTACATTATCTGTAATCCTAGCCTCTCCATTAAAGCTCACAATGGCTTTTAAGGAACTTTTCACTTGTCACTTTGTCTTCTTTAGGTTCTTGAAATTTTTTTTTGGTTTCCATTTTTTTCTTCCTGTTAATTAACATTTTTTTTCCCTTTCTTTAAGGGATTTGATTTATGCAGCCCCGGTTTCAAATCTTCATGGGCCTAATGACATTTATTCCCGGCAGTCCCGTAATATCTCTTTCTTTCTCAATTCAGTTACTTTTCTCTTTTTTTTAATTACGTCTTTTTTAAAGCAGTTTACCTCTAAGATGGCTCAAAAAAGACAGGCTAGTAGGGGCTGTCTGTGAACTGGCCACAAGATACCTTGTTCTCCTTAGGTACATCAATTCTTAACCCTTGGTGGTTCTTGATGACCAAAGCTTGGAAATGGCAAGTTCCTCCTCCAGTCTCCTCTCTAAAAATAGGCAGCAATGTGACCATGTGGTGGCATCCAGTAAGCTTGGGCTAACTGACTACCTTTAATGCAAAAGCCACTTATGTCTATGCTTAATGTGGAAAATCCATAAAAACTGGTATCAATTATAGCAAAAGTCAGGTATCCGGATAATTATATTCAAAAAGACCCCATTAGCCTCAGCAGGATGGGTGTAAAGAAGGTGGGTGGGAACTAACGGCTAAATCGTAATCAGTGGGAATCCATACCATAGTTCTGTCAGGTGATTTCTACTATTTAGAAATGATCGGGCAGAAATGGACAGATAAGCTTATTCCACTTTGTTGGGAACTGTAGAAATGAAGACAGAGCATCTCTGTAAAGAGCTGTTAACTAGAGTGTGGGGAGTAGCTGGAGAATCTGGAAAGAATATCAGATGAAAACGGGGGCCCTATAAAATTCAACCAGAGGTTTCAAAACCATGTTCATTAGAGGGAAAAAAACCTTAATCCACAGTGATTGGCATATTCCATCATGGATGCATTTTCCTTGAAGGGAGAAACTATCTCATTTCATATACAATCAACCTGAGAAGGCATCCTACTTATACCATGATAGCAAAGTCCCACGGTGAGATGGCTTCTCAACAGGAAAGAATTCAAGGCCCATCTCCATCCCCCATCCCAATCCAGCATTTTCACAAGAATCCAAATAATGTACTTTGATTAAGGTTCAACTTTACCTTATGAAAACCTCACCTGACTTTTTATTTTGGAACTCCTTGATGTAGAACTTACTTTGCTACATGCACAGCCACTCTCTGGATTACTCCATGTTTACTACAAGTAATGTAGTATTCAAAGTTTCTGGGGTGTCTGAATTCTGTGGAGGCTAGAATGCAGACTTAGGGCTACCCCTGCTTGCTTCTGTACCAACATTGATGGCTTGATGAGCCTGTGAATCAACTGTTCTGTTTAAAGTTATATTCCAAATAACACTTCAGTCACGTAAAGGTTTCTGTGCTGAGGATATCCAAGTCCTGTTTACAATAAACAGCCTGAGGGGAATCATGTCTGCACCCAAGGAGGCTGCTCAAAGAAAGGATTGAGTTGGCTGGGATGCTATCTCTGTAGGGTCTCAATGGGTAACTCATGGCTGTTTAGAGTATTTAGCTAGCAATTCAGGATTTAGTTTCTAATGGCTGCAAAATAGGGAGATTAATTAATTATGATGATAAATGTTGTTGGAAGTATAATCTTTTAAAACATGGGGTGGGATGGGATTGACGAGGGGAAAAAAGGGATGAGGATGGCGACTCTGAAATATTGAAAACGTCACGAGGGGCGCCTGGGTGGCTTAGTCGGTGAAGTGTCTGACTTTTGCTTAGGTCATGATCTCGCGGTTCGTGGGTTTGAGCCCCGCGTCGGGCTCTGTGCTGACTGCCAGCTTGGAGCCTGGAGCCTATTTCAGAGTCTGTGTCTCCCTCTCTCTCTAACCCTCCCCTGTTCACGCTGTCTCTCTCTCTCTCTCTCCTAGAAATAAATAAAAATATAAAACAAAACAAAACAAAACAAAACAAAACAAAAAAAGTCAGGAACTGCTAGACCTTGTCCAAATCGGGACAGTATCCCTGTCTACAACACAACTGGCTCTCCTTCTCTTGATTCTCTGTATCATTAAAATGTGTCACCATGACTCTGGCCTTGGCCCTCCCTTCTGTTATCTAAGTGAAAGAGAGAGCACCTCCTTTGGAAGGGATGGAAAACAGCCCTAAGAGGGTTGGAGGAAACAATATCTACAAAGACTAAATTCACAGTAGGGGATGTGTGTTAGATTTTTTTATTTTTCAGGTTGGCAGAGGAGGGAAGTCATATGGGCCACAACCCCAAACCACAGGGAAATACTGTGAAAATAATTTATTTTGTAGTATGTGCTTTCTTCCTTTCTCCAAACCAAACTTTGTTAGCATTATGCTTTTGAACATTTATTAAGTGTCTAGATTTCATGTTTTTTATCACAATCAAAAAAAAAAAAGGAAGAAAGAAAACTCTCCGGGGCGCCTGGGTGGCTCAGTCGGTTAAGCGTCTGACTTCGGCTCAGGTCACGATCTCACGGTTCGTGGGTTTGAGCCCCGTGTTGGGCTCTGTGCTGACAGCTAGCTCAGAGCCTGGAGCCTGCTTCAGATTCTGTTTCTCCCTCTTTCTCTGATCCTCCCCTGCTCACGCTGTCTGTCTGTCTTTCCCTCTCAGAAATAAATAAAAACATTAAAAAACTTAAAAAAAAAAACACTCTCCTACTGAAAGTGGAGCATCTGAATTTCCAGAGTACACTTTTGTTGGACAGGAAGGGTCTTGGCATAATAGATACCAGACAGATGGGGATCAAGGTGATAGTCCTGTTTGAAAATGTTCTGTGTCTAAGACAAGGAGATAACAAGTTCATGAATAATTAAAAGAGAATTATAGAAGTCACAAAATAATCTTCTGGCCCATAATCTGCGTAACTAAAAGTAACTTTGAAGCACACCGGCAATCTAAGCCTGGGTGTCGGTTCAAGGATTCTGTAGGATGAGTATCTTTAAGTAACTTTCAATGTAGGTCCTTACTTAACACCTTAGCTTTTTTGTTAAAAAGAAAAAAGGATTCTTTGCTCATACAATCAGCTCAAATGTTTAACTTTAAAGATTTCCCAGGTCTCACTATTACACGGGAAAGGAAAATAATCTACTTTAAACAAAAGTTTCCATCACTTCATTGCCATTCAAAAGCCCTACGATTGGGATGTCTGTGCCTTCCCTCCAATTCTCCACTTCCTTTACTCCAAAGTGAATACAGTTCTTAAAATAAATGATCGAGCTCCAAAGACTGTGGTGCTCCATACTGATTTGATTTTCCCTGACTCAACTAAATTAAAAAAAAAATTTAATTTCAAAAACACCTGTAAGCCTAGCAGAACTGCTGAGTTTAATTATCATATTGGTTTCTTTAAAGACATGGGCTTTTCTTTTTGTATTCACTTTTTTATTTTCTGAAGGAAAATGATTATATCCCTGAAGCATTGTTTATTGTGCTTGGGGAAAAAGACATCTATTATGACAAAAAGACAACCTTTGCTTCACTTACCTAAAGGAGGTCCGTGTGTCATGAGTATGTCGATGCCCTCAGGGATGAGGTTCCACTTGTCCAGCAGAGACTGACCTCTGGGCAGGTTAAAGCCCCATCCATTAAACCACGGGGTCCTTTGGGGGAGATAATGCACATGGTAATAGGCCAGCAGAGCCACGTTTCTGCTCTACAATATTTCTCTCTCGCACATTCCCCCATGGTTTGCATTGCTCTCTTTTCTCTTTTTGATGACTGGCCCTGGCAGCAGGATGCTTTTCTGTTGACTGCTTCAAAACCAAGGCATTTGAAAGCAAGTGTGGTGCCTGAGAATTGTTCAACCAGAAAGGGGCACAAGAGTCTTTACAGTGGAGACTTTTCCCAGCCGACCTCTATCAAAATCGTAACAATGCTTTGTCCTCTCCCCCAAATCTCCATGCTTCCTAAGATGCCGAGCTTGGATCCAAAGCATATCTACCTCTCCTGTAAGAAATTCCATCAGTACCCTTTCCTCCCCATCACTGTGAAACTGCTTCGCTGGAAGGATTCTGACGAAAGTCCTTGGAGAAGAGCTCACAAGGCAGAGCATGTACTTCTATACATGAAGATGGTTTGAAATCCTGCACTGAGAAAGCCAAAAACATTCCAGGCTCTGACTGGTGAGAGGAGATCCAGGGAACCAGGAGCAAATGTGGCCTTTTCCTCCTGTCCTCAAAAGGAAGATTTGAGGTTCATACTGGAATCCACTCTCCTGACAGGGAAGGTAAGAAGTCCACCCTCTCAGGAATGAATTTCTGAGGCTGATTCTTCATGCAGAAATGAATGGGAGTTATGTCCTCAATCAGAGCACCTCTAACTGGAGCTGAACATGCCTCTGCCATTTATAATAAAAGAATAACCAATTTTTCTCTGCAAATACCACTGGCTAAATCACACCAGAACAAAGCAGTTCCTAGTACTGTCCTAACTCCTAAACATTTAGATAGATATAACTTTTATTTTTTTGAAACTGACTCCCATTCTGCAGGAAAACTCCTACTTGCTAGCACATACATGTAAAAGACAAGTTGGTCAATTTTCTGGCTAAGCTCGACTTTCCTCTTCAACTTAAGCTGCCCCTTCCATGCCTACTGAGGTGATCCTGTGTCCAAGGTAACCTGGTCAGTCACAGTGAATCAAATGAGGTGCTCTCTTACTTAAAGCCGCTCATGTGCCAGACTAGCAGATTCTCTCAAGACTTGGAACTCAGAAACACTAATCCAGCATTCATTTGGTGGTGGGCATGTACAGGCAAGGACAGAGTGAAGGGAGGGCAACCGAAAACCATGTGAAAATCCGCCTTACAAGGGAGAACCTCAGTTCTCACTAAGATGCTTGAAAGAAAGTTCCAGAGGTAAGAGATTGTGTGACCCCAGTTAGAAAAAGAGAAACCAAGAAAGTATCTGGCTTGGTTCTTATAACTATTTTCCAAGTTCCTAAGCCATCTTCAGGGATTTACTTATAGTAACAATAATACCTTTTAAAGCTATTAATTATTGAGGGCTTACTCTCTGTCAAGGCACTATTCTAAACGCTTTACTGCATTAACACACTTAAATTTCACAACAAACTCAGGAGGTAGCTACTATAACTAAATCTATTTTACAGATGAGGAACCTGAGGCACAGAGAGGACAAGTAAACACAACCAGTAAAGTGGCTATGAATCCAAACAATCTGTTTCCAAAACCCATACTCTTAACCACCACACAATTCCTCCTCTTCCATAGACTTGAACTAACTTCCTACTTGCCCTGGGTGAACCTCTTCTATACTCTTTAAGTTTGGTGTCTTGTTACCTGAAGCCAAATGAGCTCTGAACATAGAATCAAGTACTTGGTTGTAAAATCCAGCAATGAGATGGTGGAGTGGACACCAGTGGTTTTTGCCTGCCCAGCTCTTTCACCTTTCTTTTGGTAATAGTGTCTGAATTATTTTGGAGACCCTCTCCCTCTGCCACTTAGTTCATGTGCTCTGCTAAGGCCAACTCATCCCTGTTACAAGATCTCCCTGACCAGTGACTAGTCTAGGGATGCACATATGACCCAAGCTGGGAGTGATCCTCAGGCTTTTGCTGGTACTCCCTAAAAAGAGGTCATGGGATCCTCTCCAGGATCCTGGGTCTTGAGAACCGTATAGGCTTGGAATTGCCTGGGAGCTTTGTCTTAGCCACCATGCAGACAGCCTGCGTTTGAGAATCAAATCAAATCACACACAGACACACACACACACACACACACACACACGCCAAGCAAAGAAACAAGAGTACCCTGATGAACTTGTGGGACATATGGATCCAGCTGTGCCTGAAGCCATCCTATTTTTTCCTTTCAAGTATATAAGCTAATAAAATATTTTCCTTTTTATTAACTTGAGTTATGTTCAGTTTCTGCAACCGAAAGAGTCCTCATTTGAAAAATTATTGTATTTATTGTAAAAATGACCTATGTACTTATTGCAGGCAACACTGTCTGCTCCTATCCTCACACTGACCCCAAAGATGTCCATGTCCTGATCCCTGGAACCTGTGAATATATTACTTTGCATGGAAAAGGGGAATTAAGGATGCTGATGGAGTTCAGGAGGTAATCAGCTGACCTTAAAATAGGAAGATGAGCCTGGATTATCTAGGGGGGCCTGATATAATCACATGGGTTGCCAAAAGCAGAGAAGGGAGGCTGAAGAGAAGAACTGAGTGATGTAACCTAAGAAGGACTCAACCTGCTGTTGCTGGCTTTGGATATGAAGGAGGAACAACACAAGCCAGGGGATGTGGGCAGCCTCCGGAAACTGGACAAGGTAAAGAGAGAAAAAGAATTCTCCCACAGAACTCCTGGAAAAGACACTGTCCTGCTGACATCTGGATTTTAGCCTAGTGAAACCCATGTCAGACTTCTGACCAACAGGTGCTGTTGTAAGTCACTAAACTTGCCATAATTTGTTACAGCAGCAAATAGGAAATTAATATAGTACCTAAAATATCTGAGCTGGCTATAAACATCAGGACCTGTAACTGGCACTGAGCCTCACCTAGAGCACAGCACCTGTTCAATCAACACAGCCCTGAACCAGTCTATTAAGCATCTGAACCTTAATTTTGTCTTCGATCATGATCTCATGGTTTGTGGGTTTGAGCCTGGCATCGGGCTCTGAGCTGACAATGCAGAGCCTGTTTGGGAGTCTCTCTTCCTCTCTCTCTGCTCCTCCCCTGCTCTCTCTCTCTCTCTCTCAAAATAAATAAATAAATAAATAAGCTTAAAAATAAATCAACACAGCCCTTTACAGCCTCACTGCCTTATAGCTCAGCTAGATGCTATGCTTTTGGTTTCTTTGGAGGATTAGGAAGTGCTGGCTTTCTTATCCCAGGCTGCTGGGGAGGCACCAGGCCTGAGGGAAGTGGCACGTGGACCCTTTCAGGGCTCAACTGCTCAATCCTGCTTACATTTGTCTTCTGGACCTCCTGTCTTCAGGTTCTTAAGCATTTTCATCAGAGGCTGAAATAGAGCTGAAATGCCCATTCTTTCCCTTCATTTTACAATGACCCTTTCCCAAGATTTGTCTTTAAAAAAAAAAAAGGCAACTTCAGAACCCAGTGAAAACGCAGTGAGCATTTTGGCATGAGGGAGAGAAAAATAAACAAAAACATCTGTTTTCCTAGATTTTGAAAACAAGCTTCTGGGCCTATGGTTCCTGTCTGAATGGCAAATGAAGAAGGCTTGAAAAAGTCCCAAGCACACCCAAGTAGTTGGTACAAGGAGGGGCTCTGATTTCGCTGCCAGAGTCTGTCTGAGGGCAGCCAGCCTCTGGACCCCCAGGTCATCTCAAGGGCTTCCAGCGTCAGAGGAACAAGACTTTATTTTTCAGTGTCTCTAAGTTTCTGTCACAGAGTCTTCTTGGGAAACCTATAGCCCTGTTCCCCCCAGGAAGTGCTCCATTTTATAAGTGCTTTGCAAAAGAGTGAGACAAGCCCATAGTCTATAAATACCCCAAATTTCATGTTAATATACATTTTAATGTTAAGCTTGTGACAAAATCCAGAAGTTTCCAAGTTAAGGCTAAACTTTAAAAAATAGCTGGCATTTATTTTGACTCAGACCTGTATGTACGTGTATTAGACTCTGAGACAGAACTTAAATTATAAGAAAAGGAACATTTACCAAGTCTCTGACATGCTTTACATGGAGGTTTTACATAGACTGTAATATTAATTCCTCATAACAATCCTTGAATTATTATTAACAGTCCTTGAGTACTGCCAGCTCTATTTTTAGACAAAAAGGCTGAAGATCAGTGATATCAAGTAACTTGTTAATAGTCCCAGGATTGGGAAGTGGTGGAATGCAGATTCAAACCCGGATCTGCAGGCTCCAAATCCTCTGTTTTTCCCTTGCATGGCGCTAAACTAAAACCTCCCAGCCCAATTTTGGTTTTGGCTCTGACACTTGTAAAGTTAAAACAGGGCTGCTCCATTCAGTCTCTTAGGGTGAGCACTGTACAACTTCAGCCAGTGCCATGATATTGTGTGATTGAAGTGGCTCTTAGTAAAAATGCAGTGTGACTTCAAAGATGTTATTATGGCTTTTCTGGGATGTTTTCTGTTCCTTTAGATCCTCCTGATAAGGCCTTTTCCACATGACAGTGGCCAGGCAATGGGAAAAAGCAGCCCAGTGATGGGTTCCAGAATTATCCCAGAAAGGCGAAACAAATGGGGCATATACAGAAGAGACCTGTGTGCTAATTCTCATTCTGGAATGAATTTACAAACTCGAGTGACCCTGTGGTAAGAGAAAGCCCCTCATTGGGCTCCTTTCCTCATCTGAAAAATGAATGAGTGCATGGATTTGATTACTGGATTTCAGGATTGCTTGTAGGTTGCAGAAATCTTATGCAGAAGCCCCACACCCAAAGCAGGTACATGCAGGGGTGGTCTTGCTGAAGGGCAGGGAAGAAGGGGCTCTGAACTTGCTTACTCACTCAGTTGGCTCCTCCTTTCTGACCTACACTTCTGAGCAAAGCTGGTAAAATGGTAAAATCCAGCATTTGATGGTCCTTCTATGATCAAGAAATCCTAACATTCCATAAATCTGTGCAGACTATCAATGCTTTAAGTAAATGCTATGAATTGCTCTCAATGAATTACCTAAATTGCCTGTAAGGGATCGAGTCCAGTGTGGAAGAAGTAACGGCACAGAGCAGAGACCAAATGTGTCAGCATCGATGAATAATGCTTTATCCAGTTGAGTTTCAACCTGAAACACGAAACCCCAGCAGTGAGCCCATCAGGGGTTCACTGGAAAATATGTGCACAGTCGACCTCCCGAGCCCCACAATGGGTTTTGTTCTGTAGCCATGGGGGGTGAGGGGGGAAAGGAGGAGGGAGGAATCCAGGGGAACAATGTCTATTGCCTCAGCCAAGGACTTAATAATTAGCTGTGACTAACAAATACCACATGGGAACCAACTTGTAAGAAAATGTCCCACAAAGCGCCCTATTGCCAGTGGGCCAATCAGAACCCGTAACCCATCCCCTTATAGAGAGGGATTAGAAAACTCTGGAAGGAAGGGGAGCACTACAGCTGCCTGAAGCCATTGGACCAAAGATGTAGATGGATGGAAGCTGTGGGTGCTTTCAGGGCTCCCTCCCTCTTGCTCTCACAATTAAGGCCACTTGGCTTCTCCGGGCTGAAAGTCCAGGGGCAGGCGCTAAGGGAGTTAACATAGGCAGAATTTGTTCCAAACAATGTCAACACAAAACAGGTTTTCTATATGGAAGCAGGTTGAGATGAAATCGCTACAACGGTCATCTGTGTTTGCAGTACACGGAGTTGTGGTGTGGGCAGAAGGGAGCTGCTGTACCATAAATCTGATGTTGGGACAGGTGAATGGCTGTTTACTCCCCTACCAACGTCAGTGGGGGCTGGGCATGCCCCAGGAAAGCAGGATTTGTTAAAGAAAAGTTGGCATTTGTTCTGCTCAGATGGGCTACTCAGGTTCACAGCCCTGGTACCTGCTGGTCAATGTCTCCAAATTCCCCCAGGTGCAGACAGTCTCAGGCAGGCTGCATGAAAAAGACTCGGGATTGTGATTAACCATCTCTTAGGTGCCTCCTGCAAAGATTAAGGCTTGGAAGCCCGGTGGCCTCCGCTGGGACTCTGCCTAGAAGGTGTGAAGGGGAACGTGCAAGGGTTCACAGCTTGGGTACTGGCTGTGCCACTTAGGGCTAGGAGAACCTGGAGGTTTTGTAAAACGTTAGCCATTCTTGTTTTGGAGGCAGGAGGTATGAATATGGGTTATGGACTCACAGACCAATCAAGCCCCGAGTCTGCCATTTACTGGCTTCTCAGTCTCCTCATCTTTCAAATAGAAGTGGATTATCTGCCTATGTGGAAAAAGTGAGATCATTTATGCAAACCTTTTGGCAGAGTACTGGCACAAAGTGTTAATGTGCAGCTTTTAATTTCTATATAAGCTATATTAGCAATATATGTGTATGTGTACACACACACACACGCACACAAACACAGAGTGGCTCATGCTACGTTTTCTTTCTAGAATCTCCCAAGCTTCGGCTCATCAAGTAACAGATCCTCCTGCTCCAGACTTTTGAAGAGTCCCCAGTGAATAAGCAAGCATTACTAGATGGCTAGATAGAGCCTGATTTCCTCGGGCTGATTACTTATTAAAAGGCACTTCCTCAGCTCACTTTTGAGTGGAAGTTTTTCAAACAGGCACTCACTCACTCGCTCGCTTGCTCAGTCTTGCATAGACAATCCTGTGGAATGTGAGAGCACAGGGCAAAACGTTAGTCAAGGCTGCTTAGCTGGCGAGTACAGGTGGTTAGATTTTGACAGGATCCTAAATTGGGGGAAGTTCAAGGAAGGGTCCTTGGGTCCTTGGAATATTAATAATAGGGCGCTTGGACAGGTTCACAGGCGGCATCGACAAGCTACTAATTAACACCACCACTGCAGCCTGGCATCTCCATTAAGCAAAATTCAGAAACCAAGGGCCGGTTTTCACCTACACTTGATTTTCTGAATGCAACTGCTCTCATTCCTGGCACTCCCTGCCTCCGTCGGCCCCTCTCCGACGGCACATCACACCAGGTCCAACAGAAGCTAATTTAACCACCGCTGGTTAAAATCACACTGCACTTCACAGCCCCTTTCACGTGCCATGAAGCTGTCATGATAATTCTTGATCTCTAGCTCACCTGACAGCTCAGCCCTCCCTTGACTGCAAAGATTCCCGTCAGTTAGAAATAGCAGTTTCGCCAGCACCAGATGTGTCATCCCGAATATCCAGATGAAAGGCAGACACCTGCCCCAATCCCTTCCTTGCCTCCTTTTCTCTTCTTAGCTCTGGAGTCTGTTACAAAGCCAGCCTTCTCCCCCAAGTCCCTCCACTTGGCAGCCTGGAAGTCACTCTTCCGTGCAATTAAAAAAATGCTTTGCATTAGCCCACGAAGGAACTTCACACCTCGTGCAGCAAAGAGACATATGCACCAATTGACATGGTTAGGAGAGAGAGGGACCGCGTCACCTCAGGGCAAGATTTACAGCCTTGTGCAGCTGCCTGGGAAGCCTGCCTGGCCCAAACCACAGGCTCAGCTGCCTCCAAAGGGCAGTGACGGCCCCTCTCTCACACCACCTGTCTCGTCCCATCTCTTCCCTATAACTTTGTAATGCACTTTTTCATTATGAAGTCCTGGGGATGAAAACAGGTCCCGTTTTGATAAAGGGGCAGGCCTGAGTGAATGAATGCCGTCCGTGTGCTGTGGACAGGACAGGAACAAATCATACCTAAGGTGGTCACCTGAGGCCCACGAGCTACCAGCAGAGGCTTCGTAAACCAAGGCAGGGCACGCCGCGGTCTTTACAAACATGCCAACTATGTCCCTTTTCTGTAACTAACAAGGAACGGTGTCTGAATGAAGCCTCTGCTACCTCTTGTCCTTTCCCCTGCTGGAAAGGAGATGGTGTAAGTGGAGTTTCCTTTAGGAACCAAGAAAACAAAACCCACTATGACCTGTTTTTGAGTGTGGTGTGCCTTGAATTATTAAAAATAACATTACAGTGTCTGTTGCCTTCCCATTGGGCTGTGCAGGAGACTATGCTCATCAATCGTGCAAAGAGCCTGACAGGGCAGGGGGGGAAGCCATGTGGGACTTCTCTCTTGGCGGGCAGGTCAAGCAGATTGGGACATGGCCAGGTGCATCCAGAAATAGCATTTTGTTTTGCGTCTGAGAAAATCTAGTGCCCGGACCAGAGAATGGGCCCTGCGTTGATCTTTAACCCCCAGCATGGAGAATTTCTCGAAGAAGGATACCAGCACCACTGTCTAGGTTTAAAAGAAAAAGGGGTCAGTGGATGGAGAGGAATAGAAAAAGAAAAGCAGCATTCCTCTGGGTTTTTTTTTTTTTTTTGGCAATTTTTAAAATTGTAGTAAACTATATGTAACATAAAACTGGCCATTTAACCATTAAAATTTTTTAATGTTTATTTATTTTTGAGAGATAGAGATAGAGAGAGAGAGAGAGAGAGAGAGAGAGAGAGAATGAGCAGAAGGGAAGAGAGGGAGGGAACATAGAAGAGCCTGATGAGGGGCTTGAACCCGTGAACCTTGAGATCATGACTGGAGTCGAAACCAGACGCTTAACTGACTGAGCCACCCAGGGGCCCCCATCTTAACCATTTTTTAAAGTGTATAATTCAGTGGCATTAAATACATTTATAGTGTTGTGGCCAACCATCACCACTTTCCATCTCCAGAACTTTTCCATCCTCCCAAGTAGAAGCCCCATACCCATGAAAGGACAGCTCCCTCTCCCCACCCTCCCTGCAGACCCTCATCCAGCACTGGTCCAATGTTTATCTCTATCAATATGATGACTGCAGGTGTCTCATGTAAGTAGAATCGTACCACATTTGTCCTTTTGGGTCTGGCTTGCTTCCCTTAGCACAGGTGTGTTCAGGGTTCATCCATGTCATAGCATTTGTCAGAAACCCACTCTTCTTTATGGCTCAATACTACCCCACCGTATGGCTTTACTGCATCCATTTTCTTCATCCAAGGTTTCTGAAAGTCTAGGATGTGGCCAGGCACTAAGCTTGGCCTTAGAGAGACATGGAGTCTTCTTTCTTTGTGAAGTGTGCAGTTACCGAGTTGGAAGCCCAGCAAGGATGGGCTCAGTATGGTACTTCTGGGGCATTTATTCATTCAACAAACATAACCTGGATGCCTATTGTGAGCTAGGGTCTGGCAAGGTAGGTGCTGGGAACAAAAAGTTGAATACAGTTCCGAGGACAAAGCCACAGTTCACCATTTTCACAGGTAAAGTTGCCCTGGACAGAAGTCTTTAAACTCTGGCCTTCATTTCTTTTTCTTTTTTTAAATCTTTTCTTTTTTTAATGTTTATTTATTTTTGTGACTGGGGAGGGGCAGAGAGAGGGAGACGAAGAATCTGAAGCAGGCTCCAGGCTCTGACCTGTCAGCACAGAGCCCAGTCATCCAACATGGGGCTCCAACTCACAAACTGTGAGACCATGACCTGTGCCAAAGTCGGACGCTTAACGACTGAACCACCCAGACACCCCTGGCCTTTATTTCTAAGTAACTTAATTTCAGAGGAACTTGGGGAACATCAGAATTATCTGAGAATTAATTCAGTGATTTCAAGTGAAGACTGCCCCCCAGGCCACGAGGTGACCAGGAGCATACTTGGCAGGAAGACTTTTGGGGCAAGGTTTCTTTCCATTTCTTCCTGCACACTCCTTCATAAGGCTGGGCAGCTGAAGCTAGGGCCACAAAACACAAGACCACATCCTAATAAAGGCTGCCTGTGAGGGCAACGTGTGTCACATGCGTGGCTGGTTCCAAAGCATAGGATGAACAGGATGGGAGGGTCCAGGAAGATGGCCAAGTACTCCGGCAACTTGGCAGAGAGCATCTGTACCTTCCTCCCCCCTCTTCTACCCTGCAGACATGTCACAGAAACCTAGCAGGTGGAGGGCTTTCCTAACTCAGATTTCCCAAAAGAGTAAGAGAAAGAGGAAAAGTGGGTCCAGGATTAGCTAGATTTTGTTTTGTTACATAGCGAACTCTTAGGAACTGATGTTAATAGATGGGATGGCCTGATGAGATGTCTGCCTCCAACAAGAGATTTTATTGCGTTTAGTTTATTTGAGAATGTGTCTATGTGGGTGTGGGTTGTCACACATTTATGTTAATAATGCTGGTTTCCTTTTATACTATTTCATATTTTGGGGGCACCACGGGGATATAGCTAGGGAGTACCACACTGGCGAGAAAGCATGCCACCTGAAAAATATATCCTAAAAGAACAAGTAATAAGGGGACAATAAAACACTGTCTCTATTAATACGATGTAACCAGGAAGACCGGAAGCTCTGTGACTTCACACCGCACCTCTAAGCACCTGCCACAAAGCAGATGCTTTAGTGTTTGTTAACTGAGTAAAGAGTGACTGTTCGTGAAATCTGTAACTTCATGAAAAAGTGTGTATACCTTGATGGTCAATGAAAAAGCAAAGTATTCATTCACATATCTGTATGAGTTCAAGCATGCAGAACATGCTTAGAAAAAAGACAGACCAACATACTAAATGGTTATTTGGGGGGCGGGAGGAGGATTAGTGATGAGGTTTTTCCCTCTATTTGTCTACCGTTTTCTCCTTTTTCTATGCTGATTAATATTGTTTGGAAAGAAATCATTATTTGGTGTAAAATCTTCATACAGCCAAAGCAAGCTGAATATGAGTAGACAGAACCATAGTTTACATGGACTCTACTCTAACTGCAAGGCAGTTCCCCCAGTGGGTAGAGGATTTGGGGCACTTTTGCTCAGGAAGCTGACAGGGCTTGCCTTCGTTCTCTCCCCTCTCCCGCAACAGAGAAGGCTCTTTTAGCAACAGAAGTCTTGCCTTCATTCAAGTAGTTCAATATATGTTCAATATATGACATATAGCAAATGCTATATGTCAAGCATCACTCTGTTGGTGGTGGTACGCTTTTCATTTTACTGAGGAATTTCAGTTTTAAATGTAGATAACGTTATATTATCTGCACATACTTACTACAAATCGTCTCACATTTCTTCGTTCACAATAACCCCAAGTGGTGAGCAAGGTATGAGGTTTAGAGAAAACAGTATACAGAATTTTAGGGACTTGCCCATGGTCACCTGCAGCTGAGTTGGCACGAACTTTGTCATGCAAAGGGTTAAACATTAGACAGGTCTGGGTTCACATTCTGACTGCCTTCTGCTTAAGAATGTGACCTTGGGCAAATTCTTCCATCTGATCTCAGTTTTCTCATCTATAAAGTGGAGACAATAACACCAACCACATAGGTTTATTGTGAGGATTAGATGCGATAATATACGTAATGCATTTGGCAGAATGTTCGTCCTATATTAAGCATTAACTATTAGCTCCTGTCGTCATCAGCATGTTAATATCACTATAAATATTAGTATCATCAATGCCTTGCTCTTTGTTCCCTAGTTTATCTTCTTCCTATCAACACAAAGTGTACCTTCTCTCTGTTGCTCAGATTTAGAATGTAAATAGCAAAGAACTGAGTGATCCCTTTGAAAGCAGCGAGTGCTAGCATTTAGGTACAGGGGAGCCAGCTTTGGATAATGCAAAGGCAATGAGTTAAGAGTCAGAGGACATGAATTCCAGCTCTGGGTCTTCCAACTTGCTTGCCATATAACCTTGGGCAAGTAACCTCTCTGATCTCCTGTTCCCTTAACGGTGCCACAGGGATAACAATTCTTATGAACTTTGCAAGGCTGTCAAACAAAAGCCCATATAAGCTCGTTGCACCTGAAGGGAAAGTGCCTTCTAATTCCCATGTCACTGGCTGTCTGTGTGGCCACTTTGTGCTGTTTGAAATGCTCAGAGGAGCCAGAATAAGTGACAAGGAGGTCAGATGTAAGTTAAAATGTTGGCCCCCACTGATCTACCATCTTGGCTCTAAACAACTAGCTTCAGTCCAGACCAATTTAGTACAGTCAGGAAATGCTGAGTGTAAACTGGCAGGACACACAATCAGGAATGAGTGAGATGCTGAAGCTGCCCCTTCAATTCAGAGGTTAAAGCAAGCAGACAGACCCTGGTGTCTCCCTCGCCATGCCAGCCAACCATATATTATTAATTGGGTTCAGCAAACATTATTGAGCACCTTCGGCTGCAAGGCCTTGGCAAGGTGCTCCAGAGATATCTAAATGCAACGCGAGACCATCCCAACCTGCCATCTGGTTGGGATAATGAGATAGTCACTGGCAAAACTGTTCCCCCTTCTCTCTGCCCATTAAAATTCCACTGAGCCCTAAGGGCTCAAGTCCTATATTCCTCCAAAAAGCTTTCCCGGATCCCCTCCATGCTTTAATTGTCATTTGTGGGCTATATTGTACTCGGCATTATTACTGGCTTGTGTGTATGCATGTGTGCATTTGAACTTATTTCCCACCTCATTCCAATAAGCATTGGAGTCAAGGTCATGTTATGGGGATGTCTACCTTCCTCAATGGATTGTGAGTCCTGCCCAAGATCTAGCATGATTCCTGAAACATAACAGATGTCAAAAAAATATTCATAATAATGGAAAAAGCAATTTTTCCAAGGAAGTGATCAAATAATGTGTGACTGAAGGTTAAATGGGGCAAGAAAGGTTAAGGCCTGAGTTGATTTAAAAAAAAAAAAACAACCTCATTTAAAAATACTGGATAATGGGTTTCATAGGCCTGTGCTGCCAAATACAATAGTTATTAAGTGGCTACTGAGCCCTCGAAATGTCGCTAGTCCCACTTGAAATATACTATAAGTGTGAAACACATGCTGTATTTTGGAAAGCTCAACGAAAAAAACCAATGTAATGTCTTAATTTTTCTACTGATTACATGCTTAAATATTTTGGATACATTGGGTTGCATTAAATATATTGTTAAATGAATTTTATCTTTTTTCACTTTTTAATGAGGCACGTTTAAAATACATATTCAGGTCATGTTAAATTTATATTGCACAACATGGTCACAGGGCACAGAAGTATATGTACTATGATTCAGAAATCCCTGTTTAGGGATTATACTTTAATGAAAGTATCCAAAAGTAAGTAAAAATGCCATGCACAAAGTTGTTCACTGCAGTGTTATTTATAAGCCCAAAATATTGTTAACAAGTATATCCTCATCTCTGCATAAAAACAGGAATGGTTAAGACAATTACCATCATTGGAATATCTAGTAAAATGTATATTGTGCAAGGGCTCATTACCAAGACTCAGTAGCAACACAGAAAATTCTTAAAACATAATACTGCTTAGCTGAGCATGGGGAAGGGAAGGAAAAATAAGATAAAAAGAGAAAGGGAGGTAAACCATAGAGACCTTAAATACAAAGAACACACTGAAGGTTGCTGGCAGGGTGCGGGTGAGGGGGATAGGCTAAATGGGTGAGGGGCATTAAGAAGGGCACTTGGTGGGATGAGCACTGGGTGTTATATGTATGGGGTGAATCACTAAATTCTACTCCTGAAATCATCATACCATATATTAGCTAACTTGGATTTAAATAAAATTAAGAAAATTTTTAAAATGGACTGGAAAAAGAAAAAAAAAGAATACGAAAACAGAGGAGAAAATATTAAAGTTTCATTTGTAACAACAACAGAAAAGACATAATATTGCTTGAAAAAGTTAGTGCTCAATGTCTAAATCCATGTAAAATCTGCACGTAAGCATGTTCTTTCATTCAACTCATTGTACATTTGCTGAACTGTTACCACACCCCAGATTCTGTGTTCAGGGAAGACTGGAATTAGAGATAATAGGGGATGGGGGAGAGCCAGGTAAACAGACCAAGGTGTCTGCAAAGGGAAATACCAGGTGAAATGGCCATCTGAAAGAGGCCACACCTAAGCTTTCCTAGGGTGAGCAATGACTGGGGAAAATGTGAAGAAAAACAAGAAAGCTGTTCTTCTGGTGAAGGGTGGTATGGGGTTTTTCTTGGAGTCCCAAGCTTTCTTGGGTTTCTACCACGAAAACACAGAATGGAGATCAGTATTTGGCTCCACGGTGCCTCTGGCACTGAGTGGGTATGTGCTGCTGGCTCAAAGAAGAAGCGGGCAGCCCTTGCCAGCGTGGCTCTGTGGTCTGACCTGTGTCGTAGTAGGTGCTAACACCTCCCACTGCATCTCCCTCAGTCTCAGTTTGCTCATCCGTAAAATGGAGATAATTAAAGTATCTGTCTTATCGATACATTGTTGAGAAAATTAAGTGCAATAATCCGTGTGAACTTCTAAGCTGGTGCTTTTGTTCATAATAAGCATTACATAAATGTTGATTTTTAGTATTATCGTTAAGATTACAGGAATAGCATGAAATAATTGATCAGGAAGATAAAGTAGAGGGTGGAACCCATTTATTCCCAACACTTCATTCGAATTGAACTGGTTCACTTACTTTCAGTTTCTAGAATCATTTATAGCCATTGAATTTACTCAACTAAGTTTTCTTCTTCTTTTTCTTTTTAATGCCTTGAAGGATGATGAAATTATAAATGTTCTATATAATGTGACAGTGAAATAAGTTAACCAGAGAATTATTTAGGTCTGCTGTCTTTCTCTCACCAGCATTAGAAGTCAGACTGTACTTTCTCATTTAAAATTTCACATTTTACCCCAAGCACGCTATTCATTCGGGTCCAAACTCCTCAGTCAGAATATTAAGCACAATTTACCAATTTCCAGGTGACCTCTCATTAGACAAAAACAAAACCAGGTCAATTGTTCCACTGTTTCTTAAAGAGTTGCTGATGAATTCAAGAAATCTTGAAAAAGAAACATTTCATTTTTCTGATACTCAGTCCTGCTCTTTTTCTCATAAAGAGTCTAAGCAAGTTTATATGAAAACAGACTCTTTGTTTTATAAATAGAACACTGTTCAAGGTTTTTTTAAAGGTGTCTGCTAAAAATAAAGAGGGTTATAGTTTACTTCTTTATAGCTCTCAAAACAAGACTCAACACAGCAAAAAAGCCTGAGCTTAACTAAATGTTATACTTCTATTTTGAAAGGTATCTTTATATGAGTCAGGCATGATTTCTTGAAATGAAATTCCCCAGAAATTAAATTTCCTGTGTTTATACAAGGTGTGCCTATGTTAAGTAATGACACCATAGTGTTTGTCTTTTTTTTTTTTTTTGACACCATGGTGTTTTGTTTTTTATTTTTTAAACATATGCCCTAGAATGAATACAACTGAATGTTCTACTTCCATTCTATAAAGTACTCACACAATTCCTCTTTGAAAATTGCTTCCTCTGTGGAGTACAATAACCATTTTTATGTAGAAGTTCTAGGTGATCTGCTCCCAAATTACCAGCATTACTCTAAAACTGAACCCACTGGTGCCCAAATTGTGAACTATGATCCAAACTGTCTGTAGGTTGCCGGGATGGCACCTGTCAAGTGTCATGGTGTGGAAACAATGCCAGGTTCCCAGGGAAGCAAAGGAGGTCCCCAGGAGCCAAGCTAATTCCTATGACAACAAGCTTATGCTGACAACGATAGTGCTGGAACTCCACCACCACCTAGAATGAGGTGAACTTGGAAGAAGGCCTGCTTTTCAACTCTGGATGCTAGGCACATGGCTCTCCTTGCCCTGGCTGGCCAGAGATCTCCAGGACCAGGGGCTGCTGACTAAGAGTTGGACACAGGTGAAATGAGGTTTCCTTTCAGGGAAACTTCCAGGGCGGTATTTCCCACAGTGTATCAAAAAGATTTGATCTGCAAGACTGTTCTGAATCACAAAGGGTTCTAGGGTTAGAGAAGTTTGAGAAATGCTACTTACTGCATTTCCCTTCCACTTTGGTGGTATAAGGTGAACATAACCACAGTAAAGACCTTGAGAAGCCCTGCAGAAAAGAAATCTGTTTAACTCCATATAAGTGTACATATTCCAAACAGATGGGGCTCCTTTCAATCCTGCTGCACTTTTATCTGCCAGGCCTATTAATGGTAGCTAACATTTATATAAAGCACATGATGTGGCAGGTACTGTTCTGAGCACTTTACAAACAGGAAATCATTTAATGCCCACAGCATCCCTTTGAGGGAGAGGTTAAGATTAACCTTATTCTACAGATGTGGAAACTGAGATAAAGAGAGGTTAAGGATTTCCAAAGGCACAGAGATCGGTGTTTAATCACCATGCCAAGCAAACCTTGGAAACCATTCTCCTTGAAAGTCACTTAGGACACACTGTCCCACGGGCAGGCCCAGGCCTGTCCCGGATGACCTCTGTCACCCTTTTCTTTTCTTGCCCTGGCCCCTCCCTCTCAAGAGTCTTTTGAAGCTAAATTTGGAAATTTCCCTCTTTTGCAACAGTAAATAATAAAGTCAACACGGGTTTTTTTTTGTTTGTTTGTTTTCAAAAAGACTAAAGAAAGATTCACCCACACTCTGGAGGAAATCAAGTTTACTTTATTCTGGTATATCAGTTTCTTACTGTGGTTATAACAAATTACCACAAATTTAGAGGCTTAAAACATCTCAGCTGAATTATCTTACAGTTCTGGAAATCAGAAGTCCAAAAATCAATCTTGCTGGACTAAAATCAAGGGATAGGCAGGACTAGTGGCTTCTGAAAGCTCTAGGGGGAGAATCCATTCTCTTGCCTTTTGCAGCATCTGGAAGCTGCCAGCATTCTTTGGCTCTGGGTCCTGCATCAATCTGACATTTGCTCTGTGGTTACATCTCGTTTTCTCCACTTTGACCTTCTCCCTTCTCTCTCATCAGGACCCTTGTGATTACATTGGGCCCACCCAGATAATGCAGGATAATTTCCCCATCTCGGTCACATCTGCATATCACATATGTTATAATCACATCTGCAAAATCAATTCTGTTATTTAAGGTAAAATTCACAGGGACTCAGGGATTAGCATGTGGCCCTCTGAAGGGGGCCATTATTCTGCCTACCACATTGGCATTGTGGTAGGTGATGGTGAGCTGCACTACTGGTGAGCTGACGAGGAGATGGACAGGGGCCTGGAATAGGCAGGGGTGGGAAGAAGGAGCTGGAGATTCCTCAGGGCCCCCAACCGCCGCTGCAAGTGGAGGAGGAAGAGACAAGGCCATGCGGCTTCTCCCTTGCTCACCTGCCCAGTTTTCCATCACCAGCTCAGCTACCATGGCCCCTGAACAGCAGAGGGGAGATGATAAAGGAAATCAGGGTTGTAATTCTCAAATAGATGTGTGTTTACTCCCCAGGGGGCATGGTTCTATGCTGGGAGCATCCTGAGTTGATCATCCTGATTTATCAGCCTGGATCAATCATTTTCCTTAAAGATGGTAAGATTTTAAAAATTGAAACCACTTCTTTCATATTATCTCAAACCTAGGTATGTTTCTGGTTTCGCTTAAAAACGACAGTTTTGAAGTCTCTCTGGTTGTGTGAGTGTATGGGAGGTAAGACAATCTATCTCCAATGTTAACAGTGGTATTTAAGTAAATTAATATCTATGAGATGCTTAGATCAGTGCCTGGCACATAGGAAGCTCTCGGTAAGTGTTACAATTCGATTTGATTGTTTTATTCCACCACTACCTGAACCATTATATAGTCACCTGCCGGGTATTTTCAATACATTAGCTGCTTTTAGCCTCACAACAGCCCTAGGAGACAGGACTGTTATTTTCTCTATTTTACAGATTCTCAAATGAGGTGAGGTCTATGTGTGTAAATCATTTGATTAGGGTCATACGTCTGACTGACAAAGTTGGGATCCAAACTCTGCCTGCAGAGCACCCACTTCCAGTGTTTCAGTTTCTCTGGCACATGTGCTGCCCGGGTTCTGCTGGGGCAGGTGGAGCCTGTCCCAATCGCATGTTACATCAGCATTAGCAGAACTTCTAGTGAGCTCCTAGGGGGCTGCTGGTGGCAGGTTTTCAGAGTTACTAATTCTGCAATGAACAAATTTCTGCTGACTTCCTGGTTAGTGCCAGTGTTTCAGAAAGTGAGGGAAACAATTTTTGTCCCTCACACTTCCCTGGTCACCTTTACTCTCTGGTAACACAGCATCTCCTGTGTGGCATGGCCACAGCTAGTCAAATACCTTCTTCTCAAAGTCTTTTGTAATAAACAGTATCAAAAGTGGCACTGACTTCTTCAACAAATGGAAATTTCTAGGAGTCAGATTTTTCCTGGCTCTCCTTCAAACAGAACACTTTGAACCTGCGGCAGTAGCATTCAATCACAGTGGCTCTACATTTGGAAGAATACTTTATGTACACAAACTTTGTGGCCTTCTGAGGATTCTGGCTAAGTATACCACAGGGAGAAACAGAGAAAAACATATTTCCTGAAATCTTCACAAACGTGAAGAACAGGAAGCTTTCCAAGTCCATGAGCAATGACACTTGGCTGGCCAACAAAGGCTGACCACCCACTATCCCTATCTCTTCCCTAGACTGGAGTCTCTCTTGGTTTTATGGGCTAGAAGGAACTGGGGGTTCGAATTTCCAGCTCTGCCTCTACCAACAACATCAAACTCCCCAAGTTAATCTACGTGGGATAAATCTCTAAGTAGCCAAGTAGAGATTTGGCTTTGACCCTTTGAGAGGGTCAGCATCTCAATAGACTTCATGTTTCCCCCCCATGACAAGATATAGGGCAAAGTGGTTCAGGAAAGCATGTTCAGCAGAGCACAGTAGAAAGACACTAGAGTAAGAAACTAAGACACTAGGTTTTTAACCAGCCTTTGAATTATAAGTAGATGTGCCGCCTGAGTAAGTAACTGAACTCCTTATGCAGCTATTCTTCATTTGCCAATCAGCAGATAGAATGCAGAGTTTCAGCATATTAAAACATGACATGTTTACTATTTATTTTTGAGAGAGACAGAGACAGAGCACGAGTGGGGAATGGTCAGAGAGAGAGGGAGACACAGAATCTGAAGTAGGCACCAGGCTCTGAGCTGTCAGCACAGAGCCCGACATGGGACTCGAACCCACAAACAGAGATCATGATCTGAGCTGAAGTTGGACGCTTAATCGACTGAGCCACCCAGGCGCCCCTCAGCATATTTTTTATTTTCACTCACTGGCAACATAATCTGCCAACCCGAGAAAACAGGGCTTGGTATATAAAGTATCTAATTTTCTTTAGTGTTTCTAAGCTGTTAGCTCTATGAGGGAAGCATTTTGTCTTTGCTGTATCTCCAACAAATAATAAGTATATAATAATAAGTGCCTGCCCTTTATTGATACTTGATGGATATTTTATGGGAAACAAATTCTAGAGAGGTAGCAAGGTGTACTGCAGCGGTTCTCAAACACTAGACTGTATTAGAATCACCTGAAATGCCTACGCCAACGTTTAGGAGGTGCAAGGTGGGGCCTGAGAATGTGCACTTCTAAGGAGGTCCCAAGTGCTGCTGTTCCTGGGACCAGATTTGGAGAAGCTCTGGTGTCATGGTAAAGAGCAGGCTTCTGTCAGACTTCCTTGGTTCAAATCTTGGCTCTTAGCTTAATTGATCTCTCTGGGCCTCAGCTTCCTCATCTATAAAAATGAAGATAACAATCGAAACCTACCTCACAAGGTTCCTGTCTGTAAAACATTTTGAATAGAGTTTGATATTTCATAAACCTCGTGTTTGCTATTATTGGGAGATTTTTCTCTTCTGCTTTGATGTTTTAGTCTGTGTTTATATTAGTTCTTCCAACAACGAAATGAGTATGTATAATTTGGAAATCTTGGATCTCACCCTGGTAGTTACTTTGGACACTGCTGGGGTGCACATTTTCCCCACTGAGATCTATGTGGACTTGGGCCTTTGCTGAGTAATAGAGATTTCTCACTTAATAAGTCAATGTATTCTGAGACTTTGAAGGTGACCACCTATATTTTCCAAATCAGGTAACATCTAGGTTCTAGCCATAAGCAAGGGTGTCACCTCCTGCCTAGAGAGTGTGGTCATGCCAGTCATTTCTAGATGATCAAGGCCATGGCAGATATCACCTCTCTGAGACCACCTGTGCTGGGAGGTACAGAGAGCTTCCTCTATTTAAGCTGAAGGAAATTAACAGTGGAACAAATTAAAACAACAATCGGATTTAAGTGGCCTCTATCAGGAAATTAACTTTAATGGATATTGTCAGCACCAGGCCTACCTTAGAGCTGCTGGTCTCCCTGTGTTGAGAAACAATAAAAACTAGGACCTAAACACTGAGTTACCCACCCACAACTCAGAATGGATTTTCTTTTTACTACCTTATGTTTGCTTTAATATGTCCCTTTCCCTGTTCATTCAAGCTTTTCTGTGATTCTATTAAACTGATTACACACCTCTGCAAATGATTGCACACCTTACCTGAGACAGAAGCTCAAATGGGAACTGGGAGATGGATTCCCTTGTTTGTCACTTTCTTTTAATGGGGATCTGAAAGCTTCCTTTTCTCCCAACAAATTCCAGCCCTAGAATGGCACAGGGGCTTGAAAGGGACTGTTCTGTTTCTAAGTCCTTTCTCTGCAGGAGAATAAGAACCAGTCTTGTTATCCAGGCATGGCTATGTGGTCTGGGCTTTCTGGATCAACACTTACTTGAATCCTAGACTGAATCTAGTCTCCAGCCTTCCTCTACCAAGTGGAACTATGAGCAACCTTCCCCCGCCTTTATTCCTGTGGCATTTTTGCCCAGTGAAATAGCCACAGAAGAGGAACACGGTGAACAGTTGTTTGGAAACAGGACTCTAGCAGGGGAGAAAGATTTAAGTCAAAAATGGCAAAACGTGTCCAAGGACCTCATAGAGGGATGGGGGTTCTGCTGAAACAACCCAAATGACACTAAACAAACGAATTGGGAATGGAATGTTGTCTGGTTTTGAAACTTCCCAGGTTCAGAGAAACTCAGGTTAGGCCCTTGTACTTCTAAGCTTCGGAAAAGAACAAACCCTCCAAACCTTGAGAGATTTGCCAATCACTAATTATATGCCAATTATTCTATTTTGGGCTTTTGCTAATGAGATCTGGGAAGTGTCTTAATTACCCAAAATTATGAAAATAATTTCAAACTTGACTCTAGGGCTAGTTTTACTCCACTTAGGAAGAAAAATATAAATGAATGGACACGGGGTTATTTTTTATTAAGAAATAGTCTGAATTTGCTCGAACTCTAGCCCTTGTAAAACCCACATCTCTAGTTCTCAATGCTTTAGCGCTCAAAGTTTCAGGCACCTTGGCAGTGTCATTATTATGTTCTGCTGGGGAGGGGGGGTTGGTAATTTCCAGAAAAAGCCTATCTCTTTAAACCGTGGTGCCCCAGAAGTCCCAGTCCTTGCCAAACGAGGAGAAGGTGAACAGTACTCCATGCTCAAGGGGGTGGGGGAAGGCTGGGACATAGGACAAAAGCAGGAATAGACCCAACAAGAGGAAATAATAAGCTTATTTAATACGTGCTTTCCCTCATGAATTGCCTCCTATGGCACAATAAAAGGCGATTTCCTCAGATAACATTATGTCCTATTTGTACACATCTTTGTAATTTATAACCTGTTTTTGTGATGTCACAGGGAAGGGAATCTAATATGGAAAGTAGGAACCCAGTTCTTGGTCCTACTTACTACTCTATTACCTTAAGTAAGTTACTGAACATCTCTGTGCTTCAGTTTGCTTGAGTATAAATCGAGGTTACTTATTTCTTACCCCACAAGGTTAATTAGAGATAATATATGTAAAGCTTTCAATGTGCCCTAGACTAGGGGTCAGCAAACTATGGCCTGTGGACCAAATCTGGCTTGTTGCTTGTTTTTGTAAATAAAGTTTTATTGGGACACAGCCATACCTATTCATTTACATACTGTCATGGCTGCTTCCACACGATAATAGCAGAGTTCCGGAGTCATGACAGATGGTAGAGCCTGCAAAGTCCAAGATATTTATGATATGGCCCCTAACAGAAAAAGTTACCCTACCCGTTATAGACTCCAGAGCACTGAATGAATGATGTTGTTAGGGCAGCTGTAGAATGTTACCAGGGCACTGTGATGGCATTTTACAGATAAAAGAAGAAAAGCTCAGTAGGGTTACTTTCCTTATCAAGGTAGGAAAGCTAGTTAGTTCCAGGCCAACACTACGCCCTGATTGTCTGCCTCTAAGCCCAATATTTTACACACTATCCTCTGCTGACATGTGCTTGTTTTATTCAATAAACAATCAGAATGGACTTGGTACTGCTGATGAATAAATGGCTGAGACCTTGCCTTTGGCTTCTGTATGAGGCATGCCTGACTATAAGTCCTGTCAGCTTGGAATGATCACAAGGATGCATCCAGAAGATGCTAAGAAATCCCACTACAATCGCATTTTCCAAAAGACTGTGCTATGGAGTGGTAACAGGTCTTGGGTTAAAAAGAGGGTTTCATAGTCAAACACATCCGTGAAAGGCCAAGTTAAAAAGTATCCTTACTGCAGGACTTCTAAGAGCCTTTAGAGGATTAGCACACATTGAGAATCTCCAAGAGGTCAGAGTGAGCAGCTCTTTCCAAATCAATCTCTCCCCCTCCCTCCTCATTCCATGGTTGTCCAACAGGACTGATAGTCTTCAGAACACTCTGAAAAATACTGTACTTTTAGTCTCAGAAATACTATTTCTCCATTTCTAAGAGAGACTACACATCTCCATACCCAGATGACATATTTTTTAATTAATTAAAAGAAATTAAAACCAAAGAATGCCCTTTTAATTACAGCTGAAGCATTTACTGACCAAATAGTTCCCAGGAGTTATTACTAGAAACACATGCTTTCCGATGCTGCCGAGAAAAGACTTAAGTAGCAGTTTAGGCTCCTTCTAATCTTCCCAGACTTTCATAACTCTGGGTTGACCATGAGACAATCAAGATCATCTGTTCCATGTGGAAAATCAGAAATGGGACACGTGAAAGATCATATTTTTATACATTTGCCACAATTCCCTTCTATGAAACCAATCACTCTCAAAAACATCTGCAATGTATGAAATACTTACAATTGACTACAATCTTGCGGTAATAGCTTAATTATGCCTCCACAAGATGCCCCCTCATCCCAGGAGCCTGGCAACAGATCTGTGAGCCTGTGGTTCAGTCTCATATTTCTCTCCTACTTTGTCCTTTAATTCAATCCCAACTATGAAAGCAAGAAACATTTCTAAAGCTTTGGTCCCTGGGCCATCCCCTGCATTTTCTTGGCCCCCTTTCTTTTTCACATTGTATTTCCCCATTTCTCAGGCCCAGTGGGAACAAGTGTTGTGGCCCCACCACAGTCTTCAGAGCCCCATTCCAGGATGGGTTAGGCAGCTCGCTTCTCCCTTATTTATCACTCTGAAAGATGCATCATCCTTAAAATTGCTCCTTCACTGGAGTGTAGGTTCTATGTGACAGGTCTTGTTTACCACTGTGTCCTTACAGCCTAGCCTGGTGCCTGGCACCCAGATGTAAAACAAACATTTGTGTTTGTTGATCTCTGGATCATTGGAACAACTGGCTCAAAGAGGGCAAGAAGGGAGCATTTCGTATATATTCAAGATACCTGGTTCAAGTAGACATGTAGAGATTGTTGGAAAGTTGTGGAAGGAGATGGGAAGAAGTGGAAGAACAAAGATGCTCCCTCAAACATGGCAGGTGAAGAAGAAAATCCCAAGAGTTTAGACGGAGAGAAAGAATAGAGTAGTCACCCGACAGAAATACTCTGGGAATGTTTTAGAGGAAAAAAATGGGAGTCCCACTAATTAAGATCTATGAGTCGGCACTTGGTCAAACGAACTCTGTGAGTGTTTGGAGAACTGCTTCTGGTAGGAAAAAAGTCTACAGAAGCAACAGAAAAAAAACATTCTCTGATTTCTTACTACGTGTGAAGAAGTAAGTATCTCAGGGCAGCAGGGATAAAGGGGAGGAGATGAAATATTGCTCTAGATACAACTAATTTCATGGTCTGATATGGAAACCAGATGGGAAAGATTTTAAAACAATGTGTTAAATGTTGGCATTCATTCATTCATGACGTCATTCATTTGGCCACATGAGCAAAAGTTACTGAGCACTCCGTGCAGAGGCTGGAGTGACCGCCCCACCTGGAAGAGTTCTGGAGTACCACACGTAAGGTGATGTTTCTTCTGATTATTCACTGGGGCTCAATTTTTAAAAACAGTTATCACTATTAAGCTCTGATTGTAATCTGCCTTAGATCAATCACATGAGAAATTCCTCAGATATTAATATGTCTCTGTGAGCATAGAAATGCAGACTCCTGAAACCAATCCTCCAGACCTGCTTTCCCCATCCACTCTGCTGGGGACCTAGGAGGAAATAATAGATATTAAAAGTCATGAAATAGGAGCGCCCGGGTGGCTCAGTTGGTGAAGTATCTGACTTCAGCTCCGGTCACGATCTCATGGTTCTTCAGTTCGAGCCCCGTGTTGGACTCTGTGCTGACAAGCTCAGAGCATGGAGTCTGCTTTGGATTCTGTGTTTCCTTCTCTCTCTGCCCCACTTCTGCTCATGCTCTCTCTTTCAAAAATAAATAAACAGTAAAAATTTTTTAAAAGTCATGAAATGGAAACAGCATTTATGGTGAAGAGATGGTAAAATTAACAGCAGTTCACATTAATGAGAGTTTCTTCTGTGTCACTAACTAAGCGGAGTGCTTTACATGCTGGAGCTTATGATTACTACTAAGTATCAGTTTCCTTTGGTTTAGGCCGAGGAGTCCCCAACTTAATGAAGTTAAATAACTTGGTCCAAAGCACCCAGCTAAGGTGGGAGTCAAGTTCTGGTCTGCTGTCTTACAGGGTAAGTGTCCTGTCTCACTGAGCTCACTTCACATGTTAGGAGGGGTTGGGAGGGAAGAGGAGGGACAGGAGGTGTTAAGGGGGAAAGAGAAGGCAGAGGAGAGACAGAGTGAAGGGAGACGGAGCCTAACCATTTTGGCAAGGTTTAATGGTAATGTGGAAAGTGCCTAGTCTTTGCAGCCAGAAGATCTGGGCTCACATTGTGGCTCTGCAGAATGACCTCAGGGGTAATAAATAGTAGACTCCTCTTCTGGCACCTTCTGTCTCAAGAGAATGACCAGTATAGTAGATTGAAGGAATTCTGCCTACTTGGAAACAGTATGAATCAGCAACATTTCTCACTAGGAGCGAGACTGCCTAACTAAACAAAAAGCTCTTGAGCAGGGATGAGCCCACCTTATGCTTCTCTTAGCACCCAGGTGCTTGGAATAGCGGGCGCATTGCTCTCAATCCACATTTGACAATATGGCTGAATGCAGATTACTACGGGAATAAGGTTTTCTTTTTTGGAAAAGCACTAGTTTCAAAGCAGAATAAACATCTTTTTTGTGTTCTTGTCATGTTGTGAAAGTTAAAGCAAAAGCAAGGAAATTGATTAAAGCTTTCTGTGATGAGTTCAAAAATAAGTCACACACACACACACACACACACACACACACACACACAGCAGCTATTCACCAGGAAAGTCCAAAAGAAACGAAACAGGATGGACCCCTAGTGTTAGGTGAAAAGTGTACCTTGAAAGCACAGAAAGGTGGAATATATGAAATTGAGGGCTGCATGATTTGCATTCCGCCTACATTATAAAGTAATGAAAATAAAGCCATGTGCTCGGGGCACAGCTGTCACTTTCAATGGCTACGAATTGTTTTGCTTGTCTCACAAAGTGCTTCAAACATATCATATGCACTTGCCTTCCTGAAGTGGTCCATAACAAGGCTGGAAATTAATAGTGGTTTCTGAATTACTCTCAAACACATGAACATCATCACTCTTTAAAAAAAAAAAAAACAACACAGGACACATTTTTCCAAGATGACCTAACTCCACCATGGCTAAACAATTAAAAATAAACATTCCAAAAAAACTCACCTTAGGGTTGACACAACAAATAAAATGCACATTTATGATGATCCCAAGTAGGCTAATAAGTTAAGACTTAAAAAGAATAAATAAATGAACTCACTTTAAAAAAGGACATTTATTATAATCTTCCTCCATTCCACTTTTCTTTTTGGCTTTACATCTATATTTTTGGGTTGTGCTGGTTTGTGAAAATTTTCCCCACTCAGTTAACTTATTCTAGTTTAAAAATATTTAAATTATTCAATAATCGACGAAAGCATTAACAAAATCTTAGCTGCATTTATGACAGAACTAATTTCTTAAATCCCCATAACTGTGTAGGACATGGAACCAGTCGCTGTACTACCTTAATTAAATAAATTTCAGCATGTCCTCAGACATTACTTGTCAGGATTTCTAGGAGTCAGTGATCACCCACTTTGGGATGAAAGAACAGGACACACAGCAATTTCTTAACAGCAACCATATTAATTTTTTTTCCTCTTTGGGAATTGAGAAATTAAGTTAGGGGGAGAGAAGCAGTCCCTCTAAAGCTTCTGTTTTCTCATTCGCTCTTTTCCCCTGACAACACCTAGTTTAGGTATCCAGTCACTGACTGAATGACCTGTGACAGAAAGAAACTACAGAGAGCAAAAACCAGGCTGGCCTCATTAAAATGTCTAGTGGGAGAACTCAGAAGGTGAGGAAGGGCTCTGGGCATGTAGGACTGGCACAAGGAAACACTGCAATCCTCTCGTATCATAAATAGGAAATAGGGCTCGAAGGACTGACGTGACTTGTCGGCAGACCTTCAACTAATATGTAAAACTAGGCTCCATACTTTCTGATTCATAAACCAAATTCTTTCCATCCTGCTTTTGGACTGAGGCTCAGGGGACCTGAATTCTGATCTAATCTGTTCCTAATTAATGTGACCTTTTTTTTATTGTGGTAACATACAGATAACATACAATTTATTGTTTTAATCGTTTTTCAAACGTACAGCTTGGTGATATTAAGTATATTCACAGTGCTGTGTAACCATCACCACCTGCCACTTCCAGAACTTCTCTACTTCCCCAACTGGAAGCCTATACCCATTAAACAAGAACTCCTCATTCCTCCCTCCCACTAAACCTTTCTACTTTCTGTCTTTTGACCTTGACTATTGTAAGTACGTGATATAAATGGAATAATATGATCTCTGTCCTTTTGTGTCTGGATTCCTTCACTTAAAATAATATTTTCGAAGTTCGTTTATGTTGTAGTACATCTCAGAATATCCGTTCTTTTTAATACTGAGTAATATTCTATTGTATATACATAAATTTTGTTTTTCCATTCATTTGGTGATGGACATTTGGGGTGCTTCCACCTTTTGATGATTGTCAATAATGCTGCTATGAATATCTATAAATACCTGCTTGCGTTAACATAACCTTTGATCAAGTAATTTCCCCTTCCCTAGCATCACTATTATCATCTCTAAAACGATGGTAGAAGGATATGTATCTTCTTGAGTACCCTATTTTCTATTAGTATGATCATTTCTCCTTGGACCATCTAGTATTTCACTAGGCTGGTTGCAGATAGCTATTAATCCAGCCCAAATTTAGGTTGATACAAAATGAATAGCTTTGTAGTCAAGGTCAACGATTTCAAGTTCCTTCCCGGTCTTGGAAATTCCATCTATATATAAAAAATGGGATACGCTACAGGGTACTGGCAAGTTTCCTCTCCTACTCTCCCTCTCCAGTGTTTCGCCCATTGGGGATTCATCCTGAGCAAAGACTTTTAATTCAGCTCAACCTGACAACCATTTATTGAGCACCCAGCAAGCAAGCACCGAGTTCTGTGCTAGGTATTCACAGGCTTGATCGTGGCATCACTAAAACTACTTTTTTAGGCAAGACACTGTGATGGAATGACACATTGCTAGCTATTACATAGCATGACTTAAAAAGAATAAATGAACTCACTGCAGAGGAATTAAAAAAAAAACCAGTGTAAGTCAGCAGCAGAAACAAACATCGCTCCATCTCCTTTGTCCATGTTTGCTTGCCTGCTGCAGCCTTTACACTCAGCCCGGCTGCTCCATTCTTCCTTGCAGGCAGGATTTAAAATATCTACGGAGCCTGCTCGGCAAAGCAATTAGAGAGCCCCTTGTATAATTCAATCTGGCTAATGGCTTCCCAAGCCATTCCCTCGCTAAAGAAGCGCATACCAGCAAAGACAGCCGAAGAGCAGCCCTCTGACTCCACACTCCTGTAATGGAAAAAGAGCAGCCCAATCTGTTCACCAAGACTGTCAGACTGCGCCCCTCCCCATCCCCCAATGCCGAGTTCCAGTCTAAAATGATGTTTTATGTCCAAGTTACTGTTTTCCCTGAAAACAGCGACTTAATAATGAAAATGTGGACATTTAACTGAAGTGCTCTTTTGTAATGGTTTTGCATTAGTGTTGCGAGGGGCAAAGCAGCCACAAAGTTAACATATTGTGTTGTTTTAGCAGCCAGGGAGGGAAGGAGGGAAAGAAAAGCTGCTGAAAACAAAAGGTCATTTTATTTGATAACGTTAAAAGAACATTAGATTTGTACTCTATGAACGGGGCTGCATAAGCAAGGGGTCATTTCAGGCAGACAGGCCATAGTCTGTCAGGTGGGCTCTCCCCGAACCCGGTCTGGGCGTGACAAGAGCCCACTGGATCAGAATCCGTTCTCCAGGGCTGCTGCACGCCATGGAATTTCGTACAAGTTCAGAACTTCTGACAGTCTGATTTGATAAAAATCCCAAACCCACAGTAGCCCATTATGTGGGCAAACTATTCATTTTATATTCACCTCCTTGTCGTGTTAGTGCAGAGGTCATCTAAAGAGGAGGCCTAATTAATCAAACTGTCAGAGGCAATGAGGAGGAGCATGTTAATAGGACTTTTATTTCACCCAGGAAAGTGGCGGCCTGACAGGGACTAGAAAATATGGCCTTGGTGTTGCTGTTTATTAGCAATTCTGAGATCAGTGGTAATAGGAGCCAAGCAGTGTGTGGTTGATAAAGTACAGGGTGTCAAGAAGCAGCAGCAACTCGAAATTAGACTGACAAGAGCCAGCACTGGCTGGATATTGATAGCTGATAAATAGGAAGCCCAGTGCGAAGGGGCACATCAAAGAGGGTGGCAGAGCCAAGAAGGGTTTGTGCAGTCAGGTGGGTGAGAAGGAGAAAAGGCAGAGTTGGGATTCTGTCCTTTGCTGATTGCTCAAAGGGTGTGCTTCCAAACAAATCTTTACGTCACTTAACCAGTATTCTTCAGAGGCTCCTCCATACCAGTCCCAGTGCTAGACGCTGGGGAGGCCAAGATGCACAAGACGCCACCCCAATGGCTAATGCTGTGCTTATTACTTTGGGGGAGCAGATCCCCTTAAGCATATAAGGATGACTACCCACCTTCCACAGAGAAAATTCACATTTACACCAAAGACAAAATTAACATAAAGCTTTGGGGGTGTTTTTAGAACTGGAGTTGCCTGAGAAACTCTGGCTAAGAGTTCCGTCTGCTGTCATCATCTACTATGGAGGGGGCATTTTTTCACAGCTGAATGAGCATGATTTGGGAGGAGAATGAGACAAATCACAAGGGCACCATTTTTATAGCAGCAACTTCCACCAGAGGACTAGAGAATGCCTGCAAGTCATTCACACTGAACCTTGTCTTGGGCTTTCTGCAGCGACACTCGTTGTTGAGGAGGGGGCCGTGATATACACAGGACTGCCAGCAAAGGAATCAACAGCTCCTGGAGGAAGAAGGGCTCTGAGAGTCGAGGGCACAGTAGCTCCCGAGGAAATCCACACACTCGGGACTGAAGCCACGTACCCACCAGGAAGCCTCATTCTCTATCTCTGGGCAGGGACTCACGCTTATGATTGTTTCATGGGTTCCACATATGACCATGTTGGGCACTCAAGCAGAGGTACCTACTGTGGGTCCATTTTGACCTATAAGGAAAACTGCCTAAACTATTTTAGACAACTTTCTTCAACAAGGATGAAATGCAAAGGGTTAACTTTTTTGTGTTTAGAAGACATTCCCTGACAGCCCGGAAGAACATCCCCCCATTATTTTTTTAACCTCCTCTTTCTATTTCCTTCACAGCACTTATTCTAACTCATAACTGGATTTATTTGTTTTACTCGTCCATTTAGTTGCTTGTGGTTCAGTCTCCCCCATTAGACCTGAAGGTTACCACAGCAGCGACTGGGTCTTTTTTATACTAACATGGATCCATTACCAAGCACAGAGCCTGACACACGGTAGGTGCTCGGTGAATGCTGTGGAATGAATGAATGAGTGAATGTCCCTAAGCATAGCTGAAAATAAAATTAATCAGGGTACCATAAATCTTAAAGTTCTGCTGTGTTTGAATATGAACTCATTATTCATTACAAGATATTTATTGACTATTACTGTGAGGCCTTGTCAGATCTGGGAATTCAGTTAATAAGAGAGCCTTGACCCTGCCTTCAGGTGGCTCCACAGTCTTATTCCTTGTCTGGATCAGAATAAATAAATACAATGACTGAAGTAATGTTAGTGATAGCAGGTGTTAGTGTTATAGGCATTCCTATGTTTCAGGATGCACGAAGTGATTTGTGCACATTTTCTCTCTGATCCTTAAAACTACTTTATAAATTAAATGCTGCTCTTGGTCCCATTTTACAGATGAAGATCTGAGCTCTGAGAAGTGAAGTGAGCTGCTGATAACCAGCAACGGGCAAACAGGGGAGCTGAGATTTGTCAACAGCCAACTCTGACCCCAAAGCCCGGTTGTATAGAATCAGCAATAGAGCCCCCTTCTACAACACCCAGAAAATAGATGCAGAAAGTAACAGCTATACTTGTGAGAGTTTTGCATCAAGTTTTGTAGTTAAGAGTTTAATGGCATGTGTCATAATGGGAATTTACAGTTTGCGAAGAACTTCCATGTAAAAGGACACATTTCACGCTCGGAGAAACTCTTTAAGAAGGAAGAGAGAGAATATTGGCCCCTTTTTCCAGAATAGGTAACAGGCTCAGAGAAGGACTGGCTCAGGGCCACACAGCTGGTAAGCAGTAAAGAGGAGACCTGACTGAGCATGGTCTTATAGGCTCTTTGGCTTCCCAAGATCATTTGAATTTTGCATTTAAAGGATTCATAAACTATCTCAATGGATCCCTGGGAAATAATCTGTGGGCGGCACAGAATCATGAGACAGCAGGGCAGCAGGGTGGCATGGCACCAGGAGTCACCTGGGTCACTGTCCCAGCCTCACCACTAACTAAAAGTGGGGATCTGAGCAAATCACTTTCCCTCTCTGGGTCCCCACTTCTCCCCCCATACAATGGGGATGGGGATTGAAGACATGCTCTGACAGTTATTTTCCAGCTGTGAAACTCACTGTGAAGCTCCATCTCCTCCCCTGTTTCCTTCTCTTTTTGGCTTCATCTTTTAGTTGCTTTTATGGCATTTGAGAATTAGAGGTGACAAAGCTTGACCCCGCATAACTAAGGACCTTGGCTGTCAGGTCTCAGGAACACATTTGCCCTGCGGACCTGACCCACGTGCAGCGTAAAGTAGGGGCTCAGAGCGAGGGAGGGGGTCTTCGCCAGCAGGCAGTGCTGTCATGATGGATAACAGAGATTCTGAATGGCCAGTGTCCTCCTATTTATCATTTAAACTGGGCTGATTCAGGGACTTGGCTACTGAGAAATCTTCACCTTAGGGCCAGAGATTTCGTCTATTTAGAATCTATCAGGAACCCTCCCACCCCCATCACTGCGTGGGAGATGCTATTTTAATGTTAAAAGAAGCCTGTTATCACAAAGTGGATTTAACTTTTACCATTTTGCCTGTGTGTTCCAATAAATGTTAAAGGAACTTTCAAAAGAATACAATCGCTTTGTGCAGTGGGCCTCATTATCACAGAATTTAAAGGGGTGGGGGGGGATACTGTTTTATCTCCCCGACTGGCAGGCTGCAGTGGGAGACCCAGCTGGAGGTTTGGAGGCAGGAGACCTGTGCCCTAGTTCCTGCTCCCCATGTAACTTGATGTAATCGTGGGCAAGTCATTTAACCTTGATTTCTTAAATTGGGAATAGAAGCACACCAATTAAGCCTGCCTCAAAGGGACGTGGGGAGGGCAGGGGAGCCAGAGCAGGGCTCCTGTCTCCTGCCTCCTCTTAGTTCCCCCTTTCTGTTCATACAATGCTGCCTGCAACCACTTCAACTGGTCACTACAGAAGGAAAGCAGGAGTCAGACTGTTTCACTGCTTAAAATTCTTCAAGGGATTTTCACTGCCTAAGAATAAACCCCAAATTCTTGAGTTCTCACACACAGTCCTGGCCTGCACCCAGTGCTCTGGCTGCGCTGGGCCCTCTGTGCCCTTTACCCTGTCACCTCGGTCTCCTTGATCTTGTTATTTCCTGTTCTGAAGGCCTTCTGTCCCCAGCACTGCCAAGTGGCCAAGGTTGGGTCATCCTTCAAGGTCTGGCTTAAACAAGACTCTATCTAGGGGCGTCTATGGACCTGTCCTGGCCCATCCTGTGGCATGAATACTTTCTCTGTTCCTACAGCATTCCATGGGGACCTTCATTCAGGCGGTTTCTGTATTCCTGGAAATATTTCCATTTCCTCCCCTCTCACTATAATCAGGGTTTCTCCTGTGGTCCTTGCATCCGGATTATCTGTGGTTCTTGTTAGAAATGAGGTCTCCTGGGTCCTACTGAAACTCACCAAATTACAACTTCTGGGGATGTGGTGTGACCCACACCTGCTAGAATCTGTGAATCCCTGTCCTAGCATGAAGCTCTCCAGTGGAAGGAATCATACCTGCTTCACTGTGTGTCTCTCCAGAGCTTAACACAGTACCTGGCACACAGAAGGCACCCAATAAACATTTGTGAATGAATACATAACTTAAGTCCTCAGGGAAGTGGAGTTTTTGTCCTGGAGGTCTGACTCAAACAGGAGTTGCCTTAAGATGTCTCTAGAAACACATTTTGTCTGGCAGTGTGGGCCCATAAAAGTTGCTGTGAGGAGGAAAGAAGCAGGAGAGCATTGCCACGCTTCTTTGCCAACATTATTCCATATCCATATGGCTCTGCAAAAAAGATGTCAGGGACTTACAACAAAAGTGGGGTTTGAGAAAGAAGGACCTTGGGGGCCACAGCAGATGGAGACATGACAGAGAGGATACCCTCCCGGCCGAGGAGGTCCAGCATGCACTGTACTTGGTCCAAAGTGGCTTCCTGATAAAGTCAGCAGGCGCTCCCTGCAAGGACGTACAATCCAGTCATGTGCTATGAGCAATGAAGGGAAACACAACCCTTTGAACTTTTTTTTTTTTCTATTCAGAACATTAAACAAATAGAAAAAGCTAAACTACCAGGAGCTAAAATTAAGCCTCTGGTGACAACCAAAATAGAAGCAACAGAGCTCCTCAAACCTTTCCATTATAAAGAGAATTTGGGGTGCAAGCTTTAAAGAGGTACCACTGTCACATCAAGCTGCTGGCTCCGTCTGGAAATCCTCCACACCCACAGGGCATCCTGGTCCAGAAAGACACTGGAAGCTGCCTAGGTGGATGAGGGGCCTCTAGGTTATCCATTTAGTCTTCTTCAAAACAATCTCCTTGAATTGAGGCTTTGCAGGGGCCATAGCAAAATGAAGATGGAGACCACTTTATTTTATTTCTGGGGCAATCAAATTTTTTCTCCAATAGAGCAATTTCAAGACTGGCTATTTTTGTAAATAGTGTACTGCAGCCCCAACAGTAACACCACACCCCTTGTACTTGCTTCTGGCCATGCATGGTGACACTCTCACTGAATTCGTTTCCTTACACATTAGGAAAATAACTGATTTTCCCTTCCTATGGGGAAAATTGAGTGCACCAAAATTTCTGGTCATTTCCCACAGTTTGCTCTGTGATTTTACAATGGGAGATTTCACTGGACACGGATAAGATTGAGAAAAAAAAAAAAGACTGTTTCTTCAACCTGGAGCTTCCCCACTTGGCTCACAAGGGCAGCCATCCTCTTGTTCAGTCTAACTCTCCATCGTGCCCTTCGAAGGCTGGCCAGGAATCTCAGTCTTGGTCTCTCTGGGGCCAGCTTTGCCCTCAGCGAGGTGGGACCCAGACAGTATTTGAAGACCACTTGCACATGACAGGGATCAACAAGGCAACTTCCGGTGTTGCTTGGTGCTTTTGTATACAGGAAAGAGGTCAGGAGAGTGTCATTTTCTTTCCCCCCAGAGAGGTCATCTCCGATCTTGTCTCTATGCTACACACCTTTGTTTCATGCATTTCTTTGAGCAGGCAACAACTTCTTCAAAAGATTCCTTTAAAAAAGAAGGGGCTTCTTTTTACCTTAGCAAGGAGACCATTGTTGCTTGAAAACAAAAGGAATCTGCACCTTAATCCCAATGACATTGCTCCAGGAACCTTATTTACAGTATGACAAAAACCCGTTCCATTCTTACAGCCTCATTAAATCTAAGCCTCATTTAACTAGTGGGACATTTTTACAATGGGTTTACTGGCGTACTGTGATAAATGGCTGTCTAACATCTTTCAACAATAGTCGGGCTACAGCCATAACCATGATGTGTATACACACAGCATCAGTTTAACAATGCACAGTGCTGAATAGCAGGAAGGGGAGGCAAACATTTTCCCTGGGTGTTTGTGTATGTGTATGTGGGGGGAGGTGGGTAGAGAATTCACTAGCGGGGAAATGTATAAAATTTTTTTTTACAAGTTTAATGTTTCTGCTGACGAGATGATCTTTGAAACTCATGACCTATTTAAAAAAAAGTTTCCTCAAATTTGATAATTTGATCCCTTAAAGATAAAAGAGATTGGCAATAAAGTGAAAATGACCCTGTTCTCTATTTTAAAAAGATCTTGTGTCTAAAAAAATGAATACAATGGCTTGTGAATACACACAGTTCACAAGCCCAGCTTGCTTATTCAAAAATATAGGTTAGGATGCAGGGCAAATCAAAACAACTGAGGCCAAGCCAGATTCTGAAGACCAAGGTGCTTTAAAAAAATAAATACAAAGAAACACACAAACTGCATTTTTTATTTGTGATAGAGAACCTAACCATCACATGCATACTCAAGACTGTTGGGGCCTCTTCAAGGTACTTACAGGTGTCAAAGGGGGGCAGAAACATACTTTCCTAAATTAGGGTAGAAACCTAAACGTACTCAGCACATTTAGATCCTACCCGGATTTTCACTGGCCTCTGATTTAATTTCACACCAAATGCTATTGCATAACTGGACAGAGCAAAGCCTCTAGTATTTACACTGGAGACTAAGGTCTGACATTCTGTCTAAATGAAATTTCCCAGTTGTCCCAAGCAGTTTTTACCTTGTTTCCATGCTAGCGGTTTGAAATGTCACTACATATTGTTGCAATGACAAGTGAGCAGGCTGGTGCTCAGAGCAAACAGACCTGGGAACCAGCCTAGCATCCTCCACCCCTCTCCCCTCAGGGGTGCTGGCCCATGTTCCCTCTGTCCCATCACACAGCACTGCCACAGGGGACCCAAAAGCTCTGCCACTGACCCTCTCCGAAAGCTAATTAGGAGGGTGTATGGACAATTATCACTGAAAAAATGGATATCTGATTTCTCTCTGTCTCCTTCCCTCCCTCTGTTTTTAAGAATCAAAGACTGTCTTTCGGAGCGAGTTTTACAATAGCTGTATGTATATTATTAGAATACACATGTAAAGCAAAAAACTAGTTTTTCATTAAGCTGATTTTCATGGTGTTAAAAAAATTAAAAAGTGAAGTATATGCCCTTAGGTTACTCCCGTGTCTTGTTTTTTCTTCCTCCTCTTAATACCAAAAGGCAACTTCTACAACCTACGCCTTCTTCTCCATATGGGATGGGAAGTAATCAGAAGGCACGGCTGCCTGCTTCATCAACAGTGTAAATCAATTAAGCATCGCTATTCTCCCCAGGAAGCCATCCCTGTGCAGATCAGCCTGGCTTAACATGATGAGATGTGGGAACTCCCCACTCACAAAGGTAAAGATTCCTCACCTGGACAGTCCTCCCAAGATGAGAACAGTCTTTGTGCATATCCAGAACTCATGAACCTGCCAGCCATTCCACTCCTGGAGACTGACAAACTGGTGCTCTGACCAAGAGACTCTGTTATTATTTCCTCACTCTTGCACAGATGGGACACTGGCCTGGGTAATGTTTCATCACATCCGGAGTTCAAAGCCTCTATGTCTTACCTTTGAAGTAGAGCATAATTTGTAAGAATTTAAAATTCTCAGAGCATCTGGGTGGCTCAGTCGGTTAAGCATGTGACTTCAGCTCAGGTCATGATCTCATAGTTCATGAGTTCGAGCCCTGCGTCAGAATCTGGGCTGACAGTTCAGAGCCCGGAGCCTGCTTCGGATTCTGTGTCTCCCTCTCTCTCTGCCCCAACCCCTGCTCACACTCTGTCTCTCAAAAATAAACCTTGAAAAACTTTTGAAAAAAATTTAAAAAATAATTTAAAACTCTCTCCAGATAGGCCTCTCATTGTTCTTTATAAATATTATTTCTCTATAGAAAACCTACACTCATATAAATAATGGAGGACGCCTTGTAGCAGGTCCTTCTGTTTTGTGTGTCATCCCCTAAAGTGAGGAGCAAATGAAGAATCTGGGGAAAATTCAGCTGGAGAAGAGACAACTAAGGAAAACACCAAACTCCTTGTGACCTGTGGAGTAAGGCATAGATGGATATGGGTTCAACCAAAGGATACGGGAATAGAACATCTAGCCTTGCCTGACAAATGGGTCTCATCTGAGAGGAAAAGCAGCAGGCAAGTACAAGAGGAAGTAGGACCCAATGAACGCGCAACCAGCAAATTCAATCCTCACCATATACGGGGTAACAGGTGTCCTGGCCACATTCCATTTACTACTTGGGCGATTCAGCTGAGAGTAGACGAATTCATCCATTCTCATTCTCTTACTCATATTTTCTCTGTTTCTGTCACTCTTGTTCGTGTGTGTGTGTGTGTGTGTGTGTGTGTGTGTGTTTAGTGGTGAGGTCTGCTGGTAGAGGCACTGGCTGGCTAGATAAACTTTAAGGCATATGCAATCCTGAGCTTCTATAATCCTAAAAATCAAATGGAAACAGGAATGAAAACAAATGACCTAGCCTCTACTTCCTATTTTTTTTAGCATTCCTCCAATTTATTTTGTAGGTACAGTGTATCTACTTGGAGGCCTTTCCAATTTCTGAGACAGTGCCATAATAGTTTCATATATAAGAACCTTTTCACCAGCAGCTTTAAAGCACTTATGTGAGCACTAATTATTCATCAGCCACAATATGTAGGAAAACTATCTGGACTGTCAACTACATAGCAATAGGAACTAATTCACACCCGGAAAAAGTGACCTATACCCCTGTGAAAATTAATACCTCATTGAGAGGAGTAAGTTACAGAAAGAAAATTCAGTTCCTGGTCGCAGTCATTTTTCTTCCTAGTCTTGGTTTGATAAATTTTATTCTCTGTCCTTTAAGGGGAGGGAGCTCACTCATATGGTCTCAGTCTGCCTATGAAAAAGACCCATCAGCATTTATGGAGTAAACCGACATGCTTTGAGAATGTCCCCCCAGCACTGCTGCTTGGACATGTTCTAAAGGAACTCTGACAGCAAGAAAAAGTGGGGACTAAATGAGGGAGAGATTTTATGCCCTGGTCTGTGACAAAGTTCTCTCAGGGACTGGGGTCCTTAATGATGACATAAATGCATAATAAGAAAACTCAAAAGGAGTTTCTCATTCATGTATTAGTCTGGCATTTTGACCTTCTGATTTTTCAAAACAGGCCCTTCTTTTTAAATTGCTGAAAGCTGATATCCTTCAAAAGTCACAGGAGAAGCTTAAAATGATCCTTCGGCATTTTCAAATTGTTGACATGTGCCCCAAGTTTGTAAAGTTTCAGACCCTAATAGTCCCAAGAAGTAAACAAAGGACCATAGAAGAAAGCTAGCATTTACTTGGTGCCCACTAAATTCCAGGAATCTTTACATATGCATTTAATCTGCAAACCAGCTATTTTACAACCTTTATGCAAGAGGTTAAAGTAACTTGCTCAGAATCCCGGTTAGTAAATAACTGAACCAGGGTTCAAACACAGTTCTAAGTCCTAAGCCATGCTCTTTCCAATACACTCGAGGATCGCAATAAAATGTGTACATTATGCCGTTTTGGCATTCTGGAGCTAATAACAAGAGTCACTTGGTGTTTAGCTGTGGATAGCCATATTCATATTTGCATCTTCACTCATGTTTGAGTCTTCCCAGAATCTATGTTCTCAGAGTAAAGATACAGTTTGATGACACAGATGAGCCAATGTGCATTAAATTCCTAATTTCCCAATGCCCAGGGCAACCTCTGGTGTTGCAGCACCGAATGGAGTCCTTTCTGTGACATGCAAGCAATTCACGTCACCGTGATTCATGTCACCATGGAAGGAGCCCTCATTTGAGCTAAGGTCCTGGGCTCTTGTTCCAGCTCTTCCGAAGCAGCACCTCCCATCTCTGTCTCAGTCTGTTTTCTCTTGTACCAAACGAGAGGTGAAAATCAAAGGATCTCCAAGGTCCTTTTCAGTTCCATGAACGAGAAAATGTTTTGAGGTTGGGAGAGAAAAAGTTAAAAAATTAAATAAGGAAACATAAAATGTTAGAGATGGAAAGAAACTCACAGATAAATTAGTATTTTCATTTTACACATGAAGAAAGTGAAAGCCAAGGGGACAAGGGAACATCTAAAATTGCATGAGTAGGGGGTGCCTGGGTGGCTCAGTCAGTTAAGTGTCCAACTCTTGATTTTGGCTCAGGTCATGATCTCAAGGTCCGTGAATTTGGACCCTGGGCTGACAGTGGAGGGTCTGCTTGGGATTCTCTCTCCCTCTCTGCCCCTCCCAAGCTTGTTCTTGCTCTCTCTCAAAATGAATAAATAAAAACTTAAAAAAATAAATAAGATTATATGACTAGGAAGTAAACATGTACATAACTGGGGTGCCCTTGGGCTTCACGTCAACCTTCCTCCTACAATATAGAGCAGAATGAGCTTGAAATAAAATACTTAAGGGAAAAATACTTAAAAATCAGTAAAAACCACAATATCCATATCCCAACCAACACAGATCCTGAATTAAGAGCATATTACGTTACTTTGCCCTCTACTTTTATAGGAAAGGCACAGAAAGATGCCTCCCATCAGGAGTCGATTTACAAGGACTGACTCTGGGAATAAATACACAGCCCATTCAAACACCTATAGCTTCAAAGCCAGTTGTTCTCACATTTTAGTGGGCATAAAAATCACCCTACTAAATCATCCTGCTGAAGTGCAGATTTCCTGCTCCCCACCCTCCCTCCAAAGATTCTGATTCATGTCTAGGTAGGGACCTGGCAGTGGATTAGCAAAAACTGAGGTCAAGGCTGAGAGGCCTGTATTCAGGAGCCACATGTTCTAAAGCTAGGTGAGTGGGGCCAATAAAATTTTCTTAATTATGATCACCTGGAGACACTAGACGACCCTGACTTAAAATTCCTAGGGCAATTCTGCCCAGTTTTTAAAATCAAGCATTTTCTTTTTAATCTTCAGAAATACAAACTTACCCAAACATCCCATACGCCAAAGATGCCTGTTTATCAGTGTTGTACTACTGTCTGTGCACAATGTTAGCACATTCATAAATAAATCCGATTTCCTTAAGTGGGACTTTTATGGGGCCATGGAATATTTGGTTTGAAATAGACAAAGTCACTATGACAACTCTCATTTTATAATAAGAAAACCCACAAACATCCCAGCAGACAAAATAAAAGCTAAACTATGGCTTCTGAAATGCTGCGTCTCTTGAGGTTTTTCTGCAGTTGGAAATATTCAAGTCTTCATAAGAAAGAAGGCCTGGCAGAGCCTTTGGGTCATGTTATAAGGAGAGGCCTTGACAAGAAGATCATGAAATATTCAGTATAACTGTTTTCAAATCCACAAAGTTTCACACAGAAGCTCCTCCTCTGGGTCTTATTATTCCAAGATATATCGTGAGTCTCCAGAGTTAGGGGAGACTGCAGGGGACGTTGTCCTGCCCCCTCCTCTTCACCCCAAACCCGCCATGTGATATGGTAGGTTGGTCTACATATAGCGGTATCAAACATTTCTTTCCCTTTGGAGATTCTGAGCAGAACATGTGTATTGTGACAATTAGTTTTGCCCAAAGGGGGCAACTGTTTTCAGAAAGCCAAACTGACACTCTCTTTTTCCAGAAATGAAAGGACATCGTTTGAACTATCCAGAGGCATACAGCAGGAAAGAGTCTTTATTTGAGAGTCAACCCAGCATCTGCTCCACTTTAGAGCCCACATGGACACTAGTGCAGGGAAGAGAAAACACTGGAGTCTTGGCCATCACAGAGGCACACGGAGCATTTTGTACTTGGCATAACCAAGACCAGGTGCACCCTAAAGTGAAACAACAATGGACCAATGAGTTTTACACACTGCATACAGCAGTTTCTGTTTAAAATTTTTGTTTTTAACATTTATTTGTTTTTGAGAGAAAGAGACAGAGCGTGAGCAGGAGAGAGACACACAGAGAGAGAGAGGGAGGCACAGAATCCGAAGCAGGCTCAAGGCTCTGAGCTGTCAGCACAGAGCCCAAAGGAGGGCTCAGACTCACAAACCATGAGATCATGACTTGGACACTTAACCAACTGAGCCACTCAGTCCCCAGCAGTTTCTGTTTAAATGCAGAGTATCCTGTGTTCTTTGTGAAAGCGGGCTCTTTCTCTCAGTGTTCGTTATGCCATGGGTTTTGCTTTGTCTTTTTATCCCCTTTTATCCACATCTGCTTCTCTTGGTCACCATGTAAATATAGAGCCCAATTTCCCATCCTACTCACACAAAATGGAGAAAAACCTTTTGTTGACAAGAAGTCCAACAGTCTTTGGGGGATAAAGCGGGGTGAGAATTATACCTGCTGAATACATATGATGTTGTATGTGTTGTTGGTAAGAACGTAATATGGTGTAGCTGCTGTGGAAAATGGTATGGCAATTCCTCAAAACATTAAATCTAGAGTTACCATATCATTTAGCAATTCCACTTCTGGCTTCAGGCCCTCCTCCCCCAAAAGAAACTCAAACAGATATTGTACACCCTTGTTCACATAGCACTATTCACAATATTCAAGAGGTAGAAGCAGCCTAAGTGTCCATCCACAGATGAACGATTAAACAAAATTGGGTGTGTACATACATGGGATGCTATTTAGCCTAAAAAAAGGAAAATCTGACACATGCTACGATATAGATGAATCTTTAAGATATTAAGTGAAATAAGCCAGACACAAGAGGACACATATTGTACATATGTGGACATCATACAATATGATGCCACTTATATGAGGTACCTACAGTAGTCAGACTCCTAGAGGTAGCAAGTACAATGGTGGTTGCCAAGGGCTGTGGGAAGGGGGACATGGCAGTTCTTGTTTAATGACTATACAGTTTCAGTTTGGGACGACAAAAAAGTGCTGGAGATGGATGGTGGTCATGGCTGCACAGTATGAGTATACTTAATGCCACTAAACTATTCACTTAACAATGGTTAACCAGGTAAATTTTATTACGTGTATTTTACCATACACAAAAAAAGGAGCTGATGGGAAAATGATGGCGTTGCACCAAAGACACCACTGAATGAGACTCAGCACATCATTTGTGCCACAGCAAAGTTGAGAGCCAGCAAATCCACTCCTGCTGGAATGGAAAGGATGCTCTGACTTCTGAAGAAGTACAAAATGCAGCACCCTGAGGCAGGCATATGATGAAAAGGACCCTAAAGAAGAGAAAATGTTCCCTGGAAGTTCACTACAATGGCTAAATCTTCTTTATGAAGAGTAAATGTTCTTTCGGCCTTTACATATTTAAGCAAAAATCATCTTGACAATTTAATCTCCAGAATTTTCCCCCCAAGTTTCATTTCAGATTCTGAAGGTAAGCACCATATATTTCCCATCAAAAATGGAAACTCAGCTATGTTTCAGGAGATTATCCTGTGTAAACAGTCAGGCAGAGATGCTGGGCCCTCACGGTCCTGCATAAATTCATCTCATCAACTTATCAACTGTAATTCAACAAGCCTGTCTGCCTCCTTCAAGGGTTGCCAGATTCAGAGGCCTGGGAAGCGGAATGTTAGGGGACACGCGGGGAAATACTGCAGTTACCAATTACGGTGATCTGCCCTAAGGTACTTGAAAAGCTCTGCTCTCGTCTGGGCACATTTTGAGAACATAAAACAGAAAATTCACATTTAACACCTACTCTTCATGACCCCTGTTTTCCAGGGTAAAGATGTCCCCATTTCCAGGGAGTAATCAAAGATGAAAACATTCCTTTAACTTGACAATAAACAGACAACAGCAAAAAGCAGAATGCAAACAAAACAAATTCTACAAGCACTATCCCCCAGCACAAACTCATTTATGTTATTCTATGACCTATATGGAAAGAGAAAAAAAAACTAGCCAGGCCCTACAGATTCAACTTGGGCACGAAGGAATAACAAGACTTCAATATATGCTTTGCATAAAAGTCACTGCCTAAATAATACATGTAATTTAAAATAAGGTAAAAATACCAAAGGTCTTTTAAAAGTATGTTAAGAAATATTCTTAAAAAGGAAAAGGAAAATTAATCTCTTTTATGTATTATTTTAAACAATGACTTCCTTCATTTAGGGTAAAAAAAAAAAAAATCCTGTTTCTATTTCTGGCCCTCAATCTATTTTCCTGGACTGGATCTCTGAGAGAAGTTTACTAATGCCCAAGTACTTGCAAACAAGGAGTCCAATAATACCCCATTCCCATCCCCTCTAACTCCCATTTAACAGATAAATAAAAAGCCACTGTAGTATGTTTAATTGATGGAAACTGAAATATATAGATGTATTTATTACCCACATGGCAAAAAGTATGGAAAGGGGCATAGTTTCTGTCATCTGGTATTTATTTGACGGATGGAAAGTTTAATGAGAAATCTAAAAAGGCACATATGAAGAGATTTTAAATCTGGAAAGAAAAAGTTCATACAGAAAGGAGTCAGTTGAGGAAAAAAGAACTAACTGTTGGAGAGAAGAAAGACGGATTTTCCTAAAGAACCTGTGGCTTAGGAAAAAATGAAATAAAATTGTTAAGAATAGTTGAGTGACTATGAGATGGAATCTGTCAATTAAAAAAATTTTTCTTGATGTTTATTTCCTTTTGAGAGAGAGAGAGACAGAGTGCAAACAGGGGAGGGGCAGAGAGAGGGAGACACAGAATCAAAAGCAGGCTCCAGGCTCTGAGCTGTCAGCATGGAGCCCAATATGGAGATCTAACTCATGAACGGTGAGATAATGACCTGAGCTAAAGTTGGATGTCCAACCGACTGAGCCACCCAGGCTCCCCAGGATCTGTCGATTTTTTATGCGAATGGTAAACTTATAAAAGAAGAGGCTAAAAATCCCTAATGCCTTTTCTTTGTACAGATTTCTGTATAGAAAGGCCACCTATTCAGGCCAATTCTGAAATATCAGTTACAATATACTACTGAGAACCACTGAGGAAAAGATATACCAAATAATTGCAAATCTATAAAGGAAACAAACATCAAAGGAAAGCTGCCCACTTCCTGTCTCCAGTCGATAGCTCAGAGTGGACATTTGTTAGTTGTTTTCCCATGCTCCTTCCTCCATTTCCTCTTCCCACAGTCCTGGCTTCCACTTGGAGATCCATGGTGAAATGACTGCACTCCAGGCAAGCATCGTATAACTTGCAACCCAGGCTAAGGCCGCTGGTGCATTCCATTCAGTTGGCTCTGGTAACTAACACAAGGTTAGAGATATGCAGAATAAGCTTCAGGATTTTACTGAGTCTGCCTTTCTCCTAGATGTGGTCTCTTTTCTCCCACTTAGTCCCTCAAAGGCACTGACACTCATTTTGAAAAAATGAGGAGGCAGAATGCCCAAGAACGGCACCAACAGAGAAGGAATGGAAAGGGAGGAACAGTAGCCCACTCACAAGTGAAGGCCACACTAAAACCTCTTGTAAAGCCACATCTACTTTGTTTTTTAAATACATGAGCCAATACTTTCCATTTGTTCAAGTCAGCTCAGGTTTAGTTCTCCATCACTTGTAGCATAAATATCCTCACTGATATATTATGACTGAAGTGTTATATACACCACAGTAAGTCTGCTACCATCTGTCACCTTACAAAGTTTATAGTATTATTGACTATATATTTTAATTTTTTATTATTCTTTTAAAGATTTATTTTTAGAGATAGTGAGAGGGAGCTGGAGTGGTGTAGAGGAGTAGAGGGAGGGAGGGAGGGAGAGAAGGAGAGAGAGAGAAGAGACGAGAGAGAGAAAAAGAAAGAGAGAGAGAGAGAGAGAGAGAGAGAGAGAGAGAATCTCAAGCAGGCCCCATGCTCAAAATGGACCCTGGGAACATGACCTGAGTTGAAATCAAGAGTCAGATGCTCAACCAACTGAGCCACCCAGGCTCAGTTATATATTTTTAAATTATTTATAATAATAAATATTATATATTTCTCTCTATATATTTAAAAAATTTCAATATTCATTTATTTTTAAGAGAGACAGAAACAGAGCACAAGCACAAGCTGGGGAGGGGCAGAGAGACAGGGCGACACAGAATCCAAAGCAGACTCCAGGCTCTGAGCTGTCAGCACATTCAGGGCTCGAACCTATGAACCGTGAAATCATGAACTGAGCCGAACTCAGATGCTTAACCGACTAAGCCTCCCAGGAGCCACTACAATATATTTTCAGTAGAGTTAAATATTATTAATTTGGACCCTATACTAGTGAATTTTAGAAACTGGATGTCAGGGAAGGGCTATGTTGAAACTTACATGGTGTTTAAAGAAACAAGATTTCAAAAGATCATTTATTATTATTTTGAGAGAGAGCGAGCATGCACATGTGAGTTACGAGGAGCAGAGAGAGAGAGAGTGAGAGAGAGAGACAGAGAGAGTGAGAGAATCCCAAGCAGGCTCTGCGCTGTTAGCCCAGAGCCCGATGCAGGGCTTGATTTCACAGTGAAATCATGACCTGAGTGGAAATCAAGAGTTGGCCACTTTACAAAATGAGACTCCCAGGCATCCTCAAAGAGAACATTTAAACTATTAGATTATAAGCAATATACAGTAAGCTTTCAATAAAAATTTGATTAATTAATATATCGAATTTTATATATATACTTGTATACATATATATACATTTATATAATATATAAATATAAATATATATATAATTGATATATATTTAAGATGCCTTCACTTTGCAAACACTCATTACAAATATGTGAAATGAAAAATACATATCAGCCTCTTTGGTTTGACCTTTTATTAGAACCAGAGGTTACCAGACTTTTGGATCTCATGACCAGTAAAATGTCAAGGAATGTTTTGGGTATTCATACATATTTTTTATTCTACCATGAAAAGATGATAAATCACAAACATGTACATTCACACACACTCACCACTTATCATCTACATTTCATTAGACAAACATTAAAGACCAAAACATAAGATGAACATAACTTCAGAATAAAGGATAGTCCTTCCCAAGAAAAAGAAGTTGATAACACACAATGAAAACAAAACACACATACACACATCTTTTTTTCTCATTTTGTCACGATAATACTCTGAAAGTTTTTATGTTCAGTTTCTTAATGAACTTGACCAAACTAAGCCATTTTGAAACTTAGGATTTTCACTAATTTAGACTATCTCTTTCTCAATCATCTAGATAAATGTTTGTGGTTTGTGTCACCAGGCAAAAACCTGTTAATTTGAGGTTACCCTGCCTATGAGAAAAAACTCTCTTTAAGTTCAGAGTAAACTGTAGGAATATACAAAGTTATTTTATCTTGCTCATCTTGAGTCAATTCACTTTTATGATTTATAAAATAATCATTTTATCATTTATTGTGTTTTAGTTTTTATTAGGAGGGTGCAAAACTTTTAATGAGGATGTTCTCAGGGAACTTACTGGGTTGGGAAGCCAATATTAACACCCATGAGATGCCTGAGTAATTACTAAGATGGTTCAGTCCTACTCAGTTTAGGGCTTAGCTTTTATTTTAAGCAAATGGGAGTCTAATTCTCTGATTCCTATTTCTTTTTTTTTTTTTTAATATTTATTTATTTTTGAGAGAGAGAGAGACAGAGTGTGAGCAGGAGAGGGGGAGACACAGAATTCAAAACAGGTTCCAGGCTCTGGGCTGTCATCACAGAGCCCAATGTGGGTGCTCAAACCCATGGACCATGGAGAACATGACCTGAGCCAAAGTCAGATGCTTAACTGACTAAGCCACCCCAAGTGCCCCTCTGATTTCTATTTCTACTACTCACTTAGTTGTGTGATTCTAGGCAAGTCACCTCTGGGTCTCAGCTCCATTGTCTGTACAATGACAGTTAGTATACCTTTCCTACAATGTTGTGAAGGTGACATAAAATGTTTAGCACAGAGTGTGGCACGTGGTTAAGTCTTCAATCAAACAGGAAGAGTGATACTATGCAAATTAAGAAGATCTCAAGTAATTCAGGCTGGAATTGCATTTAGAGTTTTTGTGGGCATGTTAGCAAGTGAAGCTGGAGTACTAAAGCATTTGGAAATAGTGATGGGGTCTATGACATATTGGAACATACGTGTACCACATGAAGACCTTTAAACTCATTTGTTTATTTATTTATTTGCTTGAAACAAAATACTGTTCATGTAAAACAATACATCAGAGATCCACATGTGGCACTAATTCATAGTTTGTGGCCTTCGGCGGGTAGAACCCAAGACACAGTGAAAAAGCAGGGGATCTCAGCGAACAGAGTGTCTCTGAAAGGTAAACCCAAGCTTGAAGTAATAATAATGCCTTTCCTGAAGTGACCACTTGCTAACACATAGTTCTATTTTATTCCTGTGCTCAGCACTTACCAGTATGTGATATTTTTCTCTTACATAAATTTTCTTTTCAACCTATTTTTTTTTTTCGCTAGAATGGAAGCTCTATGAGAGCACAGACTTTGCTCCAAAGCCTGTCAAAAGAAGGTGGTCTATAAATATTTGCTGAATGACTAAGGGAACATTATTATTATTTGGTCTCATGGATTTCTAAACAGAAGCACTACTTTATGAAATTTTATAGACTAGGAATTTTATTTTCTGATATTTAATAGATTTATTTTCGTCTTTGAATGAGGACCCAGGTAAGAGAGTAATGTGTGATAGCCAGGTAATTCAATAAAGCTATCAATATTAATATGGAGAATTAGCTTCAAAACTGTTAGAAGAGGAACTTGTACTTAGCAATTGCAGGCTCCTGCTGCCTCCTATGGGGCTGGACTGACAAGGGAAGGAGGTGATGTTGCTGGAAGCCATGGCCACCTCTACAGTTGAGTTTATAAGGTACACTCAGGAGAAACTGCATCCACTGAGGAAATATATTGAGGTTTTGGACTCAAATGCATTTGAAAGAGATCATTATTAAGGCCTGTCCAACCATGACATTCTGATACTTCGCTTCTGAGCCAACTCTACTTGGTAAGAATGAGATAACATGTTTAATACTGCATCTATTTGAACACACTTCTGAGCCTCTGAATTGAAAGAGAGAGAGAGACAGAGAGACAGAGAGAGAGATTATAACAAATACTTTAAGCCTGTATGTTTCAAATTTTTATCTTCACATATGATGGAATAATTAACAGAAATATTAATCTCCATTTGGTTTTCCTCTGCTTTTGTCTACCTTATTCAAAGAAAGCCTTTTGTTCCTTTACCTCAGGGGTGTTTTGTACATTATGGTTTAAGGAGAAGTTGCCAGAAACACCACTACTCCCACTCTCCCTGGCTTTTGTTCTCACTGAGGGCACGAAGCTAGGTCAATGCATTGTGTGGGTGGGAGTTGGGTGAGTGCCCTTGGGGACAGGGGCAGGGCAAAGGATTACCAGAAGCAGTCCAGATAAGCAGAGGTAGACTCCTCTATGGTGAAAATAGAAGGACTGTCTCAAGTAGTGAGGACTCAGCTGGAATTTGGGACGAGGGGGTGCAGTGGGTGGGGTAGTAACAAACCCCCAGGAAGAACAACTGTGCTATGTCCCTCAGGGCAGTGAGCCTCCAGCCCAAGTAAGGGAAAACAGAGCCATCTTCCACTTTCCAGAGACCATGCAATGCCGGCAAAGGGTCTATCAGCAGTGGACCCCATTCACAGGGCCCCCTCCAAATGGCCCAAATCTCTCCACGGCCCTGCCGTTGGGAGCCAAGGCAGAGGGAGCCTCAATCATGGGTGAGATCTAATCTCATCCTACGCTAAGGGGAAAGGGCTCAGATTTAGATTTATTTCAACTCGAAAACCAAACAAACAAATATGAATGAAGTGAAATTTTCTTGCATCTGCGTATCACAGAATAACATTCACACCTGCTCCACATGTTTAAATGTTTAAAACCTCAAATTGCTGGTGCAGAGTTATTGCTCACGCCTTGGGCTTTCATCATAGCTGCAGCTGTGGGATTGCTGAGAGTGGGAGGGGTTGGGTATAGTCCAAATCCTTGCCTCGGTGATGGACTTGCTACTGCCACGCCATGGTAAGATGGCATGGATGCCTCTTAGAGATCACTTGGGGTGGACAGAGAGGCAACAGAGCTCCCCAGAGGTGCCACATTCAAGGCAAAGCTGCCATATATTAAACAGTGGTTCTCAAGCTTTGGTCCTTATGTGCTGGAGTCATGATTCATTTGCCACATCTGTGTACCACCTGTACTAATATTTACTAAATATTTCTCTGCATATGGATTCACTTTTATTACTTAAATTTATCCTCACCCGAAACAATAATATCCATGAAATCACAAGTGTGGTGTGCTACATACATACTCTCTCTCTCTCTCTCACACACACACACACACACACACACTTTACAATATGCATGCAATAAATACAAAATTACTCAAGAACAAATGTTCATCTGTGCACTGCCTAAGATTATGTCATGCTTCATTATGTGGCATAACTGAGTACAGTTTGGGAAACTGCATCACATGCATTTATGTAAGAACTACAGTTGTTCTGCATATTCTGATGGCATCTTCTCTTCCCTTTGATCCCAGTTTCCAGACTTTGATAACTTTCTGACCATGACTGGTCTGAATATAAAATGGGACTGAGAGGCAGAGAGTGAGGGGTGGGGGGTGGGGAGAAAGGAGGGCCAGAAGGAGGAGGAAGGGATGAAATAAAGAGAGAAGTAGGAAGAAGAGAAGAAAAAGAAAAGATGTCAAGCAAGAGATCCAAACAAAATTACTAACGGCATGGGAGCCTCTGTATTTGTGTATGCGTGTATGAGTAATGCAATCACGTCAGGAAGTGTGTTTATCAAAAACATGGTTATTACCTCATGAAGGGGCAGGATTATCCTAAACAATTACAAAGCACTGGTCTCCAGCATAAATCCGAAAATAGGAAGCACTTACGCTTGAATCCTCCACATCCTTCTAGGCTCCTTAGAGTTCACCCTGCTACATGATCTTTGCCTTTGGGCTCTGCAGAGACTCACAGCTAGCTGCAAAGCCAGACCCCTGCACCCCCTTGACACCTTCCGCACTTACCTTCCTTATCAGCTCGGGAAGAAATTTCTGCAAAACTCTTCCTCTGGTCACTGATATCTCTGGGAACCAAATCCATTAAGATATTTTTGATCCTTACTCATGCTATTTTGAATGTCTGGTGCACAGGAAGGAACCGATAAAAATAGAATTACAATGCCCTTACCGCCAAAGTAGCAAAGGGGCTGATTAAGATTGATGTCTGAATAAATATACACTAGCAGGCCCTACATTTTAATAGCTTTTGATGGAAGTAGAAAAGGAATACAGTTTCCACTGACTGTATGTGTACACATTTCTATTCCCTTATCATGTACTTTTGTCTTAAAATATGGCTTTTGTTTTTTTAAATATTAAAAGTCATGTAGAATAATAATATGTAAAGTAATGGCTGATATTCATTGAGCACTTACTGGATGACAGGCATGGCTCTAGCTAGTTTACATGTACTAACCCACTCAAATCCCACAACAAACAACCAGATAGGGATGAATGGATACCGTGATTCCCTTTTCCTAGATGAGGAAACTCACAGAGATGCACCAATAGCACAGCAGAAACTCAAGTCTAGGCCTGCTTCTCCAAATAAGTATATTAGCATGGGAGTTGCTAGTATCTCTTCATCCCAACCTCCTCTGCAGTCAGAGGCCTCTGAGATGCAGGTGGCCATGAGGACTAAATGAGAGGCAAGTAAAGCCCTTTCGGAATAGTGCAGGCCACACAGTAAGCCCTGGAATGCGATGCTGCCCACCTCCTTCCCCACCTCCCCTTCCTTTCTTCCACATCCTCCACTGATTAGGAGGAAAATTCTCTCTCTCTCTCTCTCTCTCCCTCCCTCCCTCTCTGCACCTATAAATCCTTATGATATAAAACAAGTAAATTTCAATGAAAGGCATAGCCTAGTCCCCACAGTCTCTCCAGGTATAGGATCTAGGGTTCACTGTCCTGCCCTTGAGGGTACCCGGAGAATTCCATGGAAACTGCCTCTAGCTCTACTAGAACCATGTCCTTCAACTGGCAACATTCAATTTATGGTTTGCTGTCACTTTAACTCAAAGAGCCTTGCTTACCTGTGAGTGATTATACTGTGCTTGGTGACTGAATTCTTTCAGCTGTCCGTTTTAATCATTCTATCCACTTTTATCTTAGCATGTCCTTTAATGTAATTTTATGATTTAATTTCATTTAACATTTACTTTTCAGGTATAAATAGGATGGTGCATCATGAGATGGACACCTGGGTAGGCAGCTCATGATTCAGATACAAAAGGTTTTAGAAAACATTCTCTTTTTACTTACTCCCTACCCTGTTGGTTCAGCATGAACTTCAGCAAACAAGCCTCTCCCTCCTTTTAAAAGTAGCCTGCCTGCATCTTCCTATCATTCCCAGTTTCCTTTAAATCATCTGTGTCCTGAGCTACTTGTACCTATACTCCAAAAATCTCCCAGTCCTCCCAGCCAAGGGTGTGGTGGTTTATTTCTACTTTCAGGCTTGTCTTCTTATGACTCTAGCTTAACACACTTGGTACCCAATGGCAGCTTTTCTCCTTGCTCCTTCCCTCATCTGCTCCAAGTCATCCTGTCTAGGTTTCCAACCTCTGAGATTCTACACGAATATCCTTCTAAAGACAATGAAAGAATGTACCTTGTACGGTGTACCACCGAGGAAGGGTGCCCACTATATCCTAGGCAAACAATCCAACATTTCTCACAGTACAATTCTTTAGAACAAGAGTATAAATTAACAATCCAGGTTACTGGAATCCCTTAATACTAGTCCATCAGCAAGCCAGAAATCTAACTTGACTTCCCCCTTACCCTTAGTCCATCAGTCCTAAAATCTTCTGATTCTACCTTCTTAACATGTTTTGAGGCTTTCTCTCCTCCTAGTGTTTTAAGGAAGATTCTCAACATCTCATTCCTGGAAAATTCCAACAATATTCCTGATTCTTGCTCCTGTTTTCATTTCCTTCTCCATTACCTTCATATTAGTTTATGCTGTTGATAGAGCTCTTTCCAAAAGATAAACTAGTCAACTAATTCTCCTACTTATTTCCATGGCTCACCAGAGCAAGGAAATAAAGTCCAAACTCTGACACTTGGCATATCAGACCCATTATGGACCCCTTATACCTGCATTCTAGGGAATGGAATTTTTTCAGATCCTAAAATTTTCATTGCCTCCCTTCATTGTATGTGCAGCTCTTTCTGCCTGAAATATCTTCTACTATATTCTTCTCAGTCTTCCTGAAGGCTTTCCTTAACCACCCAAGCTGAATTGAGTGGTCACCATGCATCTGTCTCCAGAGTAATCTTACTAAACTAGCTATATAGCACTGTGACAATCTGTTAAATGATCTACATGTCTCCTCTTCAGCAAGTGACTTATGAGGTCCTCTAGGGTCAGTATTCTGTTATGTTCAGTCTCCTATTCCCAGCATCACACTACTTAGAGAAAACCTCTGCACATTTTGCATGTAACTTTTTGGTCCCACCACTATGTTGAGTCTATTAACTTGACTTTTTTCATTAAACAATCTTATAAAATAATATATTTTTTTCCAACTGAGGATTATGTCTCATTAGTTGGTCATGAGAGGAATTTAGTGACCACCATTTAAAAAATAAAGTATATAATGAGATATTACTTCATATTCATTTGGATGACTATTACCCCCCCCCCAAAGTATTGGCAATAATATGGAGAAACTGAGGCCCTCATGCTTTCCTGGTAGGAATGGAAAATAGTACAGTACCTAGAGGCAACAGTACAGCAGTTCTTGAAAAAATTTAACAAAGCATAATCCAGTAATTCCAGTTCTGGCTACATATTCAAAAGAAGTGAAAGCAAAAACTTAAACAGATATTTGTATACCATGTATGTTCATAGCAGCATTATTCACAATAGGCAAAAGGTGGAAGCAGTCCAAATGTCCTCTGACAGATGGGTAGCAAGTTACACATGGTCTAGATATTGAATGGAATATTATTCGGCTTAAAAAGAAAGAGATTCTGGGGCACCTGGGTGGCTCAGTCGGTTAAACATTTGACTTTGGCTCAGGTCATGATCTCACAGTTTGTGAGTTCAAGCCTTGCTTCAGGCTCTATGCTGACAGCTCAGAGCCTGGAACCTCCTTTGGATTCTGTGTCTCCCTCTTTCTCTGACCCTCCCCCTCTCGCATTCTGTGTCTCTCTCAAAAATAAATAAACATTAAAATTTTTTTTAAAAAAGGCAGGGATTTATCATTTGGGCACATACTACACCATGGATGAACTGTGGAGACATCATGCTAAGTGAAATAGGTCGATCACGAAAGGGCAAATATTGTATGTAATGTATGATTCTGCTTATACGAGGCACTTGGAACAGTCAGGTTCATAGAGAGACTATAGAACAGCGGTGGCCAGTATTAGGAGAAAGGAAAACAGGAGTTGACGATTAATGCGTACAGTGTTTCCACTGGGGAAAATGAAGATGCTCTGGAGATGTGATGGTTGCACACATTATAAATGTACTCAATGCCACTGAACAGTACATTTTAAAACGGTTAAAACGGGGGCTCATTTGGTCTGACTCTACCTCGGCTCAAGTCACAATCCTAAAGTTCATGAGATCAGGCCCCACTTGGGATTCTCTCTCTCTCTGACCCTCCCTTGCTCATGAGTGCACTTTTGGTTTCTCTCTCTCAAAATAAATAAAATTTTAAAAACGCGTATTTAAAATTTTTTGGTTAAAGCTTATTTATTTATTTTGAGAGTGAGAGAGCATGAGCAGGGAGGGGGAGAAAGTCAAAGTCAGTGCAGAGCCCAAAGCAGGGCTCAAACTCACAAACCATGAGATGGTGACCTGAGCAGAAATCAAGACTCCAGCTGAAATCAAGAGCCTTGAACTGTAAATTACTATAAGCTTGTTTTGATAAATTGATTCTCTTATATCTGAGATGGCTAGATATGGAATCTAGAATTTGGATTGTTTCATTTAAGAAAAGTTGAACTTCTGGGGCACCTGGGTGGCTCAGTCAGTTGAGTATCCAACTCTTGGTTTCAGCTCAGGTCATAATATCACAATTTGTGAGATCGGGCCCTGCATTGGGCTCTGTGCTGATGGTGTAGAGCCTGCTTGGGATTCTCCTTCTGCCCCAACCCTGCTCTCTCTTTCAAAATAAATAAACAAAACTTTAAAAAGAAAACTTGAATTTCTTTCCATCTTTTTAGTCTCTCTTATTAAAGAAATGACCGACATATATATGCCTCATTAACTCCTTCCTTCTTTCCTTTTTTTCCTCAAATGTTTGGATAAACATACCAATAAATGTTGAATGAAATAAGAAAGTCCCAGAAGACTACATTCTGCCTTGTTTCCTTTTAAAAATCTGCTGGGATAAAATTTATGTACAATAACTTGTATCCATTTGAAGAGCACAATTTATTGGAATTTTTCAGATGTATACACATGTGTAATGATGAAACAGGGCCACAATAAAAAAAAACCATTTCCATCACCCCCTAATTATTCCCAGTCTAAGCTGCAATCACTGATCTTCTTTGTGTTAATTTAGATTAGTTTGTATTTTCTAGGATTCCATACAAGTGGAATCAATTTTATGTACTACTTTTGTTGGGCTTCATTGCCTTAGTATATAATGATTTTGAAATGCATCCATGTTATGTTGAACATATCAGCAGTTCATTCCTTTTTTTATTGCTGAATAGTATTCCAATGTATCGATATATAATTCTTGTTTATCCATTCATCTGGATACAGGTTGTTTATCCATTCATCGGGATACAGGACATACAGGTTGTTTTATTGTTTAGGCTATTGTGAATAAAGCTGCTAAGAACTGTTCTATACAAATCTTTGTGTAGATTTATATTTTTATTTGTTTGGTGTAAGTATCTAGGAGGAGAATGGCCAGTTTATACGGTAGGTATGGATTAACTTTCTAAGAACCTGGTAAAAAGTTTTCCCAAAAGGCATTTACATTCACACCTCCAGGATGTAAGAGCTTTATTTCTTCATCCATACTTCTCATTTTCTGGTATTGCTGTTTTAAAAATGTTTCGAAAGGGTGTTTAATGGTATCTCATTGTGTCTTTAGTTTGCATGTCAGACATGAATAATGATGTTGAATACCTTTTTGTATGGTTAATCATCATCTGTTTATATCCCTTTATGAAGAGTTGATTCAAACTTTTGACCGTTTTTTATGAGGATATTTGTCTTTTTATTATTAAGTTGTAAAAGGCTTAACAGTTTAGATATCCTGGATACAGATTTATATAATTGTCAGATTTATATATTGAGAATTTGTTCTTCCAGTAGTGGACAGCATTTTTACTTTTGTATTAGTGTCTTTTGGAGAGGAAGGATTTTTAATATTGATAAAATCTAATTTGTCCTTTTTTTTCCTTTTATGGTTCATGCCTTTGTGTATTCTCTCTAAAAAATCTCTTCCTACCTCAAGGTTGCAAAGATTTTCTCTTTTCTTCTGGACCTTTTATAGGATTAGTTTTATATCTCAGTGTATGAACTGTTTTGTACACTGTTTTGTGTTTGTTTTTGTACATGATGTGAGGTATGGGTCAAAGTTTTCCATGCTGTTTGTCTAAGTACAATTTATTGAAAACTATTGTCTTCCTTTAAATTGCCTTGACCCTGTGTCAAAATTCATTTGACCATATACATATGGGTCTGTTAATAGACTCCTTTTTCTTTTCCACTGACCTATATGTCTACCTTTCACCATTACCACACTATTTTGCTTATTAAAAGCTTTATGTTAAGCCTGGAAATCAGATAATGTAAGTCCACCAACTTTTATTTTTTACGTTGTTTTTGGCTATTTTAGATCTTTTTCATTTCCAAATAAATATTAGAATCATCTGTTTATTTACAAAAATCAAATGCTTACTGAGATTTTGACTCAGCTGGGGAGAAATGAACTGTCTGCAGACACAGTATATCCTCATTTGTTCAAGTCTTTCATTTCTTTCATCAATATTGTTTAATTTTCAGTAATAAGATATTCCACGTTTTGTTATAGTTATCCTTAACATTTTATGCTTTTTGTGCTTTTGTAATTAACATTAAAAAATTCATTTTCAGTTTTATGCTGCTAGTATACAAACATACAGTTGATTTTTGTATATTAACGCCCTGCCCTATAAACTTGTTAAATGCACTTATGCGTTTAAATCTTTGGATTCTTTTTTTTTAATTTTTACTTATTTCTAGGAGAGAGAGAGAGACAGCGTGAGCAGGGGAGGGTCAGAGAGAGAGAGAGAGAGACAGACAGACTCTGAAATAGGCTCCAGGCTCTGAGCTGGCAGTCAGCACAGAGTCCGATGCGGGGCTCTAACCCATGAACCGCGAGATCATGACCTAAGCGAAAGCCAGACGCTTAACCGACTAAGCCACCCGGGCGCCCCTAGAATCTTTAGATTCTAAGATTACTTAGAATTTTGCGGTTTTGTAAATTCCTTAGATTTTTCTAAATTAACAACCATATCACATGCAAAACAAGACAATTTTACTTTTTCCTTTATAATCTTCATTTAATTTCTTTTTTTGTCCTTGACTATACTCTTCAGGGCCTCAAAAAAGTTAGTTTGTAGAATATAAGCCCAAGAATCCTTACCTTGCTCTCTATCTTTGTATGAAAGCATTCAATATTTGTCATTAACTATGATGCTAGCTGCACACTGTGGTCCTGTAATAGATTGATACAGTTCTCTTCTACTCCCAGTTATTGAGAGTTTTTATTATGAATGAGTATTGACTTTATTCAAATGTTTTTTCTGTTACCTATTGAAGTGAGCACATGGTTTATCTCCTTTATTCTGTTAATAGGGTAAATTGTATTGATTGATTTTTTAATGTTAAACCTATCTTGAATTCTTGAGATAAACCCAAATTGGTTGTAAACTTTAACCTTTCTGTATGTTGTTGGACTTGATTTTCAAAACTTTGTCAAATATTTTTTTGTCTGTTCATAAGGTATACTAGTATGTAATTTGGGGGGAAATGTCTTAGTAAAGACATTTGGTATTGAGGTTATGCTGGCCGTGCAATGAGCTGGGATGTATGCCCTCATCTTCTACTTTCTGAAATAGTGTGTGCAAGATTTTGACATTTTTCCTTTGAATGTTCGATAAAATCACAAGTAAAACCATTTGAACCTGGAATTTTCTTGTTGAAAAAAGGTTCTGAAAATGAATCCAATTTCATTGGTATATATAGGGCTATTCAAATTTTACATTTTATCTTGTGTCTTTTTTTAGTAAGTTGTTCAATTTTTAAGTTTGTCCATTTCATCTAAGTTTATTGGCATGAAGTTGTTCATAATATTACCTTATATTTTTTGTGTTTCTAAGATCTATAGTGATAACTCCTCTTTCATTCTTGATATTGTTGATTTATACTCTTTTTTCTTAATCATTAATTAGAGGCTCATCAATTTTGCTAATATTTTCAAAATGAGTCTTAGTTTTGTTATTTTACATTTTCTCTTTCATTGACTTCTGCTCTTAACTTTAAAAATTCCATCTTCTACTTACTGTGGAGTTGCTTTTGTTTTTACTAGGCTCCTGAGATGAAGCCTAATGGAAAGCAGGCTTTAGGTTTTTATTCTTTCCTAATATAAACATTAGGGCTAGATGTGGTTTATCTGTACTCCACAAATTATAATGTGTTTTATTTTCACTACTATTTAACCTGAAATTATTTCTAAATTTGGGGCTCTCTTGACTCATTTAGAAGCACACTGTTTACTTTCCAAATATGTGAAATTTTTCAAATATATCTTGTTACTAATTTCTAACAAAATTCCTTTGTGTTCAGGGAATATACTCTGTATGATTTCAATCCTTTCAGATTTACTGAAATTTGTTTTATAGTACAGCCTACACTCTACCTTAGTGAAAGTACTATGTGCACTTCAAAAGATTGTATAGCCCAGAGCTGCTGTGTGAAGGGCTCTACAAATTTGTTACATCCAGGTGGTCAGTAATGTTGTTCTGATCCTGTGTTTTACTGATTGTTTTTGTTTTTTGGTCTTGTTTTATGATCAATTAGTGGGAGATATGTGTTAAAACTTATTGTGATGATGGAATTGCCTATTTTTTCCCAACACTGTCAATATTTGCTTCATGTGTTTTGAAGGTCCAGTGTTATGCACATACACATTTATGACTATTATGTCTTTCTGATGAATTGATCCTTTTACCATTATGGGTATCCCTCTTTATCTATGGTAATACTCTTCTTCCTAAATTCTACTTTACCTGATAGAAATATAGCCACTCTAGCCTTTTCATGCTTACCATTTGCCTGGTCCATCTTTTCCCACCCATTTATATCAACATATTTGTATTTTATATTTAAAGTGTATCTTTCTACTTAAAGTATGCCTTCTATTTGTAAATGGCATATAATTGTTTTCTAATCCTTTCAGATAATATCTGCTTTTAAGTTTATTTAATATAATTATTCATGTGAATATATGCAGATCAAGTCTTACTTGTTTTCTGTTTGTCCACATTGTTTTTTGTTCCTCTGTTCACCCTTCCTGGCTTCTTTTGTACTATTTAAAATTATTTTAGAATTCTGTTTTATCAAATGGTTTTTAAGCTATACATCTTTATAGTATATTTTTAGAGTATATTTTAGAGATTTTTCTTGTTACATTATACATCCTTAACATTTTACAGCCTACTTAAAGTTAATATTGTACCATTTCACATAAAATATAAAAGTTGAAGTCCTGTAAGTCTTTTTACCTTATTTTGTGACATGGTTCTCATGTACATCACATCTATAAATCTTATAAGCACAAGATATTATGTTTGTTTTAAACAGTCCTATGCATTTTTGAAATTAATTAGTAAAAAATAGGTTATTTAGTCAGATATCAACCATTTTTGATGTGCTTCGTTAATTCCTGAAGACCCAACTTCCCTTCAGTATCATTTCCTTCCAGTATAAGAACTGGACTCTGATGGTGTGGGTTTGGTAACAAGAAATTTTCTTTGATTTCCTAAATTTATCTCAAAATGTTGTTTATTTTGCTTTTAATTATTTTGCCTTTAATCTTCAAGGATATTTTCACTGGCTATAGACTTCTAGGATCACATATTTTTTTTCCTTTTAGTTCTTTAAAGAAATTGTTCTACTATCTTCTGACCTTCATGGCTTGATGAGAAGTCTGATGCCATTTTAATCATTGTTCACTATATATAATAATGCTGTTTCAGTATCTGGCTGCCTTAACTATTTTCTCATTTTCCTTGGTCTTTAGTAATTTGACTATGCTATTCTTTTTCTAAGATTTTTAAAAAAATATTTATTATTGAGAGAGAGTGCACAAGTGGGGGAGGTGCAGAGAGAGAGGGAGACAGAGAATCTCAAGCCAACTCCACGCTGTCAGCGCAGAGCCTGACATGGGGTTTAATCCCATGAGTTGTGAAACCATGACCTGAACCAAACACCAAGAGTCAGACACCTAATGACTAAGCCACCCAGGCGCCCTGACTATGCTATTCTTAGGCATAGTTTGCTTGATATTTTCCCTCACTAGGGTCCACTGAGCTTCTTAATCTGGAGATTTATGTTTTTCAACAAATTTGAGGATTTGAGGGCCCTTATTTCCTCAGATAACTTTTTGGTTCTATTCTGTCTCCTCTCCAATGGGTCTCAGATTACCTGTATGTCATACATTTGCTATTGTCCTACAGATCCCCGAGGCTATACATTTTTCAATAAGTTTTCATTCTCTTCTTTAGACTGCTTAACTTCTATTAATCTACCATCAAGTTTACTCATTCTTTTCTCTGTTAGTCCATCTGCTATTAAGCTCACGTAGTGAATGATGTATTCAAGTACTACATGTTTTCAGTTCCAAATTTTCCATTTGGTGCATTATTTTTTACTTCACTTCTGACATTTCTTATATTTTTCATTCATTATAAACACATTTTCTTTATCTTCACTTAGCATAATTATAATAGCAGCTTTAAAATTGTTTTCTGATAATTCTAATATCTGATTCGCCTCTTGGCCTCTGTTCATTGTCTTTTCCTTTGACAATGGGTCAATTTACTCCTGGCTCTTCACACATCAAGTAATACTGAAGACTTTGAATGTCATGTTGCGGAGACTCTGAATTCTGTTATATTTCTCAGAAGAGTGACTATTCATAGTTTGTCTCAGCAGGCAATTATCTTGGTTGGAATTAAACTCGAAACTGTCATGCCTGCGGTGGGCAGTGGCCCAGACCTCAATTCAGATTGCTTTCAACCTGCGAATCATGCATGGGTCAGGAATCAACCAGAGACTGGGACAGAGACTATTTGCAGAATTTGGTATTTCTCTTATATGGCTCATTTTTTCCTACAATTCCCCCTCACTATGTGGTGGTTCTAGTAACTCTGAACTTCTTCAAATGGTTCTTCCTACCAGAAAGAATGCAGGTTCTCTGTTGGAATTTTAGCTACCTAAGGTTATAACTTTGTCCAGCTGTGGCTTCCCTCTGGGGAAAAACAAAAACAAAAACACAGGAACGGAAAACTCACTTGATGTTTAATGCCTCCTCCAAGTTTCACCCTCCCTCCAAAAATCTACCTGCCTGTGTCTATCCCCCAAAGTCCTTTCGTAGTCATTTGTTTTCTCCAGAACTCAGTTATGTGTAGGTATTTCAATCTATTAGGAGCTTATTCTACCTTAAGTAAAGCAGATACCTGTACTATTTTTTAAATAAAATTTAAAACCAAAAACTATGGTGTGCGTGTGTGTGTGTAAGACAAATCTAAATAAGCAAAAGAATGATAAAGACAAACTCAAATTAATGTTTACCTGCATTAAAAAGAGGAATAAAAGACAAAAAATACATAGATTAATGCAAATTATTGTCGGTGTGCTAGTTCTCTGGCTATGTGTGGGTTAATAGATGTTTACTACTCTATTCACAAATGGATTAATATCATGACAATAACAAGGGCTACGCACAGACCAGTGATGACCCTGTGTCATGGACCAGGTCTTTAATAAATTTAATTCTGTCCATCTAAAAACACGTGTTCACAGGGTCTTCACCTTGTTTCTAGACTCTTGAAAAGTCTTTTAATAAGACTCTGACAAGATCTAGTCGCAGGATTTATGAAATGGCTAAGGATTTATGAGATTCATTTACAGGTAAAATATATGGACCATTCAAATTTAGGCACATCTGAGACACATGGTTCATAATGCGAAAACCCCTAAATAATGTTGTCATTTTGAATGAGAAGGATAAAAAGACAAAACCATGCATGTGTGTATTGTTTCTTTGTTCACAATGCATACAGGCTCTTTGACCAAGACAGGAAAAGTTCCCAAGGGTGTAGAAGCAAAAAATAAGAAAACAGAGTGAACGTAAGAATGTTGAAGCATTCTCAAAGCAGCAGAAAACTTTAGCGTGCATGCCTAAAAGCATATCCACATGTCAAGGACCGTGGGACATTTTCCCAGAGGGGACTGGACACGAAGCCTCCCTGGTCTTAGTATCTTAAACTAGGCTGAATGGAACACCAGGGAATATGCTGGAGGGAGGGAGAGCACACTGGCCAAAAGGGTGGAAAAAGTGATGCAATCAGAGAGCTCTTTCCCATCTCTAATTTTATGACTCTCTGTAAAAAAGAAGGAGTATCCAAACCACTTCAAAATAAGATCACCGGAGACCTGGCTTGGAAGACTGGATCCAATGAGAAAAAAGTCTACAAAGATTTTATTTTCATGGTTGATAATCACATACCATGCCAAAAGATACCTCCAGATGACTTGTTTCATAGCATATATAGGGTAAAATTTTAAACTAACGCAGAATAATTTCTCTGGGAATTGGGAACGGTAGGGGGAGAATGTACAAACGATATCAGTGTAAAATAAAGGTTTTCCTTCCCGACTATCAAAAGCTTGACAAATCATGTCAATGTTTTTATCTCTCAGGATATTTAAAAGAGCACAACAAACAGAAAGCTCTTCACCTGCTTGCTATCTGGTTTGATTTTAAGGAGAGTGCAATCCCAAAGATAAAACTCAAAAGGAAAACAAAATACCAATAGATTTTCCTTTATTTTTTCTTATTTGATGCCATTAATAATAAAAGGCCAGTATTTTCCCAAGTCAAGGGGGAAAAAACCAACAAAAACACCTTTCTGTCATTTTTTTGGAAACAGCCCTGAAAACACATTTTAAAGACTATGCTTTATAAACCTTTTTGTTTTTAAGGCCAGAAATTCACTAAATGCTCTAAAATTAAAATTTCTAATCAACCGAACCCCGCCCCCCTCGGGTATGAGGAAACAGGCCTCTTTGGGGGAAGGTAATCCTAATTACGTGGCATGCTGGACAGGCACCCAAGTTTATGTCAGTAGCAGATTCTGATAAGATAGGCACCAAAAGAATCAGGTCTGGACTGTTTCAACGCAGGGGGGGAGGGGGTGTTGGTGTAATGTTGGTATTTAACTGTGATCTAGAGGCCAACAAAGGGCAGGGTGGACAAAGCAGAGCCTAATGAAGCTGCTAGTGTCTGGGGTGAAAGAGCCACAAAGCCTTTCAAATTAGCAGCTGAATCCTGACACTCATTAGTGATTATACATGCAAGGGCTGCAACTTAAGGCTCCAACCAGTAAAACAGCCAAGACACCACATACACACAAAGGAAATAAAGTATGTAAAAAAAATAAAGAGCCAAGACCTTTCAAATGTCTTTCCTTTCACATTCTGACATTTCTTTTTTTCTTTCTTTCTTTTTTTAAAAAATATTAATGACAAGACTGCAGTGTGCTTACCTTCCAATTTAGTACGAAAATAATTACCACTGCGACTAAAATGAGACTTTCATTTTTTTTTAATCAAGGAAGGTCTAGTCAGAAATTGCTTCTGCTAAGTTCTGTACAAGACATAATATACTCTTGTTAACTAACAAAACCAATAAATCAAGCTGAAGCACTTATTAAAGTATCTTCCAGCACTAAATTTATCACTGATGACAAATTTAATTTGGGACTCTGACAGTTTGCTCCTTGCTTGTACTTCAACAGATTTCTTTCTTTCTTTTTTTTTTTTCTGGGGGGGCATGGGGGCGGGCAGTTATTTCACAAATAATGAATGCTGAAATTTAGCAGAAATTTTTGGAGATGTAAAAGACAACTTCTAATAGAAAACTCTGGTTTTCCCACAGCGTCGCTGTCACTGGGGAAAGCTATGCATTAAAATTCTTTTCCAGCGATTCTGTCCTTCGCACATTAGAGTTAGCAGAATTTTTAAAATGGTGATAATGAGCACTTTACGAAGCAATTTATAATCATCACTCAGTTAACCCCCACTCTATCTCCACGGTTAGGTCAGTGCACGTCCCTTGATAATGAAGATAAGAAAATTGAGATACTGCGTTTTCCTTACCTAACAGGTAGAATAATTTTAATCTATGGCAAGGTCATTCAGCACAAGGGAGGGTGAAAAGTAAAGAAATTCACAAGACTGTGTTGAGTCTTCTTATAATTGCCCAACACTGTAGCTAAGAGGATGACATTCCCGCTTTAATTATCAAAAGAGAATTACATTACAAATACACATAAAATTATTATTAATAGGCAACCTTTGCTCGGCACCATACTTGTAGACTACACACTATGAATAATGCCTTATTTTCTGTTCAGGTCAACTGCACTAGTTTATCGTGTAACACAACCAGGTTTTATAAGTTGTATTTTTTTATAAACTTTTCCTCTTCCTAAAACATAGCTCTACAATTCTAATTCGCATTTTCCTGTTGTCTTTTTAAATGGTGTTTTCTTTGTTGACAATACAATCAGCATATAAAAACCAAATTTCACCGCCTGGTCCCAGTTAAGGCAAACCAAGCAGCCTGAACCACAGCCTGACAAGGAGAAGGCATTAAGCTCTGGAACAAAAGCATCGAAGTCGACCTGTTTTGCAGACTGATTAATAGAAACAAGCTCCAAGGACTAATCACAAGCCGAGCCCTGTTTTGCAGATTAATAGAACAAAGACACATGAGAGGAGAGGAGGGGAGGTTACAGCACTGGAATACAAATAAGCAAAGGTAGACACCAGGCTTTCCTCCACTCAACTCACCTCCCCTACAGCAGATTTACTGACCCAAACCCCAAGGTTTCACATTCAAGGAGGAATCAAAATGCAGCACCACAGAGATCAGAGTTCTCTTGGTCACCCCAGCACCAAATGAATCACCTACGTTCCACCTTCACAACAAAATTTCTTTGCAGAATGATGCATGAGTCACGGCACTTTCAGGGAATCTTTCCACTTCAGCCAGCCAACCCAGAGCACTTGTTGTCCAGGACAGACACTTTTCCACTTGCCCATCATTTGCAATGACCTGACATACAGGTGGCCTGTGACGTGTGTGCACACATGCGGGCCCGCAAGTATACAAGAACTATATTCACAACGACAGCATAAAGTTAGAATAATAGAGTCGATTTCCAAATTACCCCTAGACACACTTTTTACAACTTGAGAATGTAGTCTTTTTTCCTGACTGTAAAAAGAAAAAAAAAACAATTTCCCCACTCTAAGAATATACAAAATACCAGGAAAGTAGAGTGAAAGGAAAAAGAAAAAAAAGGAACACTCATAAAAGAAAAATTGCTGTGATATTTGTGGTATATAACCTCTCAGTTTTCATTTTCTCTATATATTTATATACATTCTTTATAATGTTATGATCCCTCTGTATATTTTTGGTGGGGATGTGGCTTTTGAAACTCTTAGTGCTAAGCATAAGAAGAAAAACATACCATTGCTCTCTGACAACTGATGTTAATTCCTGAATGACTAAAACCAGGTGAATGTATGAATTTTTACTGGAATTGTAAAATCTTCATCCACTTGAGATCTGATAAGCTGAAGACAGTTTACACAGCTTGAGAAACAATCTTAGGAATTGAGATGTCCACGTTTTGCATGATTTCTCTCCTTGATGATGTTCTGCAGCAAGTATTTTCCCTTCATCTTTTTTTTTTTTTTGAGTGTGGAGGTGGGGGAACCAAGCTTTTTTGGTCTGATTCAGAAGAGTATGTGAATGAATGGACAGAGAGAATGGATTTTCTGTGGCATATTTGTATCGTGCTTTATCAATAATCCAATTGTTCTGCTAATTGCAACAATCAGCCAAGTAAAAATACATTTATAATGAAAATCATAAATATCAACAGTTACAACATCTCAGAACTGACTTTAGAGCACAGTTAAGCCTGTGGTTCATAGGTAAGCAAACGTCAAAATTTCCAAAAAGGTGACTGTGTTTCTCTCTGGCTTTCAGGAGACTTCGAACTCTTCATAAGGTAATTCTTATAGCTAATAAACTTAAAAACCAAGACCTTCCTTAGTACCAGATTTTCGCATTAATCGTAATCCTGAATAGCACATACAATGTGTTTGAACATAGGAAGGCACTCAATACCCTGAAAATTCCCTTGCCTTTCACTGGCCGATCTCTGAAGCTGCCATACAGGCCACACAGAATTCGCCTCTGGTAAGAGCTGTCTAAAAGCACAAAGATCAGGGCCAGCGTTATATACACACACTTATGTTTTCCATTTTCCTACTCATTCCACTGGACCTACAGGTAAATACTTGTCCTTGCAAAATCATATCTTTTTCAGGGAGGGGCTGAATTTGGTTTAGAAAAGGAAGTTCTTTGCTGTTTCATTTGAAAAAAAATGGGAAGAATTAAGGAATGTTTAGTAACAGAGGCATCATAAGAATAACTTAAAATCCTCATTCTCAGATGCTTCCTATGAATTCATTTATTTAAATAATATGAAATCAAACCCCACAGACTGAGTCTCTTGAATTTCCTTTCTACAATTTTTTGTTTTGTCGTGACACCGTAGGAAAAGAAGAAAAGGGCAAGTGGCTAATAACAAGCCAACAGCATATTTCCAACTAGTTTTGTTTTTAATTAAAAAATTCTTTTTAATGTTTATTTATTTTTGAGAGAGAGAGACCATGCATGGGAGGGGAAGGGAGAGAGACACAGAATCTGAAGCAGGCTCCAGGCTCTGAGCTGTCAGCACAGAGCCCAACATGGGGCTCAGACTCATAAATCCAACTGTGAGATCATGACCTGAGCCCAAGTGGGACACTTAACCTACTGAGCTACCCAGGCTCCCCATCAACAATTTCTGATTAGGTTTTAATCTAGCATCTCTTATTTTGTAAAGTTTTAATCTAGCATCTCTTATTTTGTAAAGATCAAAGCAAGAAAGTTTTTTTCTATTGATTCTTTACTTACAATAAAAATAGAAACCCCAACTATGGCTAGTGATATGGAGTTGGACTTTTAAATCATTAAGACAATAAAAAGTTTCTTCCGAGCGTCTGTCTTCAGTAGTCCTCTTTCTAGAACCATGGTACTCCAAGCTACTTTCCATTGATCATGATGCCTCCTGTGGCCTCGAAGTCAGTACATCTTAGTGGATCCTGTATTAAGACTGAGATGTCCCACAATTTCAATATATGCTGTAGCTTCCAATGTAATAAGAAAAACCATGATCTCTAGTTATTCATCCAGGCAGGCATCAGAGGTGCTTAGTTTTATGTACAGTCATTTTGTATACAATATGTAAAAGAAGCACCTAACCAATTTTAGGAAAGAAGGGAAAGTCAGGCTGTCAACTCTGACTTTTTTCTTCCTTTATAAAGAGCATGGTTTTATTTAGACTTCAAGGTTGATTTACTATAGACACATATGAAATGTTAGCATTACTTTTTTAGGAGGAGCGGGGCGGGGGGTGGGGGGGGATGGGATCTATTCTAAACCCACCATGCCAGGCATCAGGACTGAATGTATGTAAATTACCCAATAATATCACCAGCACTTTCAGATGCTGTCTTAGAAAATTTTATCTTGGGAAGAATCTTACTTCAGCTGGTTCCTAACCACTTCCTCTAATTTGCCTTTATATGCAAGGTGTTTCTCTTTGTTGCTTTTTCATTTCTTCCAGCAAATTTCATACTTGGACATTATTAGTCATAGTAACTGCATTGCACTTTACCCAAGCTGATCTTTTCTAATGTTTGAGCAAAACAATCTTCCTATATCGGCTCCCGGATTAATGCAAATTTGTAACTCATCTTTTGTACTCTCTACAGAATGCACAGGCATTCTGAGAACCCAGAGGCTTTCAAATCTGCCACTAGCTTCCTGCTTAAGCAGCCCGCATGGAACATTCCACATTCAATTTATAGTCCCCGTCCAAGATTACCTTTATTTTTCCTGGGTGAAAACGCACTACCAAGCATTACTCATACATTTCAAATGATACTTCATGTAAGTGACCTTAAAAACGCCCCATATGTCTTCATTTATCAGACATCTATTCACTCTTTCATATCTTTTGACCAAATACAGCCAATATATGGGGTTCCTTTCCTAAATGGTTTCCACTTATCCAGATAATAAGCAACTTGCTGTACAAAGAAACTGCACAATATTTGCTTTTGAAATTCTCTTTCTCTCTTTCCCACACACACAAACAGGGGGAATGATTTTCCTAGACTAAGTTTCTTCTTTTTTTCATTTCTTCCCCTCTTACTCTCCCCTTCTCCCCTAATATACCAGCATAAAAAAGAAAACAAAACAGAACAAACACAAAACAAACCAAAAAACAAATAAGCAAAAATAATAGCCATTACAAAACTACATAATTCTTACCTTTCAGGGAAGAAAACAATATTTACCAAATTCTTGAGTGAAAATAATATCTACCAAGTTCTTGAGTGCCAAGAACTTAACCTACATGATCACATTTGAATCCCATAAAAATATACTGAGTAGTGAAAACAATAAAGGCTTTGGAGACTTATGCCCAGTTCTGCTATTTAGGAAATGAGTGTCCCTGGGTGAGTTAACTTCTCTAACCTTCAATTTTATCATCTCCCAAATGGGGTAGTTTTACTTTATAGGGTTGGTGTGACACTTAAAAGCAATGTTATAGAAGGTACCTGAATGGGGGTGATGCTTCATAAGTAGTAGTTATTACTATTTGCATATGCAATTGAAACTATGTAATTTCATGGGTGAAACCATGGCTGAGATGAAATAACTTGCTTAACAAAGTAAATGAGTCCTAAATGATAAAACTGAGACTCAAGTTCACTGGGGACAGCTGTTTCTAAAGGCCAAAGCCTGTGGCCTCTATCCTTCACTGCTTCTCGCCTTAACAGGGAAAACGGGCATGTAGGTGTTTACACTATGTCCAGCCTAAGGCTCAGACTTTTCCAGATACATCTTTCCGCTGGGGATGCACTGCAAGAAGTTTCTTACCCTGAGGGACGGATGGTTTAAGGGAAGAGGGAGACAGCAAGAAGTGCTCAGCCCAGCTTTAAACAAAGCCTTCACTGTCAGAGGGATGTCCCTGGGCACATTATGGTTTGGCCTGTCCCCCAGTAGGCTCCCACGGGCTTAGAGGTGAATCATTAAGAGGTGAGTGACATTGTGCCTTGACTGCTTCTCACTGAGCAGCGTAGAAAGGCAGAGGGCCTCTCCCCTGAGGAGCACAGAACACAGCATGGCTTTGATCATCATGCCTCTATTGGGAAACAACTTTGGCAGCATGCAGACTCCTTGGAAGGGCGGAAAGGGAGGAAGACTGGGCGGATGTGGAACCTGGCCAAAGGGGCGTGGAAGTGGCAACTTCTGAACTGTGTGCTCCAAAGCTCATCTCACCTTCATCACTGATTGTCCGGAGGATTAAATGAACCTGGGTATTTACCTGGACTTATTAGCGAACACATCAGCTCTCTAGGGCAGAAGGGCACCGCAGAAGGCAGGGCAGCAGCAGTGACTGGATCCAGGCAAATTTGGGTCAAGACTGTCTACAGGACCCCAGTGCACTCACTATCTGGTAATACCTGGAGAAATTCACAGTACACTTACAGTTCAGAGTATAAAATCAGAAATCCATGTTGGTCAAAGAGCTTGAAAATAAATGATACAGAATCCACATGATTAATTCGACTCAAAAATTCAACCATTGGGAATTTGACCATTAAGGAAAGAGAACACCACATATTTGATAACTGGTTTCTTTCTTTAAAATTTTTACATTTATTTATTTCTGAGAGAGAGAGACAGAGTGCAAGCAGGGGAGGGGCAGAGAAAGAGGGAGACACAGAATCCGAAGCAGTCTCTAAGCTCTGAGCTGTCAGCACAGCGACCGACGCAAGGTTCAAACCCAGGAACCATGAGATCATGACCTGAGCGAAAGCTGGACGCTTAACCGACTGAGCCACCCAGGCGCCCCTGATAACTGGCTTCCAGCGTGCAAACTTTCTGAGTACCCGGCTGGTCTAGCTTCTTTCCAAACTCACACTTTTCACTGACTACTTTTATTATACCTCAAAACAGTCTCCAAATTTAACAGAAACTGTGCTTCTAGCACAGAAATAAGGCATCTGAAAGTAAAGAAACTGACAAAAATCTCAAAATACCGTTGGAAACTTCCTTTGAAAATCCTCACTGCCTTCATGTTAGATTTGTTCAACTACTCCCATCCTCCAACTTTTTTATGCTCACCTGGAGAGATGTGATACTCTCTGTATTTATAAGTGTTCAGGATGGATCTAGTATGTTCACAAAGCTCACAAACATAGTTCAGTGCTTCATTTGGCTCTATTTTGCTCTACCATCTCTAAGTCCTCCTAAATTCATGGTTATGCTTGATCTCATATTGGAAATATCCTTGCCTGTGCAACTCATGACTCATCTGTATAGACCTTCAGTCCATCCGCCACAGACACAGCTCTACCACCACTACCGCCCTCATTCATTCATTCAGCTGATACAGGCAGACCATCCACCATGTGCCAGGCACTGGGCTCGCCTAGGGTATGCAGAGAATAAAGCTGACAGGGTCTCTGCCATCAGAGAATTTAGAGCCACTGTATAATCCCCTTCCACCCACCAGCAGTAACTATGGGTTAAAAAGGAGCCTGTTAGTAGAACATGAGAAAATGAAAGAACACCCAGTGGCCAACCGGCTGGGTCTCAGTGTTAAGGGCCAGGTCTTCTCTGGAGCATGGTGTGTGGACCCATGCCAGGCCTGACATCAGCAGGGCCACCTGCCAGTACTTCCTTCTTGGTGCATATGTCCAGGACCTGCCGTCTTTCTCAGCTGGGACTTGGTGCCTCAGATGGAAAACACGACAGACACCCAATACATGCCCCTCCTGATGTGTATGCAAAGGAACCATAAGTTGTCTCTATGGATCAAACGGACAAGGAGGTGGTGATCCGCGTCTTACGGCACACTGAGACATAGATTTTTCATAGAAAACTCTAGGCTCTGGAGCACATTGTGGAAAAAAAAAATACCTGATCATTCCTTTGTTCTCTCAACATCCCTATTTTCCCCCTATGAGCACCTAACCCAGAATCCTGAGAGCTCCTGAAGAGTACTGGCCTGGATTTCTGTGCGCCCTTTTTGCAACTAAATAGAAATAGGTAGAGGCAGCTGGGTGGCTCAGTCAGTTAAGCGTCCGACTTCAGCTCAAGTCACAATCTCATGGTTCGTGGGTTCAATCCCCATGTCGGCCTCTGTGCTGAGAGCTCGGAGCCTGGAAGCTGCTTTGGATTCTGTGTCTCCTTCTCTCTGTGCTTCTCCCCTGCTTGCACTCTGTCCCTCTCTCTCAAAAATAAAATAAACATTTAAAAAAAGAGAGAAAGAAATAGCTAAGTTTTCCAAGTGGCCCCTTCCTGAATTGCCTCAGATCAAGGAGCAGGACATCTGGTTACTAGGATATTCTGGTTTAGTGTCAACAGCTCAGCACAGGAAGGCTGGATCCCAATCCTCTTCAGCCTCAGCCCCTTTGAGCAAGTCACCTTTTCTGTCAAAAACTCTATCTTGGTCTCCTCAGTCAAAAAGAGGCAATACTGAGCAGCACCTGACATATGGGCACTTGTAAATGCTGGCTATTATTAATTACTATTATTAATACTATTCTGCCTATTTCAATTGTTTAAAATTGTTTTTTACCTTAAATTTTAATTATTTAGGATTGTTATGAAGCCCAAATAAGATAACACAGGTGGCAGTTCTCCGAGTGAAATACACATTCCAATGTGTTTATTTATTACTCTTGTCTGCTAATTGAGATTATCTTTCAGGATGTACAGGCAAAAAATTTAATTTCTGCCAATAGCTGATATTAAGTGTAACTGAATGCACAGGAACAGTTCCATCTACCCTTCCACATTCTTCTACACAATCACCACTAATACATCAGATGAAGGCACCACGGCCGGCTTCAAGGGTTTAGATGGAGCAGGGGCAAATGTATGAGTGGATCTAACATCAGAAGCTCTACACAACCCAGCTTTAGAAATGGTATTTACTGATACGGGCTATGAATGAGAGGTAGAAAGCAAAGTGATTGGTTTTGCTTTCTCCTTTTTCAAATAAACACGGCAGTTGTTAAACCAGAAGTGAATCTGATCCCGCGCGGCTTTAAGAGCAGTCAGCTGCATTCTGGAACAGGCAAAAATGTAAACAGAGCCTGTAACTCTAGAGCAGGGCAGAACACCCATCGGTTTCATATGGGAGAGTCTGTGGGCTCCGTGCCAAGAAAAATGAAATGTTAGCCTGGGCCTTTAAACAGAGTCATGTAAAAGCAGAGTGCATATTTGTTTAACACACACACAGGCCTTTTTCCGTGCCAATACCTTTCTCAACTCTCCTGAATCAAAGCTGGAATCCCTGAGATGATGGTAGGAATCAAGATTGTTGGTATAGCCCTTTAAAGTGAAAGGACTTTCTTGCTGAATGTGGAGAGGTTTCTTTCATTTCTTCCTCCTTTTTTTGGCCCAAGTTAATTACAAAGTATGACTGTGAAAATAAAATAAATGAGCCCATTCCACCCATCCCCATATCTGAATTCTATCATATGAGTTGCCAATTGGTTTCCTAATCCTCTCACTCAGTATCTGCTGTTAATTTGTTCGCTATTTCAAGAACTTAAAGACTGTCAGCAAAATACATGATGCATTACAAAACTTATAATTGGAAATAAAAACATCTGAAGCTTTTCTGACAGGGTAAACATAAAGTACTATTGCACTGATCGGAACAAGGAAACGTGAGCAACCTTGTAGCTATTTCTGTGCAAAAACAATTATAAATGCTGCAGAGAGTGGAATCAACACTTAACTCCCACTTTTTAAAATGCTGAGAAAATTACATCTAAATGAATGAATGAATGAACTCAACATGTTTGTGATCCGAAATGAGGGAAAGGAGGGGAACATCCCTGTTCAGGCTTTCTTTGCAGATGCAATTCAATGGGCTTCATCTTGTTACTGTAGCCATTTTAGAATTACACTGTCTAGGCCCCATCTAATTTTCTTGCTGAAGAAGTTAAGGCACTGCCACCACAGTTACTAAATCTGACAAATTACACCTGAGTCTACTCTAACATGAAAAAGTGTGTTCTTTGTTCCTGACCCCTTGGTCAGCATAGAGATCAAATTCCTGGACATTGGGAAGTCCGGCTCATATTCATTAAAAGCCACGGGAGACCAGCCCTGCATTTCTGTTCAAGAGAGGAACAAGGTGAAGCCACCACCAAACAATACAACGGCTCTCCTCGGGTCGGAGCAATATGGGCTTTTTACTTTTGGCAGCTTGGCTCTGGATCAATTAGTACCTGGGTTTTTTTCTGCACAGTACCAAAAGAGCAATTGAAATCAACTCCTCCCTCCCCCCAAAATAAAAAGGAAAGATAGGGGTCGGTCCCTTTCTGAAACCGACTTGTGCTAAGATGCTGGCTCTAGGTCTAATAACCAAAAATACAGAAATGATTTCAAAATTATTTCAAAATTCCACCTCCCCTCTATCCTGGCAGGACCACAGATTGTCTCCTCTTTCAAACCATACTCAGCCTTTGGAAAAGACAGAACTGAGAGTGATCACAAAGAGGAAATCAGGAACCATCATGGTGGCAGAGAATCAACGCGATGGATATAAGAAATCCACAAGCATTCCCATCATAGGACTAAAGTCCTAGGCAGACTTGTCTGGCAACACAAGACCTTCTTCTCCTCCAAAGAGTGAGAGAAAAACATTACAGGAGACATTAAGAAAAGCAATGAGTTAGGGGCACCTGGGTGGCTCAGTCGGTTAAGCATCTGACTTCGGCTCAGGTCATGATCTCGCAGTCCATGGGTTCGAGCTCCACATCGGGCTCGGTGCTGACAGCTCAGAGTCTGGAGCTTGTTTCAGATTTGTGTCTCCCTCTCTCTCTGCCCCTCCCCAGCTCGTGCTCTGTCTCTCTCTGCCTCAAAAATAAATAAGTGTTAAAAAATTAAAAAAAAAAAAAGAAAAGCTATGAGTTAACTGTTACTCCTGAAGATGGTTAATACATCATGGCTGATTCCTTTCTTTAAGATTCTTAGAAGAATGAGATAATGAAGGAATATACACAGAAACCACAGAACCTACTACAAGGTCTCATGAGGCAAGGGTACTGCGTGGAACCAGTCAGCTCTTGCCTTCCTTGTCTTCCAGGACAAGGCAGCCCACTTACAGCTTCTTCAGTATAGGGAGGCCACTGAATTTTCCAGACCCATCTAACCACATCCAGATCCCTTCCCTTGGGGATCTAAGAAGTATCCACAGTGCACTCCAATTGCACACACACATCTATCCTTTAAAGTGTTGTAAATTAGTCTCCATATACAAATTCCTGCTAAACTGTAAATTTAAAGACATCGCTTTAAATCTCCCTCTTTAGGAAGCCTTCAATTGTGCTACAAGTTAAAACACTGTAATGAATGTGGACTGATATTTCTTTTCTGTACTGAGCGTGAGTCACAATCCACATTTTTTTAAGTATGTGAGTTGTAGCTATCTTCCTGGTTGGATGGCAATCATCTTTGAGAAACCTGATACAGGATGGAAATCCTTAGAATCAAGGATCTTATTTTGATTGTTTTGAAACTGAGAGCACTAGTAATATCAAAATTCATTGGAAAAGCATGGAAATCAAACTTAAACCACTTTACTTTATTTTGGGGTTGAAATAACTAATGGGTTACTAAGCAGACATTGACCCACAGGTGAATCTCAGGGATGGAAAAACCTAACGTCTGAAGAGAGAAAAGTGGTAGCTCTGGTATAAATCCCCCCAAACTTTGCTTCTAGTCAAATTCTTTATTTTTAATATTTATTCATTATTTTTGAGAGAGAGAGAGAGATAGAGAGGTCCACAGAGAGGGAGAGAGAGGACCCAAAGCAGGCTCTGTGCTCACAGCAGAGAACCCCATGTAAAGCTTGAACTCATCAACCGTGAGATCATGACCTGAACCAAAGTTGGACACTTAATCAACCAAGCCACCCAGGTACCCCTCTAGTCAAACTCTTAATAGTGAAAGAGGTTAAAAAGTGTACAAGATGTTAAAATATGAAGCATTCCTGAAAATATGGATACTCTGAAAATTCTACCTTTGGTGACCATTTAAGGGAGTGCTGTATGAGAGAAAATAGGGCAGACCTTGCTGGCCCTGTTTTACCAAAACAGAAGTTCGGTGATTTGCCTAGTGCCACTCAATCAGCAGAGGCTGACCTCAAGGCATCTGACTCCCGGTGCAACAATCTTCGTATGATGATGGACAAAGGTATAAAGTAAACTTGAAAGACCAGCTCCCCTATCTGAGTACTAGTTCACATTTATTAAATGTTTACTCTATGCCAGGAAATCTCTGGGTACTGTGGATGCATTAACTCATTGATCCTCATAGCAACCACATGGAAGAAATTACGTTGTGATCTCCCAAAGATGAGAAAACAGGGGCAGGGAGATGTTCAGAAATTCACCCAAGTTTACAGGGCTGAATAAATGGTAGAACTAGGAAAATCTGTGCTCTCGGCACAGAGAAGCCAATGCAGGGATCCCTAAATCAGTGTTCAGATTATCAGCATTCCTGGAAATAATCAATCTTAACAAAATATCTTCACAATGGGATCCAAACTGCAGACACCTCCAAAACATGTATTGAAAATGAAATTTGCTTTTCATCAACCTCTGTATTCTTAGTCAAAAGACAAAGTAGCAGCAATTCCTATGGGTGACACAAATCTCCCTCATTGCAAGGAAGTGCTAAGCAGGTAATAGTTTAAACTTTCTGGAAATCCCAACAAATTATGTATAAAGACAACTCCAGGATAGCATTTCAGAGGGCTCATCTTGACTATTTTCTCCCTCTCCAATATTGAAATTAACCACTGTCTCCAATATTAAAATAAACAATTTTCAAATGATATAAATTCAGCTCAGATATAAACATCTGAAGTTTGTACCACCATCAAAAAAGAATTATGCCCCATCATATCACAGATTTGAGTTACTATGTTTTTGTTTGTTTTATTTTGTTTTGCTTTTTCTTGAGGTGCTGCAAGATCTGCCTATGGATCCAAAATCACTCCCTCATTCATCATAACCGTCAACTGGTTTAGCTTAATCCTATCCTCAACAGATCTGCATCTGCTCAGATAATGGAGGAAGTTTGTTTGCTATCATCATTTCAAGGAACTATCAATCCAGAGATCTCTGAAAGTCTGGCTTGTTCAGGAATGGCCATCCATGTTCTGTGCCTTCGAAAATTTCTCAAAAATTATCTTAAGGTGTTAAAAAACTGGCCTTAACTCTATGTAGAGCTTCTCTGTCAATCAAACGTCATTCCTCAACTACAGCATAGTCATTAAGACGTGAGCTGTGAGGCTGAAAAAGCTCCCTCTCCTGCCCTTTGCTCAGAAGTGCTAATACTGACGTCCTGTGTTACCATGAGGCCAGTTTTCAGATTACCGTTTGATAGGACTAATTTCTACTATTTGATTTCCTGCCCTTACCACCTTCTCATACATAAAAAACATTAACTAACGTACACTAATACAGCTGGATATAACCACTGCAGATTACAACCACCAGCGACCACACCACTATCACCAAAGCCTCAGTCATACAACACACCCTGCGGTCAGACTCAAAATTAGGATGCTACCACTCACTATTTGTGTGATCCCTGAGCAGTTTCTTAACCTTTCTGTGCCCGAGTTTTTTTCACCTGCCAAATGAGAATCACGACAGTGTCCATTTCTTAAAAGCATTTTGAAGAATATAAAAGACAAGAAAAACCTTAGAACAATGCCTGGCGTATAGCAAGGACTCAAGTAAGAGTTCACAATCATTGCCAGGTGGATTTTAAAATTAAATACAGTTCCTGTGTCCACTCAACAATCCTTCTGGATTCCAGCTAGTAAAGCTAGGGGAAAAAATGATCAGCTGCTGAGAAAACATCTCAGCTTTCTATTCTACAGAGAACGAACCAAACTGTCAAGTGAGACGACCAGTCTGAAATCACACTATGTGTCCTCTTCCTATTTGTCTTAGACACAAATACTAGGGCCAGGCTGGGGTACTACTCCAGGTTGGGTGGGTAAAGGTTAGGTCTTCTGCTCCTATACATATGGAGCTCTCAAAAAAGTAGATATATAAATAAATAAAAATCCAAGACCCCTTGATATTAATCTTCTAGCCTAACACTCCCATTTTAAAGATTAAGAAACTGGTTTGGAGGCTAAGTGACTTGCTCAAGTTCACATAAATACTTAGTGGCAGAACCAAGGCCAGAAAATGATAATCATTATCCTGAGCAAACAACTAGGCATTTATCCATATCCATTCAAAATACCACCTAATTTAATTCTCATAACCTTCTAAAGCAGGTACTATTTCCACTGTCTTGAGATACAGAAACGGAGGCTCATTCTCTGTGAATTAACTTCTTCAAAACCACACAACTGACAAATGATAGAAACAAGATCAAAATGCTTCCTGTCTGGCCCCAAAGAATAAGCACCTGTTTTAAGTTTTCTAGAGCTCAATGCTGAGAATTCTAGTGCTGAGCTCTCAACCTGTAACTTCCAAACTGTCTGCGCATCAGTCTCATCTGGGGAGCTTTAAAAATACAAATTGCTGGGCTCTACCTCAGGAATGAGAATCAGAGTTGCTCTGAGGGTATAGCTTCAAAATCCGTATTTCTTCCGAGTTGATCAGGTGGTTCTTATATGTAGCAAGATTTGAGAAGCCCTAATCTAAGCAAGATATTTTATGAATGTGTCCAGTGTAAAATGAGAGGGAAATAAGTCACCTAAGGCTGATGGAATGTTCAGAGTAGATGCATCTGCATGAAAGGTAACATGGTGACCTTCCCCCAAATCCTTCTGTGTCCCAGACACACACGCAGCCTCCGTCACATAAACATATACACAACTACCAAAGCTCCATTTCCACCAATCTTGCCTAAAGAAATCTGCACCACAATGAAAACAACAAGTGATACTCTTTCCAGCAGTTCCAGAATATGTGTTGTGTCTGAAATACAGCAATACAGTTTCTTTCTACCCTTATCCTTTTCATTTAAAGTGCCGAAGTCTGCACCAGGATTTCTTAATACTGAACTAAAAAAAAAACGAAGGGGAAGATTGTTCAAATGAGCACTTACCAAGGTGCCCCGTATATCCTGAATCCCTTCACTGTTACCTCCGAGTCTTGTAAGTAAATACTGTTTGTCAGGAGGGACTGAACGTTGTCAAAGTCCTCTGGTTTCAATTTGGACACAGAGGGGAAACGGTAGTAGTCCTGTTTAACAAGGTCTGCCATGAATTCTTTATCAAATGTCAGTTCATGATTCCCAGCAATCACTATTTTATATTCATATGGCAGGTTTCCTGAAATAAAAAAAAGAGTACCAATTAGCACGTTCATTTCCCATCACGAAGTACAACAGCCGAGACTGGGTGATTAGCAGACAGTACACCCAAATGAAATAGCTCACGCATTCCTTTATATTTCCATGGGAACCAAAATTTATGACTACGCCTTTATGTTGGCAAAAAATGACAATAAACAAGAGACAGGAAGCTGCTAAGAAGCTTAAAAGCTACTAAGAAGACATTCAGCTTTCTTGTTCCATTTCCCTCTTCTCTGTTACAGATTCACTGTGATGAATGTATACTGTGATAAATCCGTACTTCATAATTATCCAGCAAAAAGCACTTTCATCACAATCCTTAAAAAAGGTCTGGACTTGGTTTGTTCCTCAAAAAATAAGCCAACCAACTGTTCTTAACAACTCAGATAACTGCTTGATTTGTAGGACATCCTTCAAAAGCATATTGAGAGTGTATCATACAAATGACAAGGCATAGCCAAGCATTCCACAATTTACATAAATGAAAGGAACTACATAGTACAATTTCATATTGTCAGTTAAAGTTTACCTTTTGGCTTGTGAATAAAAAGAACATTAATAATGGCCCTCCTGATTAGAAGGCTAACTTTCCTCCCATTGGGATGGGAGAAGAAACTGTAAAGCTTAACCCCCTTTTAATATTTATGGTATGGAAATGTGAGTTCTTGGTGTGTGCTTTTTATGCAAAAGTTTCCCGATCAAAATGAGATAATTCTGGGAAGAAGAATGAAAGCTATAAAGGAAAACCCAAACACCAGACTTCTGCATAGATTTATAATGTTTGAATAAAGTATAGATCATACATATTAATAACTCACCGTGATGCTATAAGAACCAAAATCCGAAGGGAGATAGTGCCGGGCAGCTGTCCCCATCCTGAAATTAATGCCCTTTTCTCTTCTTTGTCATTACCCATCCCTCAAGCCTCACTGCGGAGCTGCTGTTCATTTTATTTTATTTCATTTTATTTTAGGGGAGAAAAGGGTGGGGCAATGGTGCCTATAATTCCAGCTTCCTAAGACTCCTGGGTCCAATGCAAAATTAATGTTTCCTGCTATTCCAGGAAGAATGAAAGTTACCACTAGCAGGAAATTGGATACACTTGTTGTAAGAACTGGTCCTTACCAGCAAGCCAGAGTCAATGATTTAATTAATGAAGCTTAGTGGTGAAGAAAATTATATTTTGGGGGCGGGGACAAGTTCTGCCATAGGTACTTGGGACTTCAGCAATGCAAACTGCAGAGACTACACTGTGAAGTCTGCAATCTCAGCAGTGCACTGCAAACATATTTGCTAACATTGAGACGATTTTTAAGATGACCAGAATATGCTTTGTAATGCTATTTTTCTTTAGCTTTCGATATTTAGGTTTCTATCCATAGTGAAACTGCATCTATAGCACATAGTTTAATGGGGAAGCTTAACAGAGATGAAAGTAGTCAGAAAATAACACCACAGAAAGCTGAAACCACAAACATCGTGGCCAAGCTTCAATGGATATGCTTGACTACTAGCGCACAGTGCTGTGTGACATGCCTTTGGCCTCGGTTATATGCAAAGCTGTGCTGAAGACCTCACAGAAAATAGGAAGCCTCTCTCAAGTGTATATTTTTGCCGGTTTATAATGTGCACTAGCATAAGGCAATAAGGGGTTGTGACGTATGTTGCAAGTTACTTGGACAGAATGATGATATTCTGCGCAATTCCCTGCACTTAAAATACAGTTGAAAGATGTATAGCAGGCCGTAAATCCCCAACACAGCTCACACTGGAAATCTGTGAGATGCCCCACGACTCTAACACCATGGCTCTGTGACCCCCTTTGGCCTGCTATTGCACCCCCAGAATCATCTGTGCTCCCAAAGCCCAAATGGGCTGAAACATTTTCCTGGACAGTAATGGGTTTCAAAGCAGGTCGTACCTGCATGAATCTTTGAGCAACTCTATTTGTACAAGTCACGCTACAGCTGCCCAGTTCCCCTTTAATCTTTCATGATGATGGACTCACTATAAACCTTTCTCTATGCACCACTGCCTTTGCACAAGGGCTTGGCTTCTTGCTTTTTCCATTTTAGAGTTTTGGTTCAGGAATGGCATGTGTGAGTCTGAGAAACAAGGCAAAAGAAGTCTATTTCCCCCCCTTTGAACCATTTATTTTAAAGAAAGTAAAACTGCTGCAAAGTAAATCTTCCTCAGGAAGACAGTCTTCTTCAGTATCTTTTAAATCAAATTTTGGAGACTCAGCATAAAGAAGTAGCTATCAGAATGAACAGCCACAGAAACAGCGATGATATTTACACACTGCCAACAAACTCATCTCTTTCTGAGAATTCAATAGTAGTTTCCAACTTCCGTCCTGTTACCTATGTTATGAGATTGCCAATATATAAATATATATATATGTATTTGCTGAACTGACCTTTCATTTATAATCTTCTGACCTTTATGTTTTATATGAAAAGTGTAATCAGGAAAGCTGACAAATCTCCTGTTACTTGATGGTATTTTAGGGTTTTTTTTTCCCCAAGGCTAGATTAATACAGAAGGTTCTGCAGTCAAGCTCCAAACTTCTTGGTATTCAAATAGCATCACTGAAAAATTGTCAGACAAAGAGGTGCCTGCCTTTATCCATTTTATTCAGATCAGGCCATTGAAGTTGACCTGCCTGAATAATAATAATAAAAAAAAAAAAAACCAAGGCCATATACAGTTATTCTAACATGGAGAAATTCTTGCTTTGAATGACCTAAAGAACTCTAAGCATTCCATCTTTCCCAAGACACAGTTTATGTTCTACTACTGATTTACACGATTATTTTAAGTGGAATGGGGATAAACTTTTGACAAAATGTCAAGTAGTCCTGTAGGTTTTAAAAATAACATTTTTGAAAAATATGAGTAACAGTATAAGTAATGATACACGGCTTCATTTCTCATTTCTACTTTTCATCTCTATTTTTATTTTTCTGTTTTTACATACAAAATAAGAGGGGATTTAAAGAAAACTGTTGAACAAATCACAATACAAGTGATTCACAGATATGGTACAGTGATGTCTACAGTAAGTAAATGAATGAAATGTGGGAAATAAGCCCATCTCATCATGTTTCTAATAACTGGCCTCTTAATCTCATTCTCAGTTTCCCTGAGACTTAAATTTTCCAGACATCTATCTTTGATATTTTGGCTCTCTCTCTCTCTTTCTTTTATTCCCCCTTCTCAGGGAGTTTTTGTTTATCAAACTCAAGAAAACAAAAATAAGTAGACCTTGACACACACATACAATCCTAAACCATGCTTCTTTGAGATTCTTCTTCATCTCACATCTAAACTTTTGGAAAGAGGATTCCAGAACCTTGCAGATAGTAGGCCAAATACAGCCCACAGATGTATTACACTGGGCCCTCAGTGTTGTTTTTTGCAGGTGTTTTTCTAATTGAACGTTTATTTTTTTAAAAAAAATGTTTATTTACCTAGAGAGAGAGAGAGAATGTGAGCATGCACGAACAGGGGAGGGGCAGAGAGAGAGGGAGTGAATGAATCACAGGCAGGCTCTGCACCATCAGTGCAGAGCCCAATGTGGGGCTTGATTCAACAAACCGTGAGATCATGACATGAGCCAAAATCAAGAGTCAGGGCCCTCAACAAACTGAGCCACCCAGGCACCCCTGAACTAACATTTAGAAGTTAAGGTATATCATGCCAAAAATTCTGATTTTCTAGCTACTTTTGGAAAATCAAAAGATCAGGAAATACGGACCTCCAGTTGGCCACGGGCCTTCCCACTCCCTATGAATTCTCACACCTGGCCTACTTACCATGTTTGTGTTGCCTGATGGTCCTCTCTGTTATTAAAACCAGCAATTTAGACATGTATGGTTACTCAGAATTTACCCAATGCAATTTGGCTTCTGTTCTATTCTCTTCCCAAAGCTTCCTGAGAATGTCAATAAAAACTTACTAATAGCCAAAGCCACGACATTTTCTCACTCTCATCTCCATGGATCACACCACACTACAGTGACATTCTTGTCCCTCAAAGTCTCTATTCCTTTGATAATGGATGCTGTACTCCTTGGTTCTCCTCCTTTGATATCTCTTCTCTCCTTTCTCTTCTTCCTCAGCTCCCTTTGTCTCCCATCTCATTTTCAGTTGACTCCTCACACTCTCCCTCTTCATCATTGCTTCTGTGGATATTATTTAATATTTCTTTACTGTATGTCTCATATTTCTATTCTCTGGTCTAACCAGTTTATCAACTATTACAGTTTAAATGTAGAGGCAGCATGAGGTTAAGAGCAGGGACTCTGCTGAAGGCTTCACCACACATTGACTGCATGACCTTGGACAGATCCTTATGTTTTCTCAAGTGTGCTAGCAAAATGAGGATAATAACTGTGCCCACCTCATACCCTGTGCTCAAGATAAAATGAGATAAACTTTCTAAAGCATATGCATGGTATGAAATAAACAATCAGTGCATGTTAATTATTTTTCTTACCCCATTTTTTTAGGTTTTTTTTTTTTGCATGTGATTTGTCTGTCCCTCAACTGTGACATCCTTGATGGCAAGGGTCATGGCTTGGGGCTCCTTATTTGACCCAAAGTAGCCAGTTCAATACCTTCCAAATAGCAGCACATAGTATTTGCTGAATAAGTGGAAGAATGAATGAACTCCTGTATGATTTGCCAGGAGCTTCCTTTGGAGAATTACAGGAACTGAGCTTGTCGTCTTGGGATATGACAAGGTTTAATCCACTATCACACTGTTCTCCAGGGACACATGGTTACCCAGAATTTACCCAGTTTAAGCCTCCTGAAATGTCCTATTCTCTGACCTCAAATTCAGTCTAGCCAAAAAATCTCCAACAAACCACTTTTAAACTGGACTTTCCTCACATCTAAGTGGGGTGAAATGATAATATCACCCCCAGGTTTGGTACACATTAAACAAGATGCTGCATGTAAAGAACTGGCACAGTTTCTAACACGTCATGACTCAACAGATATTAGCTGTGATACAGTAATTATTACGATGGTTACCCTTCTTGGTTGTCATCCAAGAAAATATTAGTTTATTCCCAAACTGGATCACTCCCTGGTCACCAGGGCACAACGTCACTACGGCCAAGGAAAAGCATCTGAGATGGAAAAGAGAACTTTGATTTTCCAAAGGCAGAAGCTGGCAAGGTCTAAGGTGTCCTTCAAGTTAACAAAAGTATTATTAGAGTCATGAAGGCATCTGGATGTAGAGGGGATGGCGAGTGGACCTATGAGGTCTTCAACCTGCACACAGGGCAAACCCAGCTGTTTCTGTCAAGATGATGCTCACCCAGCAAAATGTGCCCCTTGAACACATTGCTTTTCTCCTCCTTCTGTGTCATACAGACACAGACCCGTCACTTCTAATAGTTACTGGCTCCCCAAAACTATGCCAGGACCAGCCTTGCATTCACAAGTGAACAGTACAACCCATGATCAGGAACATCTCTCAAGAGTGACAGTTCATCTGGAATATCCCTAAAATCTTCATAGAATCAGACAGGAGTATCTTCTGGGAGTATTAAGAGGGGAACAGAATGAGTAGAAAACTTTAGGATCTTCAGCTATGCACATGTCTGATAAATCCACAACTTTAAAGCAGACACACAGTGAACCGTGCCAAGGTCAGCCTCCCTTCCTTACCAAACTCTGGACATCTAATGTGTGACTTAAAGCGGCTCCCATGAATCCCAACACACGAACCCAGCAGGATCTTCAGAGACAGCCTGACCCGGTGATCTGAGAGCTGTGTTTCTGTGAGCCTCCCCGCAGCTGGAGCAGGACAACGGAGAGACACCAGGGCAGAGGGGAGAGACCTGCCCCTGCGCTCACCAAAGCAGCCATGCTTGCCCTCGCTTTACAGCTTGGGGAAAGATTTTGTGTGAAGGACTATCCCTGGCTTAAAAACATTAAAGAGAAAACTACTGATTCATCCAATTCCATTTTACTGATGAAGAAATGGAGTGCCAGAGAGGTGCTCCTGCTCACTAAGAAAAACCACAGGCCAAGATGGAGGCACCAGTGGTACAAGAAAGGCGCTTCTGCCTCCCCTGCTAGCTTTCTTCCAGGTGATCCCACATTTTTAAGTCTTATGAAGTTTGGGTCAAGACCTACCCCTTACGTGAGTCCTCCTCCTACCATTCCTCCACCTATGGCAATCTTTTTCCCTAGCTCTAGGCAGGTGTGGCCCTTTCTGTTTGTGTCATGAAATAGAACTGGCTGTGTCATGGATTTCTCCTCCTGGGGTCATGAAGCAGTTTCAGCTTTACACTGCAACAACACACATCCTGGCTCAATTAAGGCATTCCCCAAATGCTACTGCAGCTGTGGGTGTAATTTCTTACCCACCAGGTCCCAGAAGAATTTGGGAGCCTACCCAAGGAAGGGGAAGGTCATGGCCTTGGGAAGGAGATGGGAAAAAGCTCCTCTGCCCAACTTTATGCAGAGTCCCAGAATTTAAAAACATGTTGGCTCTATTCTGAGAATGAAGATAAGACTTTGACAGAATAGAAGTCCAAGATAATAAACCCAAACACCTACAGGGACTGGAGAGGTAAAACAGAAATGTAACTTGGACTAGGTAGAAATATGGAGGGTGGTAAAGACCAGCACACATGTGTATCACCATTTAAAAATAAACATATAGGAGCACTGCTCTGGCTAAACAAGATTCCTTGCTAGCTTCCCCACCCCCATACCAATAAAAGTTAATGTCCCTCAAAATTAAGTATCATACAACTGTGACCTATTTTTCTGCCACAAATCACAGTAAAATGTATTCCTCTAGAAAACTTAACTTCCGGTCAAATCAGATCCAAAGTCAATTCCAGAATAGTCACTTCCCTTGGGAATTTGCCACCTGCTGGAAGATGGCCTCCTGCCCCACATTCTTCACTCCTTATGAATAGAAAACAGGGGTAACCAAAATGGCCATTAGGTTGTAGCTAATGCCCAAAGCTGCCTTCCCTATGCCCCATTTTTTTTAAATCAGGGATTTGATGAGCAAGACTGACTGCTACCTATTTCTGCTAAAACTGAGGAGAACAAAAACCAGAATACAGCAGCAGTTCTCTGTGAAGGAGAGGATCCCAAAGCAAACATGCATGGCTTGCAAAGTTTTCTGGGTAAAAGAAAACCTAGTTATGTAAAAAATATGTTTGACAAATTTCAAGATCTCCAATCTCTATGCCCACTCCCCTCCACACCCATAAATGATAAGACTTTGAAAGGATATGAAGAAACCAAAAATGTGTGTGGCATAAGGCTCACATGAAATAAAGTTTACTATGCAGCAAGAAGAAAACACAGAGATGACAAGACAGGAGGAGAACGAGCTAAAGCTTCTAGATACCCAGGAAAATAAAACTCACAAGACATAGCCTTAAGCCGACTTTCCCTTGCCAGTGCAATAAGAAAAAAACTAACTTACTGAAATTAAAAAAGAATAAAACAGATATATAGTCAGACCTATTATCATGGGGCTGTTTCTAAATAGAAGAGATATATTACGATTCAGTCACATTTCTGAAACCTTCAGCCTGCATGGGAGAGTGTCAGGGGCCTGTTTTAAGACACTATTCCCTAATGCCAGGATTATAAAAGGAACTTGTTATACCCCCAAGGTAGATAAAAGGCAGCATTTTTTTTTTCTGTTTAAAATATTATTGTATTTTTAATATCATGACTCCAGCAGAAAGGTAAAATGTTCAAACTCCTGAAGTCTCTCCATTCCACTGAGGACTAAGAGTAACTTGGGCTTGCAAACTATTCAAGCAGAAAATTTTACAGGAAGATGAAAGGGAAAAAAATTCCAGTGGCTACAAGGATGGGAGAATTCAGAGGCTCCGGGATGGGGGATGGACTAAGGAGATGTGTCAGCTACATTCCTTCCTTGGATTACTGGGGGCTGGTAGCTGGAAGGACTGAGTTGAGCCTAGAGGCAGGGAGAGGCCTCCATCAGTTACAAGTGGGCAGAGCCCACCTTTCCCTGCTGTTCTCCAAGCATCTAGAAAAATGCTTGCCTTGAGTTGGTGCCCACTGTATACTTGATAAATGAATGAATGGACCTCCAGCAATCCCTCTCGGCTCACAGTTTGCACTCACTTGCCTCGGCTGAGAAGCCACAAGAAACATTCAATCAGGGCAAAGCTCCTTCTCTGACCTCAGTCTGTCCCCCGTCAGGCTCCATTAATTTTCACAAGTCCTGACAGCTCTAACGTTAATACTCACACTTGCTGATGGAGCCACACAGCAGGTTCAGACTGCTACCTTCTCCTCTGAAACTCATGCATTAGGGTTTCTTCCATGCTTGCAATGGGAAACCAAGTCTAAGAAATATTAAACACAGAAAACTATATTACAATAATGTCAGGGCTGAGCCAGAAACCCAGGAGAATGTGAGGATTGCTGAGTGAAAGCCCAGTGGTTCACTGCGGGAATCGGAGCTACTGTAAGAAGCCACAGCTGAAACGCTCCCTCCTCTTCTTCAGCCTCCTCCATGAAAAGAGTCCCAAAGCCCTGGAAGATGCTGTAAGCCTTATTTCACACAAAGGAGACAAAAACCCGTCCCCCACCCAGAAAAGCAGACCCCTTCTGGACCTGAGTAGTCACCAATATTGGCACCAATGGCAGGTAACGTAACTGGGAAGTATAAACCACGAGGGAGCAGGCTGTTAGCACCCACAATTACTAAAGACATAAGAACGGCTTAGAGATTTCATTGTTGTTCAGCAGGCCCTTGGTTTGCATGTATTTCAAGTCTCAACCATAACCTTAATCCAACACAACTTTTTGTGATTTAAACACACACACAGTCACATACATGCATTCACACTCATACATTTTAAAAGACAGCCACAGGGAGTAAAAACAAATGACGATATCCACGTTGTTTCCCAACTGAGTATCACTAAGTTGCCACCTGTACCAATATGTCACATTCTACATATGAAGAAGTGATGGTAACCAGTCCACTGAAATGCAATTTCAGTTATACTTGAGTGTTACTATCTGGCTGGGCCACAGGTAGTTTCTTCACAGTATTTTGTCTAATCTCTCCCTTATAAATGGAGGCTTGGCTTGCTGAGAAGATTTATACCCCATACAACAAATTCCATCTGAACAGTTCAGAATATTTCCAATATCTTCAAGCTTCAGAAGATTGGATCCAAATCAGGGTTCCAGTGGACAGTCACAAAAAGAACTGGTAAAGACACTGTCAAGGCTCATCTAAACCAGCCGTATGAATGTTTTTATCATTCCAACGTATTGGAATGTAGGCAAATAACTGCACGATGTAAGGAATGTAGGGAAATAACTGCATGATGGAAAGGTCATGGGTTGTGGAGTCAGACAGATCCGGTACCAGTCACCAATTTCTGGTTCTGTCACTTATCATCTGGTGAAACTCAAACTCAAAAGATGCTTTTTAACCTTCATATTACACATTGGAAAAAATGAGGATAATTGTACAACCTACATTACAGAGTGGAAAATGCAGACTGAGTGAGATCAGTAAAGGACCTAATTTGAACTGGACACATAAAGATTATTATTTATTATCATCATTTTTACTCTGTCTTCCGTTGTGCATTGTAACCTCATTCAGATTACAGGGCCCATCTTCTACTTCTTACCACTGTAAAACAGTATTCAATAAATATCTTTAATAGACTAGCAGTGTTAACTGATAAAAACCTATGATGAGCTGACAAATATATTGTTTTGTTCCCCCATAAAAAGCAACTGAGAAAAAGGTACTCTTTTTTTTTTCAGCATTAATTATAAAACAAGTGGCAATTATTCTACTGAATAATTAGAAGAACGAATAAAAATCCTGTGTTTATATTTTCAGCCATTAAATATGGTGAAAATCAAATTAAAGAAAAATAACACAGGCATAAAGACCATATTCTTTAAAAGAAAGAATACTTTTAGAGAATTTTAGATCCTTTCTCCACATTAACCCTTCACATAGTAATAAAAAATCATTTTATAATAAATACTGTTAGTTTTGCCTGCTGAAATAGCGTTTGGGCAGATGAATGCAGGATTTCAGTGTGTAGTGATTCCAAAGGGCTGGTCCACAGAAGCCAGAGCAGAGGGTTGACAGTGGAAATAAAATCTCTGCCTTAACAGCGCCACTGGGGCTGGATGAAAATGGTCTTCTAGAACTTGATTAAAACTAAATTGAAAAAGAACATATTTGGCTAATATTACATTAGACTAAAATATAGAAATGAACCCTAATACTCTCAAAATCTAATAAGAAAAAGCTATCTCAATTTCCAAACTTTCAAAAGCATCTTCTTTAAATGCATCACAGATCAATTTACATGGTGCTTTTGCCAATAAGCAAAACCAAATCACAGGTTCCAATTGGCTTATATTGGAAAGTATGAGAGCAAATGCTAGAAAATGCAATTACTGCAAACAAACTCCATTTTCTCCCCTCTGAAGGGAATTTCAGAGAATATTTTATTGCCATCAAATAATATTTCTGAAGGCATCAATACACAATTCTATTTTCTTTTCAGAGTCCCTACTCACTGTATAATCTAATCCATTCTTCAGAGTATCTTGAAATTTAGAGTGGAACCCAAGAAAACGGATATTACCTTGCACACACATCCTATGTCAATTTTAATAATTTATACCCTGGACAGGACACTGCACAAAGCAAAATTTAGGATCCAATAAAATTGACATTTCCCATTTTATAATTCACAATTTTAATGAAGCATTTTAAGGATAAAATTTTAAAGCAAACCTCTCAGGGAAGCTTATTTTGAACAACAGCGACAGCAATGAAGTGGAGATAATGGAGACTACATTCATTTCCTCTTCCACTTTTGCTTCTCCTTGGACCCTTTAATTGGTAAAATTTTCTATTAATAAGAATTCCAGACCATCAAGAGCTACAAAGACTTCCTGGGGGCTATGAAATTATGAAGTCTCCAAGTGGTAAACTTTGGTTTCAATGAACACCAGTTCCAAAAATCTTTGATCTCTTTCCTTGGGAACAGCATTTTGGCCTAATACCACGAGCCTCCCTTCTGTAATAAAGTAGTACAGAGTAGTATAATTCCATACGAAGAAAGCATTTGTTTAAAGTCTATTATGGCCTTAGGGTCCAAGGTTCCAGGAAGTGGAGTTGGCGGTCTATTTCACTTTCACATGTTTATTCCTTTCCCATGTGTTACAGTCTCAATGTTTATATCCCCCCAAATTCGTATGTTGAAATCCTAATCCCCAGTGGGATAGTATTTAGAGATGGGGCCTTTGGGAGGTGATTAGGACATGAGGGAGGGGCCCCCATGCACCCTTATAAATGATGCCCTCCAGAAATCTCTAGCCCCTTCCACCATGTGAAGACACAGAGAGAGGGCACCATCTCTTGACCAGGTAAGGGGTTCTCACCAGAATTTGACTGTACTGGTGCCTTGTCTTGGACTTTTCGCCTTCCAGACTGTGAGAAACTTATTTCTGTTGTGTATAAGCCACCTTATGTGGTATTTTGTTATAGCAACCCAAATGAAGTAAAACATCATAGTTTTCCAGTTTCCAGAGATCTAGCTCCCAACCTCTTAAATATACAGTTCAAGGCAAATTTGAACTGGTCTTCCTAAATTCATGTTTTCTCATAAACAGTGTGCTTAAAGCATATGGTGTTCTTTACAGCTTTCCTTAAATAATACAATTAAATATGTTAAGGAATCCAGGTAATCTTGGCACAACTGGAGAGCACAGTCATTTGCTGAACACTGTTCCTGTCAAGACAATAAAATGAAAAAAAAAAAAAAAAAAAGCAGAAGTGGCCAAATGTGCTGAGCTGTATCCCCTCAAAATCCATAAGTGGATTCCTCATTCTCAGTACCTCAAGTATGTGAATGCATTTGAAGGTAGGTCCTTTAAAGAGGTGAATAAGTTAAAATGAGGCCATAAGGATGGACCCTAATCTGATCCAACTAGTATGCTTGTAAGAAGAAAACAATACAGACCAGGAATGTGCACACACATTTAAGGCCACAGCAAGAGGTGGCCATCTCAAGCCAAGGAGGGTCCAAACCTACTGGCACCTTAATCTTGAACTTCTAGCCTCCAGAACTGAAAGAAAATAAATTCTGCTGTTTAAGGCACCCTGTCTGTGGTATTTTGTTATGGCACCTCTAGGAAACTAAAATATCTTCCTACAAGGAAGACTATGTTTCATCCATCCTACATACTAAAGTCGAGGTGATCTTATCAGAATACAAATCTGATCATATCAATTCCTTCCATACACTTAACACATACACTCACCCACTTTAAACTCCTCTCACAATCCCTGTAACTGCCTACAGACCAAAGGCCAAATGCCCTGTGTATAACTCTTCATAATCTGGCCCATTCAACCACTTCTGCACTCATACCTTGGGTTCTGAGTTTGACAACCGCTTGCAGTTCATAGAATGAGAATATGTCTACAGGGGTCTCTCCCTTCCACTTGAACGCAGACTTCAGGAGGGTCAGATTACAGTTTATTCATCTTTGCATTCTCAGCAGACTTCACAATTACTTGTCAAATAAATGGGTGAAGAAATAATTTTATCCTGGCTAAGAATCATGTGGATAGTAGCTAGTACCTCAATTTTGGATTCCAGATGGCCTTAAACTGTAACAAATCCTGTCTCCTTTATCCTAGGATAACACCAATTGTACATATCACAAAGTATTCTATTCATTTACAATTGAGAAAGTAAATCTAATTTTAAAAATCTGTTATAAGGAAGCTTTCTTTTTTGTTGGGGAAGGCAAAGACATTGGCCTGCACATAGTAAGGACTCAATTTTGTTCAATGAGTGAACAAATAAATGGATGAATAAGTGAAAAAATGAACTACACACATCATACAAATGATGTGTTTCAAGTTCAAAACAAAAGGGAATTACTATTGTTGCATGGTTGTCATTACTCATTTAAAGATTTTTCCAATCTTTGTTCTCAGGATTGGGTAGCTCAGAGGAAATAATCAATAGTAGAGTTAATGGAATAGCCATTCATTATTTGAGGAAAGCGCCTGTACTTCTTCTTCACTGTATCCCTTCATCTGAAAGTTCTTACCCATAGGCCTCTCAGGCAAATCACTGCTGTTTTGACAGCTGGTTTTCCTGAGGCCACTCTTTATAAATGAGCCTACTGCCTGGGCCAAACAGGACATGTGTGTGCATCTTCTCAAGACCCCAAGTCACTGGGTCAGATGAAAGAATCCATGCTAACATACTTGCAGGGCCAGCTTTTTCCCTTTGCTTCCTACAGAAAAATCAAGAGGCAGCAGGGTGCTACTGACCTCTTCTCCTCTAATTCCATGCTCACTGAAATTCTAACCTAGGAGAGTCCTCAGAGATCAGAATCATTCCTTCTATGGAATGGGAAACTAAGACTCAGCAAGGCTAAATGACTCCTCCAAGGTCACCCAATGAGTTAACTGCAAGATGGAACTCCCAATCTTGCATATCCACCTTTTCCTTTTCTACTATATCATATAAATTAGAGAGTTAGGGACAGTTTAATTGACTTGGTTTATGGATCAAGAAATTTAGGTTCAGAGAAACCGAGGCTTTTCTAAAGACTGTGCCTACAATCATGAATTTTGACTCCTCAAATCAATGAGCCACTATCTGTTAAGTACCACCCAATAGCCCTCTAGGCATATGGCCACTAATTTCTTCATATCTCATAGACACACAGGATCCCTCAAAGTTCACTGTGAGAATAATCTTTAGTTTAAGACGATTTTCTTCCATAGGACCCATGGAAACCATCGGTTCAGAGACGTTAACTGTGAGTTTAACTCAGAGGATAACTTAAGACAATAAAAATCTTCTCTCTGGACCCAGCCACTATCCTTCCAAACTTTTCTTCTGTTTCCAACACTATCATTGAGGCACCTATGATGAAACCCAAGTGGTTAATATCTTCCATGAGGCTAATATCCACTTCTTACTTATTTTTCCCATCAGAAGCTAAGGGATTGTGTTTGCTTACACTCAGCCAATACTGCATCCCTTTTTCATATCAAATACAAAGGTGGCTTCTCAAAGTTCTGAGCAAAAAAATCTTCCAGATTGCTATCTTCATATAAAACATAGGCCCATCTCAACCATGGTATTCATTTCTGCATGTCTCTGAAATACTAACATTTTCCAGGAGGATTATTCTCCTGAGAGCATAAGGCCAGTATCACTGATACTTAAATGTTGAAAAGTGAAGGAGAAACTTTTTTTGAAAAAGACTGTTTTTATTAATTTTTTTTTTTTAAAGTGAATTCCTTTGAGGTGTTTTAGCTAGAAACTGGAGATTAGACACACTAGTAGGAAAAGGAGGCCTCTTTGCAGGTTCTAACATAATTCACCACAACGGAGAACACCAACCATTTCTATTCAAACCCATCCAAAGCTTGTGCGGTTGATTCCTTAGGAAGGTCTGACTAGATTTCAGCTCTTTGGGTTAAACTGTTCTTACTTTTTTTTTTTTTTAATATTTTTATTTATTTCTAGGAAAGAGAGAGAGAGAGAGACAGCGTGAGCAGGGGAGGGTCAGAGAGAGAGGGAGTCACAGACTGAAACAGGCTCCAGGCTCTGAGCTGGCAGTCAGCACAGAGCCTGACGCGGGGCTCGAACCCACGAACCGCGAGATCATGACCTAAGCGAAAGTCAGTCGCTTAACCGACTAAGCCACCCAGGCGCCCCAAACTGTTCTTACTTTTTAACTCTGTCATGTAGCATTTCACTCTCAACTCCACAGTCTCAGATTCACCCACTTTGTAGTTTCCTTTCCCTTTCAGCTCATTTAAAAGCTCATTTCAAAGTTCTTGCAAAGTCAGGTCATAACCTAATTTCCTAATCCAGCAGCCTTGAGGAAAAGAAATCCTATTAGATCCCATTAAATCTCATTAAATCCCTGACCCTCTCATAAGTCAGGATGAGATTTGAGAATGCCCATAGAATGATCACAGTCTTTCCACAACAGTCACAGTATTCCCTGGGATTGCTGGGTGTGAAAGTCAGTATGCTTGATATGGGCTGTGAATATAATGACGCACAGACAGAAAAGGGTCTCTGTCCTTGTGGAGCTTATTATGCTCAGCTGGGAGCAACAGATAATAAAGAAGTAAGTATCTATTAACATAACTTAGATCTTCAATAAATGATAGGAAGAAAATAAGTAGGTGCCCTGAAAGAGAGTAATACAGGACATCTACCAAAACATGGCAATCAAGGAAGGGGTTTTTGCAGGGGATCAGTCAACATTTTCAGTCTGCCCATCCCATATCAATTATCAGTTAAGAAATATAAGAAACAGACTTCCCTAATTGTGTGTAACATAATGTAATAAGGAGGCATGAAGCACATCTGTGCATGTGTGGACACACACACACACCCCAGAGATATTTAGAACACTCTATCAAACACATGGTTCCTTTAAAATCTCAATTTTCATGAGAACACTCAGATACTGCCATCCTCTATTATTGATTAGCTGAAAATTAACCAAAGTATATATTTTTTCAAAACCTACTCTCATGATTGAAAAGCTTTCTAAAATGTGTTTATTCAACTCCTTGCCTCAGTAAGACAAGCATAGTAAGGGTCTAATGTTGAAGCAACTGTGCAGGAAGTAAAAAATGTACAAGGTTGGAATGAATGTGTGTATACTCACTGTTCACATATTCACCCTCCTCCTACTCACCCCCAGGCCCCGGGAAGCCAAGAACAGATCTTGACTAGTTGGTGATTTTATTTCCTTTGCCAGCGATTGGTTTAAAGAGGTGCATGTCACCCACTCCTCATTCATGAAAGATGAGGGGCAGTATGCTGAAGGCTTCTGGGCATTCATCACTACCTATACCCAGAAGGAATGGCCTTTTTTCCCACTGAACTTCATGCTATGTCAGACATGTCACTAGTCACTCTCCAACCTTAGTGGCAAGGCTAATAACATATGAGAACAGGACAAAGGGATGCTGAAAGAACCCAGGCCCCTGAATGACCAGATCCAATGCTTTACTCCCAGCCTTCTTGTTATGTGAGATAATAAGTCCCTCGCTGTTTAAGCTATTCTGTTTCTTGCAGACAAAAGCCTCCTGATTTAACTCACAATGTTTATACTTCGCATGCTTAATTAATAGTGTTTTTCCCAAACACTGCTATTTGTATACCTTCTACTCCTCCTTACAAGAGCCTGGTAAGAGGTTCTGATTTGTGATCTGTTGCCTCTGGCACAGATACTCAGGGTTCCCGTAAACAAATCCTATGATGATGATAATTATGAGGCTTAGAATCAGCACATATAACACTTATTCTCTGTTGAGAACCATCCTAAATAACTTTATATATATTTACCTACTTAATTCTGCAAGAATTATGTGAAGTGAGAACTATTATCCCTTTCTACAGATGAAGTAACTGAAATACACAGGTCACAGTGGGAAAGAATGGCCTATTGTTAGGGATGATGAGAGCTTGCAGAATAACATCCCTGAACTTGACAACGGATACTGTCATAAGTAAGAACAGTGGCTGTGAACTGGCAGTAAAGCCACGGAAGAGCTCGTCAATGCTCCAATGATTTAGATCCACCAGAAGAAAATCTGATTCCATGAGTCTAAGCTAGATTTCAAGATTGTCAATTTTTTTAAATGTTTATTTATTGAGAGAGAGAGTGTGTGTATGTGCAAACAGGGGAGGGGCAGAGAGAGGGCGAGAGAGAATCCCAAGCAGGCTCTGTGTTCTCTGTGCAGAACCCAACTAGAAGCTCAGTCTGACAAACCATGACACCATGACCTGATCATGACATGATCAAGAATTGGACACTTAACCAACTGACCCACCTAGGCACCCCTCAAGAAACTCAATTTTTAACTATCTTCCTATGACATTGTGATAGCAGTTATTTTGAGAAAACATAAACTTGAACTACGGAAATTGCATGACTTAAGATTTGGAGGACATACTAGGATAAACTGAGTTGATCTATTAACTCCTTTTCAAATAGATAATGCAAAAAGTGTCAAAAGTTAATTCCCATTGGAATGGTGAGACCTTAATTCTGTATAGATTAGAATCATTAGCCAAGGCTAATTTGCTTCCTAAATCTTGTAGGACACAACAGTTGCATGTGTTTTCTTGTCTTCCTCACTGCCTGCCTGCTTCATATACTGACCCCAACTTGTCCCACAGATATGTCAAGAACCTCCACAACAGACACAGAAAGGTCTACAATGTGAAGGAAACTTAAAAATCCCACCGAGCCAAGGTCAGAGTCATTTCAGGAACTTTCTAATGGAGATACTTGAAAATGTGGATTGGCCATTAAGAGTTAAAATAAAGCAGGCATACATTTCACTATGGCAATTTTCTATCTACCAAGGAGAGCATGAACATGATCAAAGAGCAATGACACTAAACCAGGAACGTCCTCACCCTACCACATGGCAGACATTACTAATCAATCATAACATCTTTCCCATTGAGTCTGGAAGTGGCATGAAGATCCTTCTTAATAAAGTGATACAGGGCTGGTACTCCCTAAGAACATGAATAAAAATTAAGATCTCTCATCAATAGATAAAAAAAGTGAAAATATTATGCATTCATTTCCCAGACACTCATCTGGTGCATCCAAATCTCACTATTATTATTTCTGTAGCTCCTCATTTCTTGTTCCAAAAGAGCACTTGGATGAATTCATTTAGTTATTTTCTACTACTATTTTCTACCTTGGCCAAAGGATGTAACATTTCCCTAACAGGAATATTAAACTCGGCAGAGCCCATGAAACACTGGAACCAAAACAGTTAATTAGCAAGTCACCAAGACTGGAGCAAGAAGCAGGAGGCACAGCTTAGAAAGCTGCCCATTTTTCTTGTAATAAAGAAAATAAAGACAGTAATTCTAAGAACATTTATTAACCCCCCAGTATGGGTAATTGCCATCAGATGTGGGTCTGTCAGTCTTGAATTAACATAAGCTACTGCATCTTGGTTTTCAATGGCACAGTAATACCCATGATACTGCAGATAAGTGCTAACGCTGGAGTTTTGAGAACCAAACCCTGTGTCCAGCAAATGCTTTTAAAAGAATTTCACTCTCAATGGTTGCTTGCCCAGAGAAATTCATTTTATGTTTTTTTTTTTTTTTAAAGTAAGAAAGAAAACAAGGAGGCATTCAATTGAGCAAGCATTTTCTTAACTCATTTTAAGATAATCTCTTGCGTTCACCAACAATTTCTCCAATGGGTGGAACCACAGAAAGAGACTTTGTATGGTTTGGCTGCATGCTCCATTCTATATTGGTGTATGACCTAAAATAATGGAATGGTGATAAAACAAAAAAAGGAAGGCTTTATAATAGTCAGGACACGCCGACCAATTTTAAATTGAATTACACAGCCTGCTAATCTTTATGATGGGATAAAATTTCTTTCAACATTATGCATTATACTAAAATTTGCAGTACTTTCCCCTCCCCACTTCTTGAGCTGACGGCCCCCATGCACACCTCCCCAGTGATAAGGCTTCTTTTCAACCCCAAAAGCATTGTTCCTGCTGACTGGGAAGGCAGGGCCCGGCTCGTGCAAGATTTCATTTTTATAGCTATTGTTAGTTTGGTGTGCATCTATATTTCATACTGGGATATATACAAACCGTATTATGAACACTGGGCATCTTGTCCTAATGCTCACAAGCACACACATTTTAAAAGGATAGATTCGAACATATACATATATGGTGAAAGAGATTTTTTAAGCCAGTAATATCAAGAAGATTTGTTATATTTTATAAAAGCATGTGCAGAACCCTGCAGACCCTGCACATGTGATGAAGAAGGCAGCCTGCAGAAACTCTGAGCTATCCAAGTCCAGAAGCGGGAGTCACCCCACTGAAGTATGAGCCTGTTTGGGCTGTGTTCTTGCTCATTTTGTGTGCTTCTCTCTGTTTAGGTGACACAGAAGGGTACTAATATGAGGGGAAAGAGCATGTTCCAAAGTTCAACCCTTCTCACTCTGATGAAGAGAAATAAGAGAGGGCAGCAAGAACTGTCTGGATAAGTTTCCTGATCCTTTTTCCTTCTACACAGAGAAAGAGAGTTTCTAAATTTACCTTACTAAAACCATGTATAAAATATTCCCACCAGACATGACCCTTATTAAAACTTAAGATCCTTCCTTACGTTCCCAATACCTTAGACTATGTATGGAATCTTACTCTGTGAAGCATTTCGACTTACTAAAATAAAAGTGAAAGACACAACCATGAACACGGAGTTGTGAAAGATTTATGTTCCCTATCACTGAGCTATATCTGCAGCTTTTTTATAAAAAATATCTGTAAGGCAGGCAGAAACCATAGGTAAGAAAAAAAAAACCCTGCAGATCTAGGAAGTACTAAAAGAGTATATGGAAAATTATGAGCTACAGAGCAACTACCAGAAACTACTAATAGTTTGTTTTAGATCTTTCTAGAAATCGTAGACATTCTTTCAACTGACACTCAGCAATCCCTCCAAGGCACATGTGCACTGACTAATGACAGCCACAGTTATCCCTGGTGACACCTATGCACCTCTGTTCTCATGTGCGGGATCCCAGAGTCACCCGCATTTCCTTCCAAACTAGTTTCTGTCAGCTGTACCTTTTACCATAATTACCTAATATAATTATGTATTACTTAAAATGATGAAATAGGAACATTAAAAGACTATATAAATTTGCTGCTGTTCAAGGAGTAAATGACAGCACTTTAAAAAGTGAGAGAAGGGGCACCTGGATGGTTCAGTTGGTTGTCCGACTTTGGCTCAAGTCATTATCTCACAGTTTGTGGGTTTAAGCCCCACGTCAAGCTCTGCACTGATGGTTCGGAGGCTGGAGTCTGCTTCAGATTCTGTGTCTCCCCTCTCTCTCTCTGTCTCTCTGTCCCTCTCTCAAAATTAAACATTAAAAAAAGTGAAGGGAAAACGATCATAAAAATCTAGAAGTCTTTTGCATGCAGAGTGTTTTGCAAGGATCTTTATGTCCTTTCCCAATAAGTAACTAAAATGGAAAACACAAAAAATATGATAAATGTTAGATAAAGATAATAAGTTATATGTGTGATTTGCCCAAGAGAGACAGCGCTGATCTCCAGTCACTGTGTTCATATCCAAAGGAAAGGCCTCAGCGTGGCAGCAGAAGACTGGCCTCAACATGTGCATCCGTGTGCTTACGGTAAAATAAAAATAATTTGGCTACACATTTATCATTGTCATGGTTTCCTGCTTTAGCCGACTTTTTGACTAACTGTACTTTCCAGTCCCTGGCATGCTGGGTCAGGAGGCTTCCACTGGAGTCAGGGCTGCACAGGCACACAGATGTGAATGTAGCCACCCCTCACCCTCTCGTGGCCTTCTCAAAGAACAAAACATCCAGAAGCAAAAGCTATATCAGCATTACAAACATGTAGAAAGACATGTATTTTTGGTTTGTACCTCTTTTTATAGGAAAATCACAACTTTCCTCCCTTCCAGAGTGCTAAATATGCAAGTTTAAAGATACATTTGTCACTCTATATACCAGTCAGTTTCAGGCTCTGTGGTTACATTTCTTTCTGAATCCAGGCTTTCTGTGAAGAAAGTATTCATAAAATGAAAAATATGAAAATATGCAATGAGAAAATGAAAATACCAGTTTGCTTTCCTAAGTTAAGAAATTCATAAATGACAGCTTCCTACACAGTACTAACTATGTGCAGTGCTCATCCTTCACGACCGCCATCATCACCACTACCACCATCACCACCACCATCACCATCACCATCACCATCACTACCACCAATCATCATCACCACCATGACCATCACCACCACCACCACCACCACCATCACCACCACCACCACCACCACCACCATCATCATCACCATCACCATCATCACTATCACTACCACCACCACCACCATCATCACCATCATGATCACCATCACCAAGACTACTGCCCTCTGCTCCTGCCCCAGGAACAATTCCAGGTTTAGGTGATAAACCCACAGGGTTTTGATACACTGTGGGCAGTGAGTTGTGATCAACTGTGTAGTACAAAATTATTTAGAGTCAGTAGGTTAAGCACTGGACAAACTCATTGTCAACATTTTACAGAGAAACGAAAGCTCACAGGTTGTCTGACTTATAGTCAGATGTCTGTCCTCACAGGGGGTTTAGTCTCCTCAAAAGAGAAAGAAAATTTACTTCCCAACCTTATGTTCAAACCAAGGAGAAAAATTCAAAGTCGAGGATAAATAAGATTCATATAAGTAGCAGGGAGAAAGGAGAAAACACTGTTTAATTGTACAACTTTACCCCCTAAGAGGATAAAAAATGTGTTGTTTCCTGAACTTTCAATAGAATATAAGGAATAAGTCAGAAAAAGCTTATTTCAGTTTCATAATGCACAAAAACTTGCTGTAATAACATCTAAATCTGGTAGATCAATAATGCATGTGATAGTTAGCTACTTAATTATTCATTTTGGATATACCAAATAGGGCTTTAAAACAAACTCCAGATGTGGAAAGAGCTAGGAAATACAGGCAATGTAATAAAAAAAAAAGTCATTTTTCTCCCAGTGTAATTCTTTTATGGAACACTGTAAAAATCTAATTTTCAAAATTAGAAAGAGACACTTTGATTAAGAACTTTATACATAAGGATGCCTGCGTGGCTCAGTCGGTTAAGCACCTGACTTCAGCTCCAGTCATGATCTCACGGTTGGTGGGTTCAAGTCCTGCACTGGGCTCTGTGCTGACAGCTCAGAGCCTGGAGCCTGCTTCAGATTCTGTGTCTCCCTCTCTCTGCCACTCCCCCACTCATGCTCTATGTCTATCTCTCAAAAATAAACATAAAAAAAGAACTTTATATATATATATATGTTTTATATATGTGTGTTTTGTGTTTTATATATATATGTTACATATATATAGACAATTGTGTGTGTTTTACAGACTATTACAAGTGCTAAAATCAAATGCTCTATATATCTCATTTCAATGTGTACATAAAAATGGCATATATTACAATATTAAAACATCACAAGGTGATAATAAAAGTAAATGCTAGCATAAGAGCAGTAATAAAAGATATGTAATAAAAAAACAGACAAAAAGATTGTTGATTCTGGAGACAAATCAAAACAGAAGACCACTTGAAGGTTGCTGTATATGGTTGCAAAAGTTGCTGACTGCACAAGAGCAACAACCAAAGAGGTGAGTAGGAGCTGTGTGCCATTCAACAAACATGTATTCATCAGGTCCAGGAGACAACTCTTTACAACTGGTACAAAAGTACTTCATAGGCAAGCAGCAGCCCCAGTAAGGAATAACATATTGGAAAACCTGAAATATTTCTAACTGTAAGTGCAAAAGTACTCCTATTTCCTTCCCTAAGTAATAAAATAGATAAACAACAAGAATAAACAAAAACAAAACCAGGTGGAGAGATCTGTGAGTTCCGAAATGAACTCCCATTTTAGGCTAAACTATAAATGCCTACTAACAAACTGTCTTTGAAGGAATCCTTCAACCCACAGCTCTGGAATGTGCCTTCAAGTTTCCACAAGGACTAACTCAGCCAGGCCAGAAATACCCAGAGAATCTGAGTGTACAAATTTCCAGTACCAGGTTATCAAAACGCTTTATCTCGTATTTAACACATTCTGTCCAGCAGCAGTCTAGCAGCCTTTCATCAAACAAACCTAGTTTTTTGAGTTCATTGTATCTTGCAACTTCTCTGAAACTTGAAATTAGGTTCAAAGTAAGAAGTATAAAAATATTAATTAAAATACGATTAACAACTGGGGCCACCCATGGGTGTGAGAAGAGTTGTTTATACATTAATGGGCCTTCCGGTACTTCACTTTGGACTCCACTCTACTTTTTGCTCCCTAGACTAGTGACCTGCCCTGCATGCAGAAATGGCCGTACTGAGTTACGTGGGCCAGGCTGCCATTATGTCCTTCTCTCTTTCATCTTCCTTGCACGACTCCAAGCGAACATGTGTAGGGTGAGCTAATGATTTGCTGCGTATCTCTGATGAGTACTATATTATTTGCATCATAATATTTTCATTTCTTCCCCCTGCATATAATGCCATGTTGACAGCAAGGTCAGTTAAGTTACTATAAGGGATTTTTAATGAAAACAATTATAAATTTAAAATAACTGTGTTTAAAGCACTTAACAGTCACTAGGGTCAAGTGATTACAGCAGTTACAAGACCCATGGGACATGTTCACACCAAAACAAAGTGAATAAATTACCTCAGCTGGCGCATGTAATCACTAAGTGACCACAGGGGTCAGGCAGAGTGGAACCCTGAAGACTTTCACGCAAAACCAATAATGAAAATTTATCAGTCAAAAGGGGAGGGGGTATTGGGGGAACGTCAGGAATTAGTGTGTGCAGCAATAGACCAGAAGCAGACCTGACTCTCCATGCCACTTGGAGGGCCAGGAAAATGACATTCGAAAACCCAGGGGACAGCTGGAAACAAGATTCCAGGAAACAATATGCAGGCAGGCTGGGAGGAGGTATGAGAGCTAAAGTGGAAGTGATCTATGTAGTATCAGCAAGTTCAAAGCCATTCCAAGGGCCACTTTAGTATAAGGATGAATGTCCTTATCCAGAAACCTGTGGCTGGGTCTGGAAATATATTCAGAGACTGCAACATAAGGCGATGAGGGATATGATGTTAATAAAATGATCATCTCTAACATTTACATGGCACTTCGTATCTTCTGAGGATGTACCTATTTCCATTCGTTGTAGAGAAGAGGTGGCTGAAGGTCAGGAAAGCAACACGTTTTGTTCATTGAAGTACAACTAGCAAGTGGAGAAAACCAAACTTTTATCAAGAAGTCCCTATGAGCTCAAGATTCCACTGGAGTGTGTTCTTAGAAGACTCATAATCAAAAGAGAAGACAGGAAGCTGAAAGTAGTATGTGCTCAGGGTCTGAACACAGTATAGAAGGGAGGAAGGGATAACTACCACCTCGGAAAGCAGGGAAGTTTCCCAACAGAGGTAACCTTTGAATTGGGCCTTAAAAAATGAATAAGAGCTCACATAAGAAAGGAACAAGACTGGCAGGTAGTGGGACCAACAGGAACAAATATGCAGTTATTTAGCAAAAATTTACTGAGTGCTTACTACACACCCAGCACCGTGTTTGGGACCCCATCAGTGACAGGGAGCAAAAGAGACATGGCCATTGTTCTCATGGAGCTTGCTTTCATTCATGTATCTGCTCCCTGAGAGCACATGTTCTGAGAAGCTCCCACATGTCAGAACTATTGTAGATATAAAGAATACAGTGGTAAACGAGACAAGTCCAGACCCTCATGAAGCTTGCCTTCAGTGGAGGAAGAACAATAAATACGACACGAAAGTAGGGAAAATGAGATCTTCCCTAGGAGGTGGCATTTGAACAGAGACCCCCCAGACCAAAGGAACTGTTAAGTACAAAGTTTGAAGGTGGGAACACCATGGACCAGAATGTGCTGTGGTCAGAAGAGTGGGAGCTAGGGAGAAAATGGTAAGACAGAAGCCCAAAGAGCTAAGCAGAGGACAGAGTGAAGTATGGAGGGGAATGAGGCTGGAGAGATAGATTACACCAGTCATGAAGAGCCTTGAATATCACAATGGACTGCATCCCATCAGGTTAACGGTTCCTAAAATATATTCCATGAAATATCAGTCTGGTGGGAGACCTCATGAAAAAGGGCTCTGGGCTCCATCTCTGCATCCATAAAAATGGTCATAACAGCACCCACCAACTTGAGTACTGTGAAAATTAAATGAGTTAATTCCTGTAAAGAGTCAGGCAATGGTGAGTGTTCAGTGATATAACTGAGTGTTATTATTCATATTTGATCCCAAGAAAGATGAATGGCAGGCTGGACCTCGGCAGTTTCTTTAGGCAGAGTGGATATCCAGAAAACACTTTAGGTGCCTGGGTTAACAGTAATGCAAATGGGAAGGGGAATTCAGGAGAATGAGCAATATTTGGAGAAGATATTAATTCATCTGAGAAATACTTGTTTTGAGATATATTTTGAGATATTATACCTTCTACAATCTATGGCAAAAGACCTAGTCGCTAATTACACGCAAGTATCTGCAGAGAGCGAGAGGGAGAGAGAGAGATCAAGATAAAATCAGTACTCAGCTCCATAAATAAAAAGCACAAAAAATAAGAACCTCCCAGATTTTGATACATAGAATTAACACAGGAAGACAAATGGCCTCCCAGCAGGTAGAAAACAAAGACCCTAGTCCTGGGCCTTCCACTAACAAATCTATGCAAAACTGGGTAAGATACTGAAGCTCTCTGAGTTCCAGTTACCTAAAGAAAAGAGGGAAATCACACTGACAATCAGAGGCTGGATGTCAAGTGCAAATGATCTGCTCTTTCATTCCCTTCTGCATTCTCAGTGCCTACCACAAAGCAGGACCTGGCCCTTAGAAGGCAGTTAGAATATATGGAAATAATCTTTTGAGGATAAAGTCCCTTCATGTTCTGGGAGGCAAGGATCCTCCTCTAGGATTTAGCAATACCAGTTGATCCTTGAACAATGCAATGGTTGAGGGACCAACCCTTCACACAGTGGAAAATCTGCATAGAACTTTGACTCTCTGAAAATCTAATGACTAACAGCTTACTCTTGACTGGAAGCCTTACCAATAACATGAATTGTTGATTTACACATATTTAGTATGTATTATATGTAATATAGACTGTATTCTATCAATGATGTAAGCTAGAAAAAATGTTATTAAGAAAATCATAAGGAAGAGAAAATAATTTATAGTTCTGTAAAAAATCTGCATATAAGTGGACCCATGCAGTTCAAAACCAAGCTGTTCTAGGGTCAAGTGTACATAATTTGGGGGCTTCAGTTTCTGCTATTGGATCAGATGATTTGGAAAAGCTGGAGACATTTTTGTTTCCAACAAACTCCTTTTTAAGTTTTTTATTTTAAATAGTGATACAGTTATCATACAATAAAACACAAAAAGAATCCCCCTTTTCAGAGAGTGTTTACCTGGCTTTTTCTGTTTAACTGATGAAGTAATGGCTCTATGTGTCCTGCCCATGTCTGTTTCTTTTTAAGAGATGGGGGAATTATTTTAGAAAAGGAAAAAAACAGGAAGCTTGAGAAGTGAAAGCTGGAGGAGAGTGGAGTCAATGTCCAGTTCCTACACTGACTCACAATATGACCCTAGTCTGTCTTTCCACATTTCTGGATCTCCATCCATCCATCAGCAAGACATCAGCAATACTGTCTGCCCATATCAACTTCCCTGAACCATTATAAGCATTAATGATCTAATATACTCAAAGGTACTTTGAGTCCTTTGGAAGAAGAATGTCATATAAATTAGAAGCATTATAATTAATGTAATTTAAGAAAATGGCTGGCCATAACAAAGAGAATTAGGTTCACACAGATCACAAATGACCTCGTCATCATGTCTTCAGGTCACTAACAATCCTTCCTAATGGAACAAAATCCAATCTTACTTATTTGAGCATATTCAGTTGTTTGGGTTCATTTCCCCCCCAAGAACCTTCTTAATTCTATATCAAAATTGAACTGTGCTTTAAAACTAATTTTATCCTTATTGAAAAAACGTTTCATATGTTATAACATAACGTAATTCACTTTAGGGAAAAAAGATTCTTCAGTGTAAAAAAGGATAAGTAGATAATAAACATTAATCAACTGTTATTTGGGTGAAGCAAATACACTAGTACAGACAGAAAACAGAATGTCTATATCCACATGATAGAATATATAAGCAAGGTATAGGAACTTTTTGAAACCCTACAATCTTATATTAAGGGGAAAAAAGCAAAAACCCTAAATAAATTGCTTAAAATAGAAGCTATTAAATAAATAATGACTTTAGAATGATAACTGGGAAAAACAAATTATGAATCAAAAGCTAAAGAGTACAGGATGTCAGATACTGGTTTTTGTGAGCAAGCTAAAGATTAAAACACTGCTTTGTTATTAAACTCTAAACAATAAGAATCAGGGAATTCTAGGCTCTAAGGAACTTTCTGGCTCATTTTGCTCTGTAAATCATGGGAAAAGCCTCTTTTTTGTTCTTCTTAAGGCCTCCTAGAAAACTACTTTATTGGATGTGACTATTAAGTGGTAATAAACTTATATCTCTATAAACATTCCAATGAGGCTCCCCTGCTCAAATCATTTCTGAAACTTTTCACTGGGAACTGCTAGGGACTTCATTAGAGGGCACTGTGTCACACCGTTGTTTTGTTTTGTTTTTATTTTTAAACTGAGGTATACTTGACATATAACAGTATATTGGCTTCAGGTATACAACATAATGATTTGATATTTGTGTAAAATGCAAAATGGTCACCTCAATAAGTCTAGCTAACATCTGTCACCACACATAGTTACAAAACCTTTTTTCTTGTGATAAAAACTTCTATGATCTACTCTCTTAGTAACTTTCAAATATGTAATACTTGTATATAACTATCCTATAGCATATAGTATTGCACTATACTATACTACACTGGACTCTATCACACTATACTATATAACTATACTAGAGCACACAGTATTATTAACTACAGTCACCATGTTGTACATTATATTCCCAGACTTATTTTGTTGCCACTATGTCACACCATTATTTTTTATTGCAAATGGTATATCTCAACTTACCCACTTCACTAGCTCCAGTTCCTAAAATTTTGTATTGTTTAAAAAAAAATCAGAAGCCTTAAATGTGACCACCATACCTAGAAATCATTATGTGCAAGAGTTTAAACAGTAAATTGAAATCTGCTGTCAATAACCTGGCTGAAGCCTGGTGTGCTGGAGTTTGTGAAATAAGAGCCAGTGCATAGGAATGGTTCCCAGAAGGAGGGGCGGTGGCACTGCGGAGGAGAGGGCGTGTGCCAGATAAAAGATCTGGGCAGAGGGGAGATGACAGGAGACGGAAAGGGAAGGCCTGGCCCCTCAGGTGTGTAGTGCAGAGGTAATTAGAATCTAAGGAGATGTCTGCGTGTGCTGGGTGTGGGTGTGTGTAAGGGAGACAGGTTTCTGGTGACCACATGAGGCCAGGGTGCTCACCCTTTCCTCTGCTCCACAGGCAGAATGGGCCATAGGCCAGCAGGTCACTGGGGCATAAGAGACTCTAAAGCCACATTCCCTGAAGTTCTGCTCTCGTGGAGACTAAGAGAAACCCACCAACAAGACAGGAAGAAGTCATGGCTGGCCGAGTAACGTAACAGAGCAGGCGCCCCTTACTGACCACTCACTAACTGTATGCATTGGGTATCCATTATGTAATTTAACCTCACAACAATGCTTGTAGATTGGCCATACTAAATATCGATATAAACATGCAGATATAGATATAAACTTTCTTACAGATGAATTGAAGATCACAGAATTAACAATGTTGAGATCAGAATTTAAATGCAGGCAGACAAAATCCATTACTCATACTCTTAGCTCTATACCATACTATTTATACTTCAATACACACACATGCATTCATATACCACATAACAGGATACATGCCAACTGTATTTTGGCTCAGGTCATGATTTCAGCATTGTGGGATAGAGCCCTGGTTCAGGCTTCTTGCTGAGTGTGGACTGCTTAAGATTCTCTCTCTCTCTGTCTCTCTCTCGCTCTCGCTCTCGCGCTCTCTCTCTCTGTCCCCTCCCCAACTTGTGCTCTCTCTCTCTAAATTAAAAAAAAAAAAAAAAAAAGAGGAATGAAGACCTCTTAGGTGTCCCGTAATAAAATCTGGCTATATAAACCAGAACGCATGCAGACACACAGCTGAACACTATGCTAATACAGAGCACAATGTGTTAAATTTTTTAAAGTTACAGGATAATATACACAGTTCTATTAATTTTTAAAAATAGTCATTAAACAAAAAGCTCTTAAACAGTGAATATTTGCTGCTATTGAGAATATTCAAAACAGAAATAGAAAGCAGAAAACTTTCAAATTCCATGACCAAATAGTCATTACTCTCAAGACAGGATGTATGTTTTCTACTTTGCACACATCAAACACTTGAATTTTTATATTATATGCATATCGTATTTATATAGAAAATATTTTTGGGTGGGAAAAAGTATTTTAGCCACATTTATTGATATAGAGAGTTGTTTGTGATATTTTAAGATGAAAAGCACAATATAAAACACTACTCCTATAAATCCCTGTTTTGGTAAAAGATGTGTGTGTGTGTAAATACCAATAGAAAACATTCTATAAAGATTCACACTAAAATGTTAACAGTAGTTTCTCTGGCCATGGACAACTTTATTTTCTTCTTTCACTTATCTCTATTTTCTAAGTTATCAGGCATGAGCACATATTACAATGTATTATAAGAATAAAATTAATAACCACCCAGACTGTGAAAATTTCTCCTAAAGACCAGCTCCAAAACTCTGGGCCAAGAGCAAGATCACTGGAAAAGGGACATAGTCTCCCAATAGGATTCTTCTGAAAGAAGCAAAATCAATTTATACGTTTACATGTTTGTTACAGCCACACTCTGTTACAACCATGTCTAATACAATGCTCCTGCAAATATGAATAACCTCCTTAAGATTTTCCTTGGGAACATTTTCACTCTTCTTTTCAGGCCTATAGAAACTGAAGCTAGGGGCACCTGGGTGGCTCAGTAAGTTGAGCGTCTGACTTCGGCTCAGGTCATGATCTCACAGTTCGTGGGTTCGAGCCCCGCGTCAGGCTCTGTGCTGACAGCTAGCTCAGAGCCTGGAGCCTGCTTCAGATTCTGTGTCTCCCTCTCTCTCTGATCCTCCCCTGCTCATATTGTCTCTCTCTTTCTCAGAAATAAATAAAAAAAGAAAGAAAGAAAGAAACTGAAGCTAAAAGCTATTATATAACCACCAAGACGGAGGAAAAGTGATAATGTAAAGTACATGGCATTGGTGCTGGCCTAAAAGGGATTGTGATTGACAAGCTGTTCTATGTAAACTTTTGGCTGAGAGAATAGGCCACCCAAGACCTCTGTCTAATTATAATAGGAAACAAACCAACAGCAAAACCTTTCTAAATATTGCTGCACAGTTATAGAAAGATCATTAACAAGAGTGAACCGGTTATTACAAATACTATGAGGAGAAAGGGAAAGAAAAGGAAGGGAAAGGAAAGACACTTTACATACAGAACTACAGAATTTTAAAGTTTAAGCCAAAAAGTACAGGCATAAAAAAAGTTTCACACCTTTATGTTCATACATTAACTCCATGATTCAACAACTACTTCTGTGCACTAGGTTTTAGGCCCTCTACTCAAAACTGGGTGTCTAGTAGGGAAAAGATCAGTAAACAATTACAGAACAACCATGAATGTGCAATGTGCATACACCATATTTGAGAAGAAGGCTACCCAAACTATCCTGAAGAGGGGAGGACAGTAGGGATGAAATCGAGTGGACAGTGAAGAACATTTAAGAATATCAAAGAGGCACAGGTTGGAAGAACACAGGGGCAAAGCGAAGGGAGACCACACGTGGCCCAAAGCCTCACGAAATGTACTTTTAGGCACACACATCAGTGGTTCAGAATTTACTACCAATAAAAATTATAACACTGTAACTAGCAAGTATTTTATAGCTGCAAGTTTATTTTTAAGCTAAGTCTGTGATTAGCAGGCGTTTGTGCGAAGATAAAAAAGAAAATGCTACAATGGTTGAGCAGCTAGATTCTCAGTTCAGCTCACCAAAGTCTATTCATTGGTGACATGCCTGTAGTGTATCTGACCTAACATAGTAATGGGACAATAGGATTTAACTATCACTTTAAAAAGAGTTTCTTTGGGAAAGGTGTATGTATCTGTCTCTCCCACAACCCTGCAGTCCCCAGCAATAAGAAGCCACATGTCTCTCTGACCCTGGGCTGGTTCCCTTGAAGACGGCAGCAGATAAGTATAGGGAGAAAGGTGGGTGGTTTGGGAGATGGAGGACTGGGTGTCTGATCTGCTAGACTTGGGAGAAGTGAAAAACAGTATTCTGGTGGCTCCCTCAGGGTGGCAGAGATAGAAATTTAAAGTTTCATTCTCCAACCTGTGGCAGAGATTTCAGAGGAAAGGGGCTAATGGAGCAATAGCAGCAGCTGTCAGAATACACTGGTGTTTTTGAATTCAACTGCTCCTAAGTGGGAAAGACCTGCCCACAAAAGAAAAGATTTTCAGGCTCCAGGCAGTGGCTATTTATTTCAAGGACTGAATGAGTGCAATGCAATGCTAATGTCACAACATAATTTAGACATCCCTTGGAGTTTATGTGACTGGCTGCATCTTCAGTATTCTTTACGGATATTTACTTTCTTGTAAGTTACTGCCATCAGAATTGTCTACACCAAACAGTAAGAATCCTTCCCCACGTCACAACACCCTCCTATCAGCCAGCTCACATACAGAGGCTGTTTTAACGTGACATAAGCCCACCTTAGACCCTCAGCATCCGTATGTGTGCGTACATGTGTTAAGGGAGGTGGTTACTCAAAGAACCACCATGTCACCCAAGATATGGTCCCCCAAGCAGGGATCCTAAGCCCCAGACTGTGAATAGAGAATGACAGGAAGAAACCCTCAGAAAATGGAATATGATGGCCTCAAGCTCAAATCCTGAGGTTATCTCCTAGTTGCTGTGATCATAATCACAGATAAGTGAACTTCATAAAGGCTCAGTTTCCTCATAAAGAAGCTAATATACTAATAGCTTACTCATAAGTAATAGAAGCTACTTTATCACTTATTGTGAGGATTGTATAAACGATACATGTAATTAGGGATTGAAGAACAAGTATAGTGTCTAGACCCTACTACTCATAGATAATACATGTTAGTTCAACCCCTCTCCCCATTCAAGTTCTAGTCCCCATGTGGCCTCTGAGTGACCCTGGGTAATTCATGTGATCCAACCTCAGTTTCCACATCTCTCAAATTAGGAGCCAGGACCTCTAAGGGCTCTAAAAGTCCTAGCGTTCAGTCCAGTAAGGGAGGCTTGTTTTCAGCTTCTACTCTTAATACTCTTTGGTGCTCTCTCTTATAGTCTAAATCACTTTTTAAATCCATGGTGCCAGTCCCTTCTGATTTTTGGATATTTTGTCTCTGGCTCTGTTGTCTTCCTGTGCATTATTTGTTGAAAGCTGTCTACAGGCCAGGACTGTGTTAAGAATGATCCACGCTTGGCGCACCTGGGTGGCTCAATGCATTGAGCGTCCCACTTGGGCTAAGGTCATGATCTTGGCAGTTTGTGAGCTCAAGCCCCACATTGGGCTCTGTGCTGACAGCTCAGAGCCTGGAGTCTGCTTCAGATTTTGTGTCTCCCTCACTCTCTGCCCCTCCCGTGCTTGTACTCTGTCTCTGTCTCTCTCTCAGAAATAAACAAACATTACAAAATTAAAAAAAAAAAAAAAAAAGAATGGTCCAAGCCTTATCAAAGCCAAGCATATGCACAGCCACCATAAGGTATATTATTATTACACCCATTTTACAAAAGAGAAAAATCAAGTCTCAAGAGTTTAAGCAACTTATCAAAAGTAGGGAATTCAAAACTGGCTCTCCCCTGCAGCTTGTTATCCTTACATGGCATACTGCTTTTCCAAGGTTGACTGTACCTAGTTTGAACTCTATCTTCTTAAAACCCTGGGCTGTGCTAGCTTACCTTGTAAATCACTTTGTATTAATAACTTTGGGTCTTACACCTGCCAGGTGGCCTATGTACAAATTAACCAGGACCCATCATCTCTGAACCAACAGGAAATTCTCAGGCCCTGCAGCTGGTAGGTCAGAGTGAGATTCAAGACAAGCAGGACTTAAATACATCTTTCAAAATAACAGCACATGGTCAAACAGCTACTCAACTTCCAAATGAAACTGCTAGGCACTATTGTGTTTTAGTTCAAGCCTAAAGTGCAAGCTTACCAGTTGCTTCAAAAGCCTACTCCTAATAACACACAGCAGTAACAGAAAAGGGCTCACACTCTGATGTCAGACAACCCCAGGTTGACTAGTCAAGTGAACTTGAGTGAATTTCTTAATCTTTCTTAAGCTTCTTATCTGTTAAATGATGGTGTGTAAGATAACCCACTTGAGCCTCAGGTTCTCCATCTGTAAAATGGGAGAACATTTACAACCTTAGAGGCATGACATGGGTACAGAAGGAATGCTTGGCCTTGTAGTAGAAACAGATTAGCCTGTTGGAGAATAAGGGAGGCTGGTGGGATGGTCGGGTTGTTTCCAATCATTGAGGTAGACTCGAGTAGAAAGATGGAAATGAATTAGAGGTTCACTGAACTTGAAGGGCCTGCCAAGATCTATAATGAGCCATGCCAGTGAAAGTTGGATGCTCTATTATGACAAAAGCTCTAGACTGATGTGACCCTTGACTCTGCTCTGCTAGGTCGTCTGGCAGCTGTTGCTAGCAGTACTTTTTTCAGGTGAGAGGCTTCCCTTGAGCCAAGTGGCAGAGTGTAATCTCATATCATCTCTCATTCTTACAGCACCCTAGGCTGCAGGGGTAACTGTGCTATTCTGGTCCTTCCCTGTGGGATTCCAACTTTATCCACAGCCCATGGGCTCCCTTTGGCCTCATGTTCTGCAGCCTCTTCTGAGACCTCTTCTGCCTCAGGAGATTAGAGGCAACATGAGAAGACAAGGAACTGATCGTGCAAATGGGCCTCAGCATTTTATTTCCTTATCATTTTATTTCCTTATCATTTTATTTCCTTAGTTACGGCACATTTCCATTTACAGAGTACTTTCCCTTATAAAATCTCCCAGTGTTTACTTCTAATCTACTAAATAACTCCTCTGACCTCTTCTTGTTTTTACCCTTTAAATATCTGTTGATGGTCCATTCACCACATTCCCCATTCAGTTATTAATGGCCCACAAAAACTTACTAGCAGCAATCATTTACTGATTAATCTGCACAACAATCCAGAAAGACAGGTAGTATTAATCCTTAGTTCTGCAGAGGGAAACCAAGGGGAAAAGAGAGGTTAACTCAGTTGCCCAAGGTCAGTGGCTAAACAAGATTATAACCAGGATCTATCCTGTCTTGTATTTCTGTAAACACTTCCCACAGATCCATTCCCTTTCTTTACAAATCAACACGGTCAATGCAGCTAGATCATTCCTGTGTGTCTGTTTCAGAGAACAGTTTAGAACTGTCAAAATTCAACCTCAAGTAATTTTGCCTGCTAACAGTTCATAAATAAAAATTGCTAAAATTAAGAGATAATCTACTTGAAAGCCAATTTTACAAATGCAAAAGATGAGTGAAAAGATCTGGATTATAGACCCAACTCCACCACAAGGAGATTCAGAGAGTCACATAACCTCTCTGTATTCTGAGTTACATATAAGAATGAGATTATGCTGAATGTTAAGGTGTCCTGCTGTTTGAGATGATAGAATAACTATTAAAAGAGCACCAAATATAAAGCTCCAATATCCAGTGCTGCCAAGATCATAGTGAAATTGGTAATATCCATTCATTGCTAATGAAGTACAGAGCTACAATCCCCTTGGAAAGCAAGATGCCAACATACAGCAAAAACCACGGAGAATTGCATGTCCTTTTACTTAGTAATTTAACTCCTACAGTGTTTTACTCTAAGAAATAAATCAATAGAAGCCAAAAGACATATACAAATGAAAATGCAAATTTCAGTGCCAGCTATCAGAGAAAAAATTATCAATTTCAATATTCATTTTTAGAGGAATGTCTCCTTAAATAAACACACAGAACTATATTAATGTCATGTTGCTATTTAAAAGGATGAACATGGAAATTATTCAGTCATTGAAAATCATGTCAATACTATTAAATGAAAATAGCTAGAAGTAAAAGAGCACGTATGTATTCTGATGTCAACTACATAAAATGTGGATAAATCTGCAAGGTCACAGGAGAACTCAATATAGTTATGTTAGTAGGTAGGCTTATTTTTTTTTTTTTAATATTTTAACTGTTTTTAATGAATGTTGTTTTTCCATTAACAAATACGTTTTATCATTTCATCAATTATTTAAAATTTTCTCAACCCCTGCCTCAATTTATTTTGGTGGAAAATGAATTTTAAACTTTCTGCTTAAATCTCCTGAGTAATTTTTATTGGCTGACGTATTATTCATAACATTATTCTTCCAGAGTGATTTTTGCTCTTTACTATATAATGCCTTATTGTCTTCAGAGATTCTAAAATCTCAGAACCCCTGCCTTCTTTCCCTCATCTAAGAGGATTATTTAAAAGATGTGTCATCTAATCTAACTATGAATAACTCCATGATTTCCTTGTAATGCTAATATTTGGCAACCGCCTGACCCAGAAGCCAATATTTTTCCATAACCTCGACCTGCAGGTGCCGCTACAGGAACCACGAAGTTGCCATTATCCTTTCCTCAGTGTATGTAGGATGGATTCATTTTCCACTTCTTGGGAGCTTTACAGCAGTCCATCTTCTCTTTTCAGGGCTTTTAGGACACCCTCTGGTTCCCTAGGGAAAGCTGCTACCCAGCACTACTGGACCCTCCCTTCATATAAGGACTTTCACATCCTCCTTCATTTCTTAGAAATGCTCTCTTACTAGCAGGTCATTTATACATCTTTGCTCATAATATCTGGGAAAGATTGCAGAGCCAATGAATTAAAAATATGATTCTAGGTCTCATGTGTGCCAATGAATGCCCTCATTAAAGCAGCATGAGTGAGATGAGATGGGTTTCAAAGCTTTCCGTCCCTTTGCCCCAGAGCCGCTGAGGCCAGGCACTGAAAGGATGCACAGTAAAATTAAATATCTAAAAATTCATCTTTAATTAACAGAATTGGATTAAAGCTAGACACCACCGCATATCATACGAGAAATGGTTGAGCTGGCTTCCAAGTGCTCTAATTCAATTAGGACGCAGTGAGTGACACTCAGATGGGAAAGGTTAATTGGGGGCACCAGAACACAATCATTCCTTACCTAACCAGTCATTAAACTTCTTAACCTCTGAGGGCAGTCCCAGCTCGGTGAAATCGCCTGTGTGGAGAAGGATGTCCCCATAAGGCATCTGGATACCATCTGTTCTGGAGTGTGTGTCTGAGATGCAGACAAACCGCGTGTGGCCCGCTGGTTTTGGAGTGTCATATGGGATGGGGTCGACCCTGAAGTAGACATAACAGATCCCATAACAGTTAAGTATATTAGAACCCTTGTAATTGTCATTGCACATACATATTGACTGTTATCCGTGAACGCGCCCAGACAAACTGATGCAAAGGCAGAAGGGACCGTTGTAACCAGGGAGACTTTGGGGTACAAAGGAGAAAGTATCACCCATCTACAACTCCACTGAGCAAATTCAAAAGGGCTTACTTACCTGGTAGGAGAATTAAAAGGAAAGAATATCTTACATGTAAGATCAGAAATAACCCAGGAAACTGGTAAAGTGATTAATGGTGAAGTTTAGGGATATCGAACCCCAACTGGGGAAGCTAAATTATGCTATTTTCTCTCATCATGCTCCAATTGATCCCTCTACTCATTAAGAAATGGATAACTACATTTATTCCTTCTTAAACATGCATAACTTAAGCAATGAACTAATTTATGGAGAACACTCTGCACATGCTTTGCCAACTGAGAGGTGGAGAGATCTAGGTGGTTCTTATACTTAATTTCCTTTCCACAACCATTCAACACCTGTATTTTCTTGTTTTTGTTAAGTGATTCACAAATCAAACTGTGGGGAGAGAAGGTGATGTCAAAATAACAGGACTGAAAGAAAAAAACAACACCGAATGTTAAAAGAACTTTGTCAAGCTCTTTACCACAATGAATTATCTGCAGTCCCAGTTATACCTTAGATGTGTTTCAAGGCTCCAATGCCTTGGGCAAAGATTCTATTCAGTACAAATAGTAAGCCTTTTAATGGGTGTGTATAGATCTACATATGCATTAATATATGTATAGTTTTAGAGACCTAAGCACTGTGAAATTACACTAGGGCATAAGAATCAAAAGGCAAAATGATCAACCCAAAGCAAAGAAAATGAAACAGAACAGTCTCATTTAATTGAGTGTAACAAAGTGTCCTAAATAAACTTGGTAAAGAAATGCAAATCTGGCTCTTCAAGCATACAGTTTTAATTATTTAAGGGGTTTGTAGCAGAGTTAAGGATGCTTTAACTATATTAACTCTACACTGACAGCTTCCTTTAATTTCTCTGTAGGAATATACACTTATTTTGGATTATGGATGAAAAGAAGCAGTTATAAAGGCAAAGAGAAGGTCACAAAAGAGGCAAATATGCAGTGCGGAGATTAGAGTGTGAAACATTAAATAAGGAACAATATTTCATGTCACAGCCCCGCCCTTGATCGTTAACATGCAGCAGGGAACACACGGAAAGCTCAACACAAGATTCCTTGTATGTGTTGCCTCTACAGGCTTTGTTTCATTTTTCTTTCTTTTTCCTCTTTTTAAAAAGAAATTATCTGTTTTAACAATGGCAATTTTAGTGAAGAGAATAAAGACATCAATACACAACCTGGACAGTCTTGGTGGCATTTCTTTAATGGTTAATTTTTTAACGTAATTTTCTCTTTGTCACAAGAGAAGGAAAAGAAGTAAGAAAAAAAGGAGAGCAAGAAGAGAGAAGGGGGAGAGAGGATGGACCGTGAACTGGTTAATGCAGCAGGTCTAATTGGAAACCCAAAAACAAAGTTTAGCTTCTGCAAAAAATTAATGAATTTTCCCTGTAAAGGTTAGAAATTAATAATGCTATTACCATGGAGACTATTCACTAATCCACTGAGATCTCATGAGTAACCTGGAAACCCTTCTGATGATATCCACTGTTGACTTTTTTTAGATATATAAAAATGTTTGGTGTCTTCCTTTCCATTACAGAGACTCTATTACACTCAGTCTGAGTGGTTCCAGTCTCATCAATATCTCCTGTCTTCTAAAAGTAGTTTCCCTGGAGAATGAATGACTGTTCTCTGAAGCAGGCTGCTAGTGAAAAGTTAAAGTGATAGGTAACACTCTCCTTACACGTCAAGCATTAAGATCCTCACTGGAATGGGACTGTGCACATTGATACTTAATCTACCAACATTTGGATGAAAATTAAATAAATATCAACCACTGAACTTCTCAATATTTGAATAAATTCGTATATATATACGTAGGTATGTACACATATCTACAAAACTACATCTTTATTTTCCAGTTCTCATCCTAATGCTAACCTATAGACATAGTCCCTATTTCTTTTTTTATAGCTTTTTTTTTAATGTTTTATTTATTTCTGAGAGAGAGAGAGAGAGACAGAGTGAGCAGGGGAGAGTCAGCGAGAGAGGGAGACACAGAATCTGAAATAGGCTCCAGACTCTGAGCTGTCAGCACAGAGCCCAACGTGGGGCTCGAATCCACGAACCGTGAGATCATGACCTACGCCAAAGTCAGACGCTTAACCAACTGAGCCACCCAGGCGCCCCATGAGATATGGAGAATTGATTCAAGGGAGAGGCTTGGAGGAAGTGAGAGGCATAAAGAGGCAAATGCAAAATTTATATACATCCTCTGACCCAGAGATACTGATGTCCTTTATTACCCACAAGACTCCAAAGAAAGCAAGGGATGGTTTCAGGAGATAAGACAGCACAGCATGTCAGAGCCATGCTAAAGATAACGTGATAAATATCACCTGGGGGAGGGGGGGATGCATAGGAAGGAAGACATTTCCACTCAAAAACATTCAGAGTTGAAAATAAGATGTCTAGTAGAGTAGGCAAGTTGCAGCAGATATAATTAAAGTTGAGACAACCCTTGGGACACTACTATTTCCAAACTGGGCATTTGGTAAATGCTTTGAAAATAAAAGTCAAGGCCATTAACTATTTTCACTACAAAAGTATGTCTGAGGGAGACCGTGACTACCATTAGAAGATCTACCTGTTCACATTGTGTGAAGACCCTCAGACTACATTTTCCCTCTTAGTTAACTTTTACTGCTTACTGTTTATGCTACTGACTTCTCAAATGATTGAACATTTCCCCTAAGGCATCATGTCAAGTATCCTAGCACATGAGTATCTTACCAAGGCAATCTAACCCCCAGAGCCAGATTCAAATATCACAGTGAGACTTGCACATACATTTGAGTACACCCCGGGGAAAACAAGAAGACATGGGAAGATGAGAAGAAAACACAGCATCATAAAATCCCAGAGCCGGACAAAACCTTAGTGGGCATCGGGTTCAATGCTGTTTATGAAGCTTGAACCCTTTCTACCTAATCCCTGCCTAACTGACACAAGTTTTCTTCCCACGGTTTTCAGAGAAGAAGCGCTCCTGGGTTGCCTCCTCTCCCCGGGACCTCTATTCTTGTTTCCGATATTTCCACTTATGAAAGTTTCTGATCCAAGGTCTGCCCCTCTGCAAGTGCACAAAAAGCAGAGCCCGATCCAAAGCGACTTGGCCCAGAGCCTGAAAACCAACAATGCTGGCTGAGTTATTTGCTCCTGACAAGTCATTTCCTTCTTTGGGGCTTCATTTTTTTTTTTCCTCATCTGTAAAATGGGAATAATAACAGCCTAATCTGCTGTGTTGCTGTGAGGATTTAAACGGTCAAGTACTGGTTCTAGCACATAGCACATGGTCAGGAAGGAAAGAAGGCGGATGACATAAGAGTGAAGCATGCTTGACTGTCTGGCTTTGAATCTCACTCCAGATTTATGAACAGTGTGACACCATACAAAGGGCTTAACACCTATGGCTTGGTTTCCTTGCCAATAAAATAGATATAAAAATAATACCTGTCCCATAGGATTGCTGTGAGGATAAAGAGGTATCATGTACTCAAAGCATTAACAATAGTCTGACACATAGCAGACACTCAGTAAGTGGGTAAGGTTTCGTTTTTTGTTTTTTATGAAGTAGTAATATTTCTGCTATTATTAGTAGAAGCAGCATCTTTTAGTTTATCTTACCTCCATCTCTTCTGTTATAAGGAGGGAACAGCTACCACACAAGAACTTCCTGAGCATTAAAGGAGGTCACATACACAACACCTGGCACATACCCCACGGTCAATAAACACATTTATTTCCTTCCTATTATTTTCTTCTTTAATCTTAATCTTCTGCATTTAAAATACCAGGGAATAAGGGCGCCTGGGTGGCTCAGTCGGTTGAGTATCTGACTCTTGATTTTGGCTACCATCATTATCCCGGGGTTGTCGGATCAGGTCCCATGTCAGGCTCCATGTTGAAAGCTAATCGTGGAGACTGCCTAAGATTCTCCTGCTCTCTTCCTCTGCCCTTCCCCCTCGCCTCTCTATAAAATAAAATAATAAATAAAATAAATAAAATAAAATTAAATTAAATTAAAAACCAGAGAGTAAGATCCAATACCCTTTTCCCTTTGATGGTTCTTCAAATATGTGAGGACAAGCATCTTCTAATCTAATATCTTCTCTACTCTTACTGAGGAGCCCTGGTTTCCTCAATGTTCCCTTGGATGATAAGATTTCTGGCGCCTTCAGAGTTCTACTGGTCTCCTCTTCAATAGGATCTTATTGGTCTGAGCTCCTCCCTGTGCAGTGGCCCAATCTGTGGGCCTATAAATTAACGGGCCAGTGAGCTGGGAATCAAAGGCTGCGATGGAAAGACGACAGTGCTGGGCACACTGGTGGTCTTTCTGAGAGGAACTATCGTCGGAACATTTTCTCTAATTCAGTTTCCAACTTTTGTACCAAGCCTCAAATCTTGTTCTTGAAGCCTGACTGTCAAATGCTTATGTATCTCATTGCATATTCAAACAAATAAACCATTCTCATTTATCCAGTCTTGCACATTAGAGTTTTTTTGCCCATAAACATATGGTAATATTACTGCTTCCACTATGGGATACTTTTCAGACAATATCTGCTATTTTTCCCAATAACAAATTCATCCAGTGTTGCAAGCCCTATTGATAGATCTTCATAAAAACTGTTATCATGTCGTTTGTTATGACATGGATTTCTTCTTTAGACATTGTGTGCAGTAAAAGCCTTGTGTACACAATTAGCCTATAATTCTGTGTGAGAATAGAATATTACCCTTACAAAGCATTTTAACAGGAATCAAATGTTTTTGCCATTTCCATATTCCACTTGAAAACCCTGATGCTGTTATTCATTCCACTGACTGGATATCTAAAGTTTTCCGATGGGATCCTAAGCTTTCACTTTTTGCCCAGAAAATTAAGGTGGCAGGAAAGCTAAAGTTATATATGTGAGAGGTTACACCATTCACCCTGATACACTCTGTGCTAAAAGATATGCAAAACCTGCCAGCAAACAATGAAATCTAAATACCAGGTGTAGGGGCACATAGGTGGCTGAGTCTACAGAGTCTAATTAAGTGTCCGACTTAGGCTCAGGTCATGATCTCGCATTCATGAATTCGAGTACCACATTGGGCTCTGTGCTGACAGCCCAGAGCCTGGATCCTGCTTTGGATTCTGTGTCTCCCTCTCTCTCTTCCCCTCCCTGCTCACACTCTGTCTTTCTCTCTCTCTCTCCAAAACAAAATAAATATTCACAATAAATCAATAAATACCAAGGGTAAGTTATTAGAATCACAGAATTTTATATTGGAAAAACCTTTAGAGATTGTCCAATCCACTGTTCATTTCTTTGAATATTGTCTTCATGGTCTACTTTACTCATGTATGCCACCACTTAGTTTCTATTAAGCACTTTATCCTTTTTATACATTTTTTTAAAGCACTACCCTAAACAATATCATTTATGAATTCATAACTTAGATATTCTGGTTTTATTTTTCAACATATTAAAAGTTGTTTATTTTTCAACATATTAAAATAAATAGATACCTATTACAATTTAAAGGTGTGTCCACTATAAAGAACTAGAACTCAGATTTCCTAACTTCCAGTTTCTCTTTCCATCCACTAATTGTGAAAGCTTAGAAAGATGCTGGCATTTGGAGAATAAAAAAAGATAAAAGTTACAAAATCCTAGCAAATCACCTGAACTCTGGTACCATTAAGATCCAGAGAGTCTGGAGGCGCCTGAATGGCTCACTCAGTTAAGCATCCAACTTCGGCTCAGGTCATGATCTGACGGTTAGGGGAGTTTGAGCCCAGATGAACATGAGCCCAGCTCCAGTCTCCTCACTCTCTCTGCTTCTCTCTCTGCACCTCATGGATTCTTTCTCTCTCTCTCTGTCCTTTGCTCACTTAGGCTCACTCTCCTTCTCAAAAGTAAATACATACATACATACAAAAATATCTACAGAGCCTAATCAAATTTATTAGAATTCACTGTTGAAAATATCCAAGTTTTAGTACTGTGTATACTGACCCCTTAATTCTCATGTTAACTTATCCAGTCAAACTGAATCTCTTAAAACCTCAAAAAAAATTTGCCTATTGCAGTACATTGGGGAAGTGAGTAATATAAAAGTTTGATTTTTTAGAATACTGACAGAAATTAAAAGTATTCCTCCTTCTCAGGTATGTCATGCCAAATGAGCAAACTGATTACCTACCTACAGGTAGTCTCTGTAAACGGACTACCTTTGTTGACAGATAAGCCTCATTGTTTTTTTAGTTTTTTTGTTTGTTTGTTTTTAAAAAGCCCTGTTTGTGGAGTCCAGGAGCTCCTGCACTTTTACCCATCTCACTTAGCTATGTGACCCTGGGCAAGTCACTTCTCTTGCAGCCTCTTCCTCAAGTGTGAAAAGAGGGGCAAGACCCAATGACCCCCACATGATTAGCTGCACAATTTCTACACCACTACTTAAGGCTTCAGAAGTAATTCAATCTCTTAAGTAGCTTAAACATGTCCCTTCTCTTTGCAATTTTCTCCTCTGCTTTCCCAGACCATGCAAAGATAAATACAGTCCAGATCCATCCAAATATAATCCAAAATAGCGGGACTTTATATGGGAAGAGAAGCGAAACCACAATGTAGCACTGTAGACAGAGCTTACAGGGATATCTAGTATAAAAGAGAACAAAGCCAGAATTCCTGTTACCACAACAAAACAAAAATTAAAAGTCATGTGATATAATGGAGTTGCATCAGAAATGGGGCTGTTCTCATTTTTGTAAAACTATGAGCTGGTGAAATTCTCCTAGTTTAGCCATCATGCCCAGGAACAATAACGGTGCTGAAACACAGTAAGTAAGCATAACAGAACCAGATGTATAAATATATTCACATTTGTACCAAGGGCACTGCTTTCCTTTAACTGCTGAAATGCTGTATCAACACTGTTCTATCACCGACTAATTATAGCTAACAAAGCCCACTGCACAAACTATGTCTCGTCTATTTTTTCCTAGTACAGAAGTACAGTGCTGACATTCAATGAATATTAAGTGGTAACGATTTAATTCTTTGAGCACTGCATCTGATACGAATTCATGGTCTTTCTACCAGAGCCATTCCAGGTGTTTTCATGCCCGTCAGGCTAGTGATGGTATGAACCACCTAAGCCTCTTGGCTGGCATATTGTTGGACCGTAAATATCTCACTGGATGTACTACCCAGAGTTATATGTTTCCTTCTTCTCTAATCTAATGGCTTACAGGTCTGGGTAGTGGCCTTGCATCTGAGAAAAGAAGGCACATGACACTGACTTGAGTGCCCGTGATTTCACATTCAGTCAGGCATTCAGTCAACAACCATTTCTCAGGCATCTACCTGTGTGCCTGGTACTATGATAGGTTCTGGAAGGACAAAGAAGCAATAAGGATGGTTTCTGCGGTTGATCTGTCCATTCATTTATTCACCAATGCTTACTGGCATGCCTGGTTTCTGCTCATTGAGGATTTCACACCATTTAAACAGGTGACTTTCACAACTGTGTGCAAGGTGTTATAATCAAGGCTGCGTGAGGTGCTGTGGAGTAAAGGAGAAAATGACTGGCACTGCGTGTGGGCTAGGAAGAAGGATAGAGGGCATTACGATGGGCAGAGGACACAAGGTAGTATGTCAATTTCAAATGCCCAGGACAATCGATCTTAGGCTCAGAAATAAGCAGGAGAGTGACCTGAAGCTGGAATTTGAATTGGGATTACAACAAGCATAGGATTTGGAAAGTCAGGCAGAAAGTAAGGGCTGTGCAGGCACCAGAAGGAACAATGTGGAAGTACTCAGCATGTGTAGGGATCTCAGAGTAAAGAGGGGTGGCTGGAGCAGTCACCAAGACAGTGAGCAGTGGAACGTTTGAAAGGCTGTTGCGCTCGGAAGCCAGACCACGGAGAGTCAGATGGATGGTGGGGCCTGGACCATCCCTGAAGGCCATGGAAAACATCCTTCTCCCTTACCCACTGAGAGGTGCAGGGGGCCACAAAGAAAACAGGATTTTAGGAAAATTGAGGCTCGATGCAGGATGTGAGAGGAGGTGGGGGTAGGGGATGGAAAGATGGAAAGACAGAAAGGAGAGGGTATGAAAGAATAGCAGCAGAAATCTGGTGATGATATTAAAATGAAATCATCATGCGTATACTGCAAAGGAGGGTCAGAGAAGGAGCCACAGATGAACCACAGTATCCTACACTATTAAGTCTCCTGTGGTTCCATCCTGTCCACACTTTCATCGTTGATCTGGTGCTATGGACTGAATTTTGTGTCCTCCCCTAAAATTCATATGTTGAATCCCTAATCCCTGATGTGTTAGTATTAGGAGATAGAGCATCTGGGAGATAATTAGGTCATGAATGGGATTAGTGGCCTCATAAATAGACATTGGAGAAAGATGATCTCTCTCTCAGCCATGTGTGGACAGAGCAAGAGTGTAGCCATCTACAAACCAGGGAGGGGCTTTCACCAGAAACCAAAGGGGCAGGAACCTTGATCACGGAATTCCTGGCCTCTGAAACTATGAGAAATAAGTGGCTTTAGTTTAAGCCACCCAATCTATGGTCTTTGTTACAGCCGCCCAGACTGATGAGGGCATCTGGATACTGACATAAAACTTTTTGGTTGAAAATAACAACAATTCTAATGAGGAGCAATGACAATGGTCTTCATTTAGAAGCCAGGCACTGTGTGACACGTATCACTGATTGTTTTCATTTAATCCTTGTGACTGATAGGCCCCATCTTTCTCCCATTTTACAAAGAGGAAACTGAGACTCAGAAAGATTAAGCAATTTGGCAAAGGCACAGAGCTGGTAGGTGGCTCTGCCCCAAGCTGACTGCTCAGCATCTGCTCTGTCCTTCTGCCACCCCCCAGCTATACAACCTTCTCTTACACAACACAACACACCCAGATGTAAGAGCAGATTGTCCTAAAATGGAGCACACGGATTTTTTTTGAATCAATAATTACAATTACAACTTCAAGAACAAAATGTGGGTCCTTTTCAAATACTGGTCTACCTGAAAACACTTCATCTGGCTCAGTCCAGTAGAAAGAACATTAAGGGACATCAAAAACACATGCATTTAATTTTTTAAATGTTGCAGGAGACATTCATGAGGAGGTATTGGGTCTAACTGACTAAACAAGTTTTTTTTTTTTAATTAAAACTGCCAAAGAAAAACAAAATCTACTGTCTTTCTCTACCTTTCCAACCTCCTGAAAGCCAAGTTTTGTAAGGCTTAACACTTCACAAGTAGTTGTTAATAGAATTCATTGTTTAGTTAATTGTGCTGATCAGAAGTGCAGGTAGCTTCATATTTGCATGGATAATAGGCGTTCTTTAAAGTGTGTGGTCATTTCAGTTGGTTTTAATGATCTGTAATTTTTTTTCCAACTTTGGGTCGGGTTGATTGACTTGCTTTCAAAAAATCAGTCGTGCCTAAGGCAGAAAGGCCATTTTTGCTACATTTGGGACATCTTGCTAGTACATTTCAAAACAGATGCTTGTTTGTAAGGGTACTTAACATGATGCCAACATTTAACAACCTTTCAAAGTGAATCCAATACAATAATTTTCATACTCAATATATACTACTCGGGGACTTGTTTCATAATAAAGAGAACTATTTTACCTTACATGTTTATCCCTTTCTGAAAGAGCTAGTCCATAATTCAACCATAAAAATTACATAGTTCCCACGCAGCATAAGAACCCATGGAGAACCTTCTCCCCTTCTGGGAATGAATACTTATTACCTTGGTAGATAAGTAGCATAGTTTACATTTCCCCATGATTATCACAAGGTTGGTGTATACAAGGTACAGATCGGGTGGGGTAAATTGACCATTATCACCCAGCTAGTGTCTAATTGAAAAGAGAATCAAATCTCGGTCTGACTGTAATTCCAGTGGTAAATTTACTTTGAACAATAACAAAAGGAAATATCCTCTATCATGTTATAACTTCTAATTACCAGTGGCCGAGCTCTGCACAGATTTCTCTGTTGAATGATGCTGACAAGGTCTACCAACAGGTAGGACTAGAGATTAGCCCTCCACCCCAAGCTTTTGACTGAGCCATTTTATTCACTTAGGTCACAGGTCAGCAGGCAGTCCACTGCAAAATTAAGTCCAATGCATGTTACTATAAAGAAAGTTTTGGGGCGCCTGGGTGGCTTAGTCGGTTGAGCGTCTGACTTTCGCTTAGGTCATGATCTCGCGGTTCGTGGGTTCGAGCCCCGCGTCGGACTCTGTGCTGACTGCCAGCTCAGAGCCTGGGGCCTGTTTCGGAGTCTGTGTCTCCCTCTCTCTCTGACCCTCCCCTGCTCGCGCTGTCTCTCTCTCTCTCTCCTAGAAATAAATAAAACATAAAAAAAAAAAATTTACTGTTTCAACCATTTTAAATGGTCAGTTTGGAAACACTGAGCACGCGTGCACGGCTGTGCAGCCATCACCACCGTCCGTCTCCAGAATTTTCCATCTTCCCACACTGAGACTGTCCCCGCATTTCCCANTCTCTCTCTCTCTCCTAGAAATAAATTAAAAAAGAAAAAAAAAAGAAAGCTTTACTATAACACAGCTACATTCATTGCTTAAATATTATCTATGGCCAATTTCATGCTACGACAGCAGAGTTTCATAATTGTGATAGATGTCATATGGCCTGCAGAGTCTAAAATATTTATGATCTGGAACTTTACAGAAAAAAGGTTGCCCACTCCTGATTTTGTCACTGAACATTAGTAAGCAACAACTATATGTTAGATATTACATTACTAATAGTAACACCTAATATTTAGCAGTATCTATTATATGCCAGAGGCTTTCCCCATAGTTCTATATTATTTCCTATATTATTACATTTAATCCTCTCAAGAACTCTGCATAATGTGTATGTGTACACGTGCACACGCACACATGCATGTGCTCTTTTGCATGCCCCAAAATTTACTAAAGGTCCCACATTAAGCTTGGTACTCTGGATTTGGAACCTGTCTAAATCATGAGCCCTCTGCTACGCAATACTGTTTCTCAGAGGTGACTTTGGAATGAGCATCCTTCCAATGGAATGCTGCCTCTGGGCATTATCTGATCCCACAGGGATAAATGCCTTCGCCTTTGGGCTTTTATAGCTTCACAACTTGTAGATAAATGAAAGCAATGCAAATAATTCTTTTCTATAGATGCAAGTAAGTTCTGCCCAGTGGAGGTAGAATTGACTTCCCCTCTAGTTTTGGATCCATTTGTAAATTCATTTCAACATTATTTTATTTGATATAAATTTGTGTTTCTCCTGTGAACCTGTTGTAACAATTTTCTTGGTTCCCACGTTTATTAGTGAGTTAAATAAAAATTTAAATGTGTTCATTTTATATCTGTATGAGTCAGGGTTTTGAAGAACTATTCTTTAACAGGGGTTACAAAGATGCCAATGGAATATTGAGATACCAATTTTTATAAAATCCAGAGACCAAATCATCATGACTACAGTTATGACTACTCACAGGTTCAAGGACCAATCAGGAAAAGGGTATATGATTGCATTTCATGGAGGACAAACTTTGTACTTTAACAGCTTTCGTTCAGCACAAACTTTCTCTCTCTCTCTGTCTCTCTGTCTGTCTCTCCGTCTCTCCCTTTCTCTCATTCTGTCTTTTATATACACATAAAAATAACAAACAAATCCAATTACACTCTGTTCTTACCTTGGCCAGACCCAATTTCATTCAGCACCTTGTTCTATGTCATTTCTACATAAAATCACCCAGTTTTACTATCAAATCAGGGACTTTCCTGGATACTTTGGATAAGAATAAATTTCAGGGGCACCTGGGTGGCTTAGTCGGTTAAGCGTCCGACTTTCGCTTAGGTCATGATCTCGCGGTTCGTGGGTTCGAGCCCCACGTCGGGCTGTGTGCTGACTGCCAGCTCAGAGCCTGGAACCTGTTTCAGTCTGTGACTCCCTCTCTCTCTGACCCTCCTCTGCTCACGCTGTCTCTCTCTCTCTCTCTCCTAGAAATAAATAAAANCTCTGTGCTGACTGCCAGCTCAGCCTGGAGCCTGTTTCAGTCTGTGACTCCCTCTCTGACCCTCCCCTGCTCACGCTGTCTATCTCTCTCTCTCTCCTAGAAATAAATAAAACATTTAAAAAAAAAAAAAGAATAAATTTCAGATAATTCTCAGTTCTGAGTCAAAATTTAGTAAAAGTTTACTAGAAAGTCTTCATCGACCATGTTTGCATAATTCTGTTCGCTCCTTTTCAGTCCTGCATACACCCATTTGAATGTGTAACTGTAAAGGGCCTGTTATCTGACCTGTGCATTCTGCAAAGGACCTACAGGTCAGCCAAGACTCCGGCACGTCAGCTATCTTTCTGCCAGAGCAATGATGGATAAGATGAAAAGGAGGTTAGAAATACTTTAGTTTTCTGGCAGGAAAATAACTTCCTCAAAAAGCCTTTTCCTTTAAAAAAAAAAATACCACAAAAACGTTACAGGTACTCCCTATGTCCTACTATCAGAGATCACCCCACGCCTCGTCTCCCGAGGTTCTGCTGTGTGATTGTTTCAAGCTCTCTTCCTCGGGAAGAGGTGAACACGTGACCACTGCCATCCATAAAGGCTGAAGTGAGTGTACTTAGCTAAAGGGCATTGCAATAATTTTCCCTTCCACGTGAGAAAGTTAGCCTTGAAAATTCTCTGGCTCAGTGCCTGTTTTTAAATCATCTTTTAGGGAGGGGTGGCCAAGGGGGCATGTTATGTTTGAACCAGTCCCCTTCTCACTCCCAAATCAATTGCTTGTTATAATAGCAACAATAAAAACAACAACAATAATAAGACAGTAGCTCTTATCAAGCCTTCAGGTTTGCTTTCAAGGCAGTGCTGAAGACCCAAAATTTTAACAGGCAATGCCTCCAAATGCTCATTGTGGGAAAGCAATCCTGGCTGACGGATTTAACTCGATTAGCATACAGACTGGCGCTGTTCTGCACAGACAACGTGATTTCTGTTGGAATCTAGGGTGGATGGTGGCCTGAGAAAGTCACTGAAAAGATATCTAACCCCCAACTACAATTCAGCTTCTGATCCCAAAAAAATTACTGTGTCCTTCCCCGACCCACTCTGTAGTATGTCATTGTGTGAGGAAACATGGTGAGAATCATGAACCCCTTTCAATAAATGTAGCAGCAGGACTAGAATATCATTTCTCTTTGTCCTGACTCTGAAATGTTTGTTTGCTGTAGGACCCATGGTTGGGCAGCATTCCCATTATGACCCTGCAGAGGATGTGAGAATAGCCAGGAATTCTGATGTGAGTTTGCCAAAGCAAGGCTTTGCTAAGCAATGGTGGCAATTTAGCATACAGACAGATAATTTTTATAAGCACTCGCCCTGAGGGGAAGGACACATTCAAACACACCTACACTTGATGCTTCCACAGCATGCCAGGCTGAAGAAATGGGTTCCCGAGTGAAGGGCAAACTCAGCCAGGCCTTCCAGAGAGTTCCCTAAAAACCAAAGGTACAGTCTTCACTTGGGAAAACATGCAATAAAGATCACCCACAAGGTCCAGTTTAGGACTGGCCTTTTTTTAAAAAATTTTTAAATCATTTATTCATTTTTGAGAGAGAGGAGAGACAGAGCATGAGTGGGGGAGGGGCAGAGAGAGGAAGACACAGAATCTGAAGCAGGCTCCAAGCTGTCAGCACAGAGCCTGACAGGGGGCTTGAACTCACAAACCGTGAGATGATGACCTCAGCTGAAATTGGACATTTAACCGACTGAGCCACTCAGGAGCCCCAGGGCTGTCTTTTCTTGATAAGAGGTCACAAATCAGAGTAATCTATGACTAATATGGCTGGGTTTCTGGGTTCAAGCTTTTTTTCACAGATGACTGAATACAACTCAATTTGTTCTCCATAAATTGAACTCCTGTGGGAAAGTTCCAGTTACAACTGAAACTTAAGTCCATTGCTTTGCCACTTCTCACTATTGTTCCCTTCATCTTTAACTTGCACACTGGCACATCCCTTCATATTTTTTCAAAAGACTGGTTCATACATAATCTGGCTTCATCTTCATTTTGTAGGTAAACGTTTCAGTGTTATTACTCCCTTTGAGTCTGAGATCGAGAAGGGTTAAGCGACTTGCTCATGACCAGTGTTAGCAGCAGAAATGGATCTAAGCTCCACGTTTCCCAATTCTCAGTAACAGAAAGAATGGCAACCCTCAGTGAGTGCTAATTACCATGCCTCAGGCATTGTGCCAAGCAAGCTGTTGACGGACATTACCTCATCTATTCCTTCCTATAACATGGTACTATTAATCCCATTTTACAGATGAGAAGTAATGGTTTCTGAGGTTAAATAATTTCCCCAAGGTAAGAGATACCATAAATGGGCAAGCTTTAATTATAAGGGGAGTCTATCTAATTCCTGGCTTATTCACTTATACTGCCTGTCTCCCAGGCCAATACCTTCTTCTGTGCAAATCTAATGTTAAGTTCAAAAAATACAAGTGTTCTCTATATCTGAAAATTTCAAACATTAGGTATTACTTTTAAATGCCTAATAAGCTTTTGAAATTCTAGTTTTATCCACTTTGATATTGTCCAACAGAAAACCCTAAAAACTACTATGGGCTATCTTTTGTCAGGTATTTTTACTAGTCTGAATATCCTTTGTTTCTCTCTCTTAATTCAAAGAAAAACAGACAGTTCAATATACATTCCTGTATGAAATTTACTAGAATCCCCAAAATACTTTAGGAGCCAAGTAGGTTCTTGAGACAGACCACATGCATTCAAATCCCAAATATGTAATATACACACTGAGAACTTGTCTGGAACATGGTGTTACTGAGCCTCATGCTTTAGTTTTCTCACATTTACATGAGGGGTACAGATACCTCATAAAGATGTTCTGAGGAAGTAATGGGAATGCACTGAACATGGTTTTCAAGGGTCAATAATTACCATAATTATCATTGTTTTGTCTTTATTTCTGTCTCTGCAAAATTTCTCAGGACTGCCCTAATTTCAGTAGGTTGACAAAACGTGAATACTCTCCTTAATGAAGTGTTCCAAATAGGGCTGTCTTCTAAAGAGATGATAAATCGCTCTGCACCCTAACTGGGAAAGAACATACCATTTTGTAACTCATAATTCAACACTGTGTCTTAAAATTAGCATTTGCTTCATACTATTAAAACTGTCAAGTCTTCTAGATCACCTCAGTATTTGCATCAAATAGGTGTGACTTTACACAAAGTAATGTGTTAATTCAGTCAAGTAAGGGTCACCTGAGAAACCAAACTCACAAAGGAGAAATGAAATTTCCCTGATTCACGAAAGTGGGTTTCCCCCAAATATAAGAAATGATTACTTTACCATGAAAAAAGCTTTTATTCTCCTAATTATAAACTATATACTTGCTATAAGAGTTATAGAGAACTAACATTAGTAAAATTAAGAATATGTGTATAAAAAGCAAAGAAAGATGAACCCATATTCATCCAGCCACAGTGAGCTACGAGTAACATTTTGGGATCTTTCTGGTTTGTCTTTTCACTATGCATTCTAAAACATAATTTGTATTATTCTGCATTCAAAGTGTTATATTCTGGGAAGTTTTTGCTCCACTTAAACCATTATAATGTCAGCATTTTTGGTGCTACTGCAGACTCTTTATAAACGTTTCCACGGGCTGCAGGATATTTCCTGGGTTAGTTTTGTTACAATGTTCATAACCATCTCCCCTTGCTGAACTCCTCCAAAAGGCTTTTAAGCTGTCAAGCCCAGACAAGATCTCTAGACACAGAGCGCTAACAATGGGGCCTGCCTGTGGTCGTGAACGGGGCTAGTTTGGGAACCGGCTTCGTAACCTCTCCCCGTAAGTGAGAAGCATCACAGGTCCTACCCTTCAAATACCAATAGACCAGGAGTTCAATGATGTGTGAATCCCAAATGCCAGTAGTTTTGGGCAACTTAGAGGAGTTACAGCAACTCCTCTAAGAGAAATAAAATAAGGTTCTTCAAAGTCCTGGCCACCCATAGTGAATGCAGGGAGCACAAGCATCTCCCACCTTTGCAGCGTGTCCTTTAATACAAACAGAGGGCACAGGTGATAGTATCTGCTCTTCTCCTCTTCCCCAAAATGGTTATTTCCAAAAAATCACTGTTCCATCACCACTCAACACCATTTGTTACCAACTGCACCATGAAACGGTTTTAAAGTAATGTACCTTTAAATTTTATAATTTCTTTCGGGGGGGGGGGAAAGCAGAAGGACTGGTGTTATGCAGAGGAAAAATCTTGTTGATAGTCACAGAAGTAACAATTAGGTCAGAAAACACAGTTATCAATGTTCATGTTATCTTCATGCCCATGCACGACCGTCATATTAAGATCCAAAATTCAGTGCCATGCCTCTTGATTTAGGAACTTGTGAGTTACATTTACATTTCCCACAGTTAAAACAAATAAACAAGGATTTTTGCTTTAAGTTCTTAAAGGTATGCAAAAAGAAGGGAGCAGTTATGAACCTTTAAGCACGGTAGCTGGGATTTTGAAAATCTTCATTGTTCTGTTAAAAACAAGATTGAGATGGGGCGCCTGGGTGGCTTAGTTGGTTAAGCGTCCGACTTTCGCTTAGGTCATGATCTCGCGGTTCGTGGGTTCGAGCCCCGCGTCGGGCTCTGTGCTGACTGCCAGCTCGGAGCCTGGAGCCTATTTCAGAGTCTGTGTCTCCCTCTCTCTCTGACCCTCCCCTGCTCACACGGTCTCTCTCTCTCTCTCTCTCTCCTAGAAATAAATAAAACATTAAAAAAAAAAACAAGATTGAGAAACAGGGAAGAAATTACTTTAAATTGCAAATTGGGATGGTCTCATGGAAAGGAACAGACTTTGTCACAAGCAGATCTGGGCTAGTATTCAGATTCAAGCCTCATGAAGGAGAGCTAAATAGCCACTTGAAAGATTAAATATGGCATCTACAACTCCAAGGACCATCTCTGGTACAAGGCACGTATGTCTTACATTGTAAGGACTTAGGCATTGTGGACAAACCCCCACTGTAAGAAGGAGGAAGCTATCAGGTGGTCAGATGGTACTGACAATTTGAGTGTAAATAATCATAAACATAAGGTCAAGGACCTTATAAAATTGAAGACTGCTGCTTCTTTTTCCTTAACCTTGTGAAACAAACTAAGACCAAGGAAGAAAAAGCACATCCTAGACTTCTGGTCTAAGCTGTCTTGGAGCAGCCTGACCTTAGGACAATTTGTGAATTTCCCTACAGCCGCAGAGCAGGGTGCCCAGTTCCTAGGTCAGTTCTCTGCCCAGAGCAACGGCAGCTTCCTGCCTACCACTCAGCTAAATGCAAGACCATGCTTCTGAACTGACCCTGACCATCAACAGCATTCAGAAAATCCTAATCCATGCCTCAAGCAGCTCAGGGATGAGCCATTCTGACACCCTGCTCTCCTATGCTTTTCACGATAGTTTCTAGTAAATGGCCTTCTGCCTCCTTCCTGTTAAAAACCTCCCACATTTCCAGGGACTACAATCAATTTGTCCTTGCACTGTTTCTTTAAAGCTAGGCTCCTGTATTTAAATTTCTGGCCCCAAACTTTAGAATATCCACTAGAGGTCTACCGCATGCTGCCATACGGTCTTTGGGTTAGAATATCCCCATATTTGCCTACACGTAGGCCTGACCCCATGTGCAAGCTCACTGGTATATAGACCCAAAGAGTCACATGAACTCTAGTCCTTTCAAGAACCTGTAGCTCACATCAACCCTAAATGCAGAGAGTCTCTGGGACACCAAAGCAGTGTTCTGGGCAGGACCATCAAGCCTCCTCCACCATATCCGGGATGCCATTGGGTACAACAGCAGAATCATCATCACCTATTTAACTCAACCCAGAGGACAAACTGTTTTCACTCAACTGAAAATTCTTTTTACAATGTTGGATTTTTCTTTTTCCTCTCTATAGAAAACAACTCAGCCCAGGTCCTCTGAATTGGTCATTCAGCCATAACTCACATCACTTGGGATGTTAGCCACACCAAACACCACCATAACACTGTTACTCTCTTGCTTTAGGGAGACCAAAGATACACTGATTCACAGACTTTTAGCACCAGAAATAGTTTGGCCGACCTATTTTACATCTTACAGAAAAGAAAATAGGGCTCAGATATTAAGAAACTTGTCCAATATCAAAGCATTAGTCAACAGCAATTCTGAAACTAGAGGCTCCCAGACCTAGAGCCTCTCAGGCCACTGACATATTCTTCAATAAGTATTTATAGAACTAGTAAAAAGAATAAATCTTTAACACACGTCTATGGAATCTGAAATTCTTTATTCCGGTAAGTAAAGGGCCCAGTCTCTACATATTTATTTCATACTTCCATATTAATGTGTTTTTTTGGAAAATCTCATTCTTCCATAAGCTCCCCCCTCCCCCATATACCTAAAAGTAGAGAAAAATATTTTCCTTCTTCAATTTTCACACTCAGTTTTGGGTATTTAGCTGAATGAGTTAACATTCTTGAGTGTTCCCTCTGGAATTCCATGACCTGTGAATGTGGTGTTTCTATGTGTAACCCTCTCTTGAATTTTCATCTAATCTCAGTGGCCTTGGAAAGTCCAGGAACTAATATAAGAAATTCTGAGTAACATCAATCTAAACTCTTAGAATGACTGAAATCCAAGAATCATTGGAGATCATCTGCTCTAACTATATCTGTTCCATTTTACAGATGAGGTTACTGAAGCCTACACCATTTGATTCTCAATTGAATATGCTTTTCTCCATTGATCCCTCAGCCTCCAAATAATGAACTCCTCCAGATTTGTGTATCTAAGTAAAAAAGTCTTCCTAGGTCATGCTTCTCTACAGAGCCTCAACCAGTGGAACTATTCCAAAAATATGTTTGTCAATCTGGATAGTATTTACTTTATGCTCTTCATGAGTTCAGTCAGTTCCACATGGTTTTATCATGAGCATTGTTTTGGAAAAGAAAAGAAAACAGCCAAAATCCAATTCTTTTTTTTTTTTTTTAATAATTTTATTTATTTCTAGGAGAGAGAGAGAGACAGAGTGAGCAGGGGAGGGTCAGAGAGAGAGGGAGACACAGACTCTGAAACAGGCTCCAGGCTCCGAGCTGGCAGTCAGCACAGAGCCCGACGTGGGGCTCGAACCCACGAACCGCGAGATCATGACCTAAGCGAAAGTCAGACGCTTAACCAACTAAGCCACCCAGGCGCCCCCAAAATCCAATTCTTAATTCATGGGTTTGCCACTGCCTCCTTGACAGACTAGCATGACCCTTATATAAACTTAAGCAAATACACATTTCACTGACGAACTGTGAAACAACCTATGTCACCCTGGGGCCTCTTTCAGCCTTGGTTTTCTTATCTGCAAAACGGGGATAGTATCATTTAACTCCTAAGGGTTATGGCAAGAATTAGATAAGATAATATACTTAGGCAATCAGCACTTAGCTGAATATACAGTGAGCACTCAATAGTTGGCAGCCATTATTTTATGATGCTTATTACCTGTGTGGATGTTGCCTTGTTCTGTCTGGCTTGTCTTTTTTTAACTGGTTTCCTTGGTCTAACTTAGGTTGTACATGCTACAGTCCAGAAGATCTAAGATGCCTTAAAGGAGAGAGAAAAGGGGTACCTCAAAAGCAGTGTTTAACCAAAGTAAGACAATAAAATGAGGAAAAAAAGCCATCAGAATGGAAAAAATAATCAAAACAATAAGAGTCAGTTTTATACCCTAGGCTATGACAAGTTTTGTATCGAGGCTGATTCACATCATCAGTGGGCATTACACCGAACCATTTCCCCCATAATAAATTGATAAGATTATCACTTTAATTTATTAAATAGTCCCAGACTCAGGTAAGTTTGTTTGCCTGGAACATAGCAGGAGTTCAATAAATATCTGAATTAGTGAATGAATAAAAGAATGACCATGCCAAATAAGCAAATGCATATCAGAACTCTGATACAGTTTTATATTTGCTCTTCTATTTATCTGGCTAGGTAAGTTTTAGAATATTTCTATCTTAACTAGAAGTATCAATCCAATTTTTTTATTGGAGAAAATGTATAATTTTGTACAATCAAAATAAAAGAATTCAAATACGTTTTTGGAAATTGATGTGTATTTTCACTTATTCTTGACTCCTGATAGCCTAAAAGCGGCTGTCATGTCAAGACGAATTATTAGCTTTCACAATGGTATAATAAACAGAGCTATAATTCATGTTCATTTGGAAACATTCTTCCCTAGTTATTGGGAGATTTAAAACACATAGATAGTTAGATAGTCTATTATGTTAGTCTCTTTTAAAAAAATAAAAAAGAACAGCTACCTATTAAGTAACCAATCAGTAAACATCTCTAATCAGCCATCTTGGTCACTTAAAGAACAAAGTGTGCAAGTATTTCACTCTCTAAGCTGAGACACCGTATTTCCCATTCACATAGGATCACTTAGATGAGCTACTGGATCACCTTTCTAGCAGTCAGTCCAATACTTCTATGGACAAGTAGAAAGTTGCTATAAGCACTACGTATAAGAGAACTCTGTGGCAATGACCATAGTGGATCCAACCAAAGAAGACATTTATTCTGGTGAGTCTAAAGAGCTCTGTAGTCAGTGTGGGAAAAATCAAAGGTAAGAACTCACTGGTGAATTTTATTCCTTGGACGTGTTGAACTGGCACTGCAAGGTGCCAGGAAGGTATGAATACATGTCTGATGAAGATGATTTCTGTAGCTGGAATATATAGAGAACTCTTTCCATATATGCTCTTGAACTGGCTCCAAGACAACCCCTGGAGAGTTTCACAACTGTTCTCTGCCACACGGTTTTACAAGTAATAGACAATAAGCGCACCAAATAGAATATACACATATATATGTATGTTTGTATTTGATTATTATTCCATTCATTCTGGTGAATTGTACTAAAAAGAAATGAAAAGTCCAGGTCAGTAGATTATAGTCACACTTCTAGCATGATTATCTTTCTCAGGCTGAACTTCTCAGGTCATCCTTTATCCTTCTCTTTCCCTCAAAGCTACAGTTAAGCTATCCCCACAACTGCCTTGCTTATGGGTACTTTGTAAACTGCTTTCCTTGCCCTTCTTTCTTTTGTTTCCTTCCTTCTTTCTTCTCACCCTCCTTCCTTGTCCCTTTTCTTTCTCCCCCCACCGTCCCCCACCCAGCTTAGAAACACCAAAATTTGAAGAGAAAAAACCGAAAGCATAAAAATGCTTCACAGTCACAACCAATTCTTTTCAAATAGTTAGCAAACCTGGTCCTCCTCATTTGGACAATTACAGCCAAAAGAAGGATCTAGTTTCAAAGTGCAGCTGTTCATTTGAAGTGGGATAGGCATGGTTAATTTTTCAATGAGAAAATGGTGATGAATGGAATAGAAAATAAAGATATCTTCTAAGCTAGACTAAAGAAAAATATTTTAACTCAAGGAGGTCATCAATTTGGAAATATTATCCAGAAAATTTTCAAATCACAGACAGGAGCTTTCAGGAAATCTTAAGTGACTACAAATGAAAAGCTCACCTTGGAGACCATTTTAAAAGTCACAGCAGTACAGATGCAACTTTAAACCATGCAACATCCAAGGCAGAAGAATCTTTGGGAAGTCACTGGGATTCCAATGCCCATAATTACCTTCTTTGTAAACCACACAGCAATAGTAACAAAAGTCCACCACAATTTTTACTAGTGAAAGTTGATTGAAGATTGCAGTAGCATTTCAATTCTCATGACTTCTGAAGATCTTTTTACAGACTAAAACAAACAAATGATCTTTAAAGCTACATCTGATACAGGTCACACAAGTATGTCCCCTTTGTGAAAACATGGAGTCAAATACAGTTAACCTGCACACTTCTCCGTATATATGTTATACTTCAATTTAAAGTTTACTAATTAAAAAGAAGCTATTCTCCATCGTCTCCCTCCATAGGACATTTTTTTGAATACGGAATTTTTTAAGTAATGCAAGAACACAAAACTGCATTATCTCCTTCAAAATCTTACCCCCCAAAAATGTGTAAGCTCTTCTAGAATGTTAGTTTCTCTCTTGGGCTTAGTATCCTCAAGTCTTCTCTTCTGCTAGAAAAAAATGCACGCTGTTCTATTTTACCTTCCCACTCACATTTAATTCTTCCCATTTCTCTCTACTAATGCCTTTCCAAATAAGCAAAGATCACCATTCATTACTAAGCACCTTCACTGTTGCTCATCACTATAACTGGCATGCTTTTTATTTGTGAAAGCAGTCTTCCCATTTAGCAAAGGGCATATTCAGTACTAGCTGCCAGCTGATTTGTGGGATGTACCAATAAGGTAGTTAATAAAGAGAGGTTTTGTGGATAACCACCCTGTGTTATAGATTATCTAAGAACTCCTACCTTTTCTTCAACTTGTCTTAAAAATTCATGAATTAAGAAAACATCATGGAGCGGGATTTGTGAAATAGGGCATTCTCATTTGACACTGAAATTACTAACTTTTGAAGTTGGCGATCATTATTGTGGCATTCAATTATTTATTATCAAGGAAATAAGAGGGGGAATCTCAAAATGACTTTTAAGTCACTAGCCTTAAGAATATCTTTTGAAGAGCCAATTAAGAGATGCATTTTGTACTGGTCACTAAAAAAATAAATAAATAAAATGGTGACAAACTGGGGTTTTTATTTTTGTGTTTATTTTTATGTAAACCATTTTCTGTAGCCAACTGCCTGAAAAGCCTCAGATTGCTTTACACTTCCAACCAACAGTGACTAGCATTTACTCTTAGTAAGCAGAAGTTGTCACAAACGACAGAAAGTGATTAGCAATCACTTGCTACACAATGTGAGATGGTCTTAAAACCCCATTTACCCCCTACTGAACCAATATCTTAGCTCATTCTAGAGAACACGAATGAGTGTTTCTCCAGCAACTAACATACGTGAAAATATGAGCCTTAGCTCTGTAGAATGCAACAAATTTGGTCACAAAAGAAAATGAAAGCAAGCACCCTAATACCAACTCAAGACACTTTAGTTGGAGAAAAACAGCCTGCATCCCATAACATTTTATGATACCAAATGAGATGCAGGCAATGTAATTTCACTTATGTGATTCACTTACAAGCAATGCAAATGCAATCTTGCTGATTACATTGAAAACAAAAGACTGAATCTGCTTATTTATAGAGCAGACCAAGAGTCATGCGAAAATCATACTACCCACCCCCACCCCACTCACGAATATGGAACAAAAAGAAAATGATTGGCCTGAAGACCTTTTCGTCTCCACAGAAAGAAAAATGATGTTAACAGTGAACCCCAAGTTGACCCAATATGCTTAATAATGTGGCTTCTTTGTGCCCTCAATAGAAAACAAGGTCAACTGCCTGAGTAATCGTTAGCTGAGGTATTCAACCCACATGCAAACGATGTCCAGTGTTTTATTTGTTTTATAGAAGCATTCAGTAAGCACTTGCATCTATGTTTAATTTTAAACCTTCACTGATCTGTGGGGGGGTGTGCATGTGTACACACACACATATCTGTATACAGACAATAGGGATGTAGAATTTCTACAGTGAAATGCAGATTGCTACAACCAATATATTCACTAGCTGGATTCCTCACAATGCATATTTTATGAACTGCTTTGCCTAGTGAGTTGATCATTCCAGAACTACTAATTTTAATCATCACCCAAAACTAGAGCTTTTATTAGAAAATTTTCCTATTATGAAGTTCAACAGTTAGAACTCACTGTGAAAGTTGCTGCCAAATACCACTGCTGAACCTAACAGAAAAGCAACAGTGCTGGAAAAATTCTACTTTCTGTGATGCTCAGTTTTTAAAGATCCAACAGGTACTTCTGGCTAACCACCAGCAACTGAACCATTGCCCAGCTGTCAGCCATAGTACCAACATCCTGGGCATTTGGCTAGAGTCTTACTGCGAGTTAGATCTGTGGCACCCTAAGCAAGAAGGATCATCGCCAGAGCCAACTTGCGCCCAGCTGCGGTTTCAACATAAAGTTTAGTGTGATACCTCACACCTGCCACAGAGAGCATTTTCCAAGAAAGAAACTGCACGTGGCTGGAAATGCTCCTTGTGGAGGGACTCATGGCCATAGGGTTTCTCAATCTTAATGAAGAAGACACACTTCAATGGTCTACCAAGTGATGCCAACACTGATTATGGATAACAGGAGCAATTTTCTGTGCAATAACACTACTGTTCTTTGGTCAGAGACATCATTTCCAAATAGTAGCCTCTGAGAACTTGTCAAAAATGGAAGTGCCTTTGAAGTTACCCTTGCTCTTTGATACTCAGCCATAGTCAGGTCTCAAAACAGTACTCAAGTTGAATTTTGTAAAATTCATTGCTTTGAAGCATCCAAATTTCCATCTTTGTGTCTCCAAATGGAAAAGACCTAAAAGCATATAGTTTTTGTTCATTTCCACACAGTGCAAGCAGTAGGCCCAGAAACCATTTAACTTGTTTGGAATGTGACCCATTATCCAAGTCCAAGGCATATGGTTACACACTTCTCAACTCCTGAAACCTAGCAAAAATGCAATTGCTCTCCAAGTGTGTATAGTCTCTGAGTAGGAAATGGCAGTAGTTTCTGGAGCCCTGAGATCCAGAAGATGCTGCCAAATTTGAGAGGAACTAAAGGACATAAGAGTGATAAAAACAGGAGGAAATATTATAAAATGAGAGCGAAGTGTGATCCCTGAGGGCAGAAAATAGCTGCTCCTGTTTAATTTATACTGCTTTCCTAGGGTGCCTCCTAGAAAGCCTACCTTCTTTCATGTTTGGGACAAGAGTTAGACCTGAAGATACTCTATCTTGGGGTATGTCTATGAAGAAAATTAAAAAATAAAATTGGAAAGCAATTTAAATAACTTAATTGTCAGATGAAAACAACTTTATTTCAGATATGTTCTTGAGGAAATTCTCCCTCGCTTCTCCTACTGTTAAAATTTATTATCTGCCTTGTAAGTTCTTAAGCACTTTCTGCTCAGTAAGGGTCATAGAGACTGTACCTGCAAACTACCAGTTCTATGTGACCTTGATTAGGTTGCTCAACCTCTCTGAGTCACCAACTGGCCATATGTAAAATTCTCCACACATTATTCCCTTACAGTGAGCACAGCACATACAAAAAGTATACAAAAATATACCTTGATATGCTATTAATGATAATGCACACATGATTATTTCATTAAATATTATTTAATTCAGGTGCATTTGATTATTTCCCAAAATAGGCAAAACACCCTTAGCAGACAACAATGGGTGGCTTACAGTTCTACACTATTCTAACTGCTAGACCCAACACAACATTTATTCAACAGTAACCATTTGTTTATTATAATGGACATATGTTATATGCTGGGAATAAAATAATTAGGTGAAATAACCACTATCCCAATCCACCTTGCTACTTCCAGTAAATGCTCATTGACTGACTCATTAAATGAAACATTTTAAGTGACATCCAACTTTCCCCAGACTCCCCACTCTCTTCTTGCTCATTTCCTCCCTACCTGTAGTAGTTTCCAAGACTTCCATCAAGACAAAAAGCTCTGTGCCTCATGCCAGTATTTTAAAGGTTCTCATTTTCAAAAAAAGGTGTTCGAGGACTATAGAATCACTAAAGAGACCTCAGCCACTTAGTGTCAAAGTATGAGGGCACCTGGGTGGCTCAGTTGGTTAAGCATTGGATTCTTGGTTTCAGCTCAGGTCAATTCTAACAGTTCATGAGATTGAGCCCTGAGTCAGACTGCATGCTGTCAGTGTGGCATCTGCTTGGAATTCTCTCTCTCTCTCTCTCTCTCTCTCTCTCTCTCTCTCTCTCTCTCCCCCTCTCACTCACACACACGCGCGCGCACACACACACACACACACACACACACTAAATAAATTAAAAAACAGCTATGAGAGCTACCAAGGAACCATCCCTCAGGTATTGATGGATGAGTGACAGCAGGTCCCAGGGGAGTCTTCAGCAAACTGTAAGGAGGAACGCTGAAGCAATTAAGTTTGACAATAACTAGCCAATTACAAAATGGGCCAGTATTACAATCACAGGAATGACTCTCTAAAGATGATGGGAAGACTTTACGTTCAGAGAGAATCAGAAGACAAAAATTACATAAGTACACATAGAGGACTGTTCATGAATCTGTCAAAGATGTAATTCATTATTGAGCCCTCAGGCACTGCAGAGGATTCAAGATCAGCCAGCATCAGCCCTGCCCTGACAGAGCTTCTAGTCTGGAAAGAGAAACAGTGGTATCTTGACCAACCCTTTATATCTGCAAATGTAAATTTAAAAATGGAGGTAATGGGAGCTGTAATGTTTGCAGACTTAAGTCATGTGATACAGTGTAAGGCTCCTCTTTAGATTTTTCTCCCACATGCTTCTTGTCGTGGGACTAGGCTCTAAGAAACAAGTGGAAACAAGATGTTATGACACTCTCCGACCCTGGCGAATAGGAAAGTTACCTCTCTTTTTCTATTTCTTACCCTTTCCCCAAAATCTCATGGTTATTTCCCTGGGTTATATGGGCAACAGAGATATACATCATTAGGTTATTTCATATTTTTAATGGCTTCCCCCAATTCACTGCAAGTAACTGTTCCCTGACTTTGCCTGCCCTCAGCCTCACGTGTCCATGTCTACCTGAGCACGCATATGCTTATGAAGTGCATCTCTGGGTCGCCACCCTTCAATCCTCCCCGGCTGCACTGGAAGGTGTTCCACCTCTAATAATGCTAATAACACCAACACGAGCAAACACACTGACAGGACCCACTGTGTCCCAGCAAATGTTCTAGGCACTATACATAATCAACTGATTTAGCATCCATGACAGCTTACAGTGAGATACGAGATAGGTAACTATGAGATTGGTTCTAATTTTTCCCCTCATTTTACAGAAGAGAACGTAGAGAGATTAGGTAGCTTCTCCAGAGCCACACAGCTAGTAAAAAGCAGACCAAGACTCAACCCTTGAGAGAACTGGTTCTAGAGTCCACTCTCGTATTAAAAACTACCCTCTATTGCTTCTCTATCTCCTCATATGGTGAAGCTGAGGAATACATTCCAGACCCTTAGGCATTTATCCTCAAACTAACCATTAAAGCCTCGTGTGTTAAACCTGACTACGTGTTCTTAATTTATGGGGTACTCACACTATTTTACAAATATACCCAAGAGACCAAGAGGGGGAGAATGATAGAAACAAATCCCCCCTATTCTATGTGCGGCGAACACAATCATGGCCCCCTAATCTGACTCTGTACGTGAGCACATGAGATACATAAATCTGAGTAGATTGGTTGTTCATATAAACAATTCTAAGCCTTATCATGCCTCTCTGAACTGACTCCAATTCATCAAAAATGTAGGAGCAGGTTATATATGGTACCCTCCATTAACTAAAAGACACCAATAAATTTCCAAAATGTAAGACTCAGCACCGAAAAAATATATCCATGTGTGGGTCTGGGTGGAGAAATCCCCACATATATTGCAGAATTCCGTGCAGCCCGTGTCTCCTCTGTGCAGTCTGGATCATGCATAATGCAACAGTGCAACTGCTAACAGCAGGCGCGCACCAGATAATTTACACTTGTTTTTATGGACACGAGGAACTGATCTTTGAAGCTGTCCCTAATGAGATTCCGCTTGGCCCTAACAGCATCCTGAGAGAATGTTCCGGTTTTCTACTTGGCATCCGGTGCATATTTATAATGCAGAATACAAGCTCATTTAAATTGCACATGTGGATTTTGGTGTCTTCCCTATTTTCAAGAAAGATTTTCATATACTAAGGAGCACTGACTCCTCAATTACTAAACCATACTTTACCTAAACAATGTCACTGACAGTCACTACAGGTACTTATCAAAGAGGCAGGTCCATCAAAGGGCTTCTACCTACAAGGCAAAAAGCTTCCCCCAGTTCTAGTCCAGCCCTCGAAGTCCAGGAACTCCAGTAGGTCTTCAGCCAAACGGCATCTCCAGAAAGCCTAATTGTACAACACCTTCCTCAGGAGACACAGTCATGAGGACAGTCAGGGGAAAAAACCCAAAGTCCGTCACCTAAGTTAAAAACTTCCTGCTCCAAAATGCTTGTAACATAAACCTCTTTTTCTTATTACCTCCACTCTTTTAAGTTCTGCTCCACATAAAATTTTTCCTTAAGCCTGGCACTTTATTCAGGGCTTTCTGAATCACTTGGTTTCCAAGAGGTCTATAGTTTAGTCACCCGTGATCAGAGCTCCACTGTATACTTACTTTGAGTTGCATTTGTTTTCCCTTACGCCAAATTTTCAAGAAGATTTTCAACTCCTATGTAACACCAATGGTGAGGAGCTGGTGTTATCTGTATTTAACCCAAAACACAGATTTCTGTCAAAGTAGTTATTTTATAAGAGCTTACTAATAATTAGGCTTATTACATCAAAAAAAATAAAGTTGTTACAAAACATACGAGTACAGAATAAAACTGGTTGGCTTATGCAAAATGCATGGTTCCCATGATAACAGATGACCCATTTTCATGGTCCTCATTTCATGCCATCTCCACATATTAGGGGCAGTTGTCAGTCAGACTCCTGATAATTGGGCTGAAATATATCCTAATTAATTTCACACTTCTATCCAATAATTGTTGACTCCAAAGAGGATCAATGAATGAGCATTTGCAAAAGAGTTGAAACAATATACTTTCTGAGGCCTCAGTGTTTAAAGAACAGTATAGGAAACCCAAATCTTTCAGTTGAAGTTGAAAGTCAAACTGATGATGGGGCACCTGCATGGCTCAGTCAGTTGAGTGTCTGACCTCAGCTCAGGTCATGATCTCACAGTTCATGGGTTCAGGCCCCGTGTCCGGCTCTGTGCTGACAGCTCAGAGCCTGAAGCCTGCTTCAGATTCTGTGTCCCCCTCTCTCTCCCCTCCCCCACTCGTGCTGTCTGTCTGTCTGACTCTCTCTCTCTCTCAAAAATAAATAAATGTTAAAAAATATTTAAAAAAAGAAAGTCAAACTGATGTTTTTTTCTATGTTAGAAATGAGAATTTACTACTGACAATGTAAATGTCAACGGAAGGCAGGACAGATTATAGCATTAGTGTACATTAGTGTAGGAGTATCAGAAATGCTCACTCTCAGCTTCATCCAGCTTCCCCCTGAAGAAAACACAGGAGACTTATAGATGTTACCCTTTTTAAAACCAAGTATATGGTCAAATCTAAATATATGCTCTCGAAATGAATGGATAATGACAAGGGAGCACCAACTTCCTGGAGAAGCATATACTAAGGGAGTACTGAATCCTTGCAAGTTCAATTTTCATTCATTCATTCAACAGGTATTTGGAGAGTGTATAGAATGTGTCTAGTACTATAATGGGGCTCTCAAGAGAAGCAGACAAAAACAAAATAACTAAAAAGACAGAGTAGCTGCTTTCATAGCCTAGTAGAAGACAGTCATTTCACAAATAACTTAAAAATACATTTACAATAAGTGGGACCAAGGAAAAGCATTAATTGTAGGTACTCTGAATACAGATTTTCCTCAACTTATACTGGAGTGACCTTCAAATAAACCTATAGTAAGTTGGGAATATCATTAAGTTAAATACATCTAACCTGCGGAACAACATAGCTTAGCCTAGCCCACTTTAACTATACTCACAACACTTACATTAGCCTAGAGTTGGGCAAAATCATCTGACAGAAAGCCTATTTCATAATAAAGTGTTGACTGCCTCATGCAATTTACTGAATACTATACTGAAAGTGGAAACCAGAATGGTTGTGTGGGTAAAGAATGGTTGAGAGTGTATTGGCTGTTGACTCTCATGACTGACTGGATGCTGTGGCTGCCACTGCCCAGCATCACCAGAGAGGACTGAATCATGTATTGCTAATCCAGGAAAAGAGTCACATTCAAATACAGTTTCTAATGAATACTGCTTTCCCACCATGGTAAAGTCAAAAAATCCCACATCGACCCACTGGAAGTCAGGGACTATAAAAGGTTCACGTAATCCAGAGAGAAGGCAGGGGCTCCCCTAAAGAAGTGAGAAAGGAGGAGGAAAGAAATAGTATTTAAGGAGGAGGTTCTGTCATTCCGAACCTCCAAGTGCAGGGCAGTGGACAGACCTGCTGGTCTCCGCACACCTCTCAGTACCCCTCACTTGAAAAAATTAAAAATTCAGGAGGTGTGCCTCGAAAGCTGGATTTACAATGTGTCTTCCCTTCAATGTCAGCACCAAAAACAAGGATCGAAGACCTTGGGAAAAATCGGTGGACAGATCACCAAAGTTGGCACTAACTGCTGCCAAATGTCTGGCTGGCACCAGTGTACAGACTAAATTGGCCATAAAAACCTCACTGTAGTCCTTGCTCCTCTCAAAGGAAATCATTTCGCGATTCACAATGAGGCTTACCCAGAGGCCAGTCTTAGGGGGAGGCCTTGAATTTTGAGCTTAACTCAATTGCACGGTTTAGGGCAAGAGTTTCATGTTTCAGATGTGCAGTCAGGTAATCTGATCCCATCAGACTTTTAATGGCTTCTAAAAAATCCAAAGTGTTAAATCCTTTTCCCAGCCTCCCCCATTGCAGTCTGAGGGCATTTTTTCCCCCAACCTCCATTCTCTGCACCCTCCCCGGTCTCTTATTTTTCATACTCAAACTATTACTAAGTCTGAGACACTAATTTAATACACATTTCTTAATCCTAAAGTCTGATTGCAATCTGTGTGCTAAAAGAGTACACACATAGCTAATGTACTCCCTTTAAAAAGCACTGAGAGAAAATAAAAGGATAATGGAAGTAAATATGTAGAAACGGTGCTTTATTTCAGAAACAACACTATTATCATGATTCTTTATAAGCCTGGGGAGAACATGCTCTGGTTCAGGGAAAACCCAAGCAGCAGACCCAAGTAAATTCCACAGCTCCAGGAAAGGCACATCTCCTAGAGTCACACTGTCTCAGGCAGCATGCAGGGAGCTGAGATAAGAGTTTATTAAGTCTGTGCCCCTGGCTATCAGTAGGTTCACAGACGCAATCCCTCCCTCCCAGTGTGGGAATCCCTAGGGAGACAGCACAGGCCCTAAAAACTTAAAAAGCAGGAAGAAACAGAAACAAAAACAAAAACAAAAAAACACCACATACTTCTCAACAAGAATAAAACAGACACACCACATTTAACAGCATTGAAAAGAGTTAAGGTAATGATGGCCCATGTGCCGCCACTAACAATCTGGTGAAGCTCAAGGGTTAATGTTGGGGATGCGGTCACGAGGAACAATAATACTAACAGCTACCATGCGCTGAGCATTGAGATGCTGCGCTAAGTGCTTTACGAAGCACTAAGCATCATCTCATATAAACTTCACTATTACGTAGTGAACCATATAGTACCATGATCCCCACAGTAAAGCTAAGGCACTAGTGGGAGAGAATATACTCAAGCACATGCAAGGGGCATGGGTGGGAGAGACAGACTGGAATCTGGATTCACTGGGGATTTTGGGAGGGGGGCGAGGGGGCAGCTTTTCAATTGATTTCATTTTTAAAATATTTTTAAATGTACATAGATTTCTGCTGAGCGACACTCCTGAGTTCTCCCCTCCGAAATTTAGGCATTTCTTCTTCCCTCTCTCCTGTTCCTCTGTTTACAGTTTTAATAAGATATGAAGTCCAGCAGTGGCTCCTGCAGCCCGTGGTACAGCACCTCGCAAAACAGCACCATTTGTTTATAAGGTGACACAACTTCCCGCAGAGTGTTGGGTGCATGACGAAAATCCACTAATGGCCAAAAAGCTCATTTTAATTCTACACTTAACAAAATAAACACCTCATAAAGGCAGGTAAGCAGAAGCTACTTTTCACTCTGGACTGCTTTGTCTTAATAACCTTTGAAAGGAAGGAATCAACTGCAGGGAACAGGCTCTCGCACACGCAAAACACAATTATGGTGCAAAGAGACGATGATAAAAGCAAAACCCCTTATGTAAAGTTAAATTGTTTATTTTTTCCCTTAAAAGAGGGCTACCTCTCACAACTAGAGACCATTGCCAAATTGCAAAGGTTCTTTCTCTGCAAATTCTGGCTCTGTTAGTGGGATCTACAAGCCTGTCTGGGGAAAAAAACAACAACAACAACAAAACAAAACAGGGCATTTGACTTCCTTGAAACCAATTCCCCAAAGAGCTGATTTCCCCCCCTTCTTTTGTCCACAGAAAATGAAGTTCCATTCACATGTTGGAGGAAATATTTCAAAATATTCCTTTTTTCCTCAAAGTGCAGAATTTATGGTAACAGATAATTAACAACAAATGATAAACAATCTGAGCAGTAAAGGTCCCAGTTTGGTTGCCAAGATGATGGTATCAAATTCCAAGATAAACAGTGGAGCGTGCCGGCTGCCATTAACGTCAAGGGGTCGAGATGGAGAGATGCAAAACAGACGAGGCATCCACCACCAAGGGGCACACTGTGGAGCAAACAACCTCCCACGAGGTTATTATTTCCCTTCTGAATTCTGGGGAGTGTCAGTGGGTGTGGGGGTAGGACGGGGCTCACTCGCTGCACAGAACAGATACCCAAGCCTTTATATTTCAAATGGGGAAAACATTAGATGCTTCTTTGAATGGCATGATGGAAGAATGAAGACTTAATATCCTATAGGAGTTAACACCTCCTTCCTCATTTGTTTGTCCCAAACAACTGCCTTCCCTATCTTCTTTTCTCTAAATCTGTTGAGTCAAAATAGGTTTCAATATAACCAGTTAGGCCCACAATGTGAGAGTTAGGAACAAAGTGAAAACAAGTTAACCTGTAAAAGTCAGAACTTGAGCACAACATATGGGAAGTCTCCTAAGATACTAACAGATGGCCAACCTTGGGAAATCACAATTTTAGATATTCTTACATTTCTCAAAAGCCAGTTTATAGTTCGCTATTTGTCAAATGGATTTTTTTTTTAACTATTAAAATACAAACCTAAGGTGTGAATTACCTAAAAGGACCTAACATATTGTTCTCTCTTAGAGATCAAAACAGGTCAATGTGTCAAAAACTGCCATCCGGATCCTTTCGAGGGCTGGATTCATTCATATGTGGGGCTGGCAGGCACACTCCAGAAAGCTAAGGTACAATTTGTCTTATCTCCCTGTTGACTGAAGTTTAGGGATGCTGACACTCTCCTGGTATCACAGTCAAGCCCAAGGCCAGGAACATCATAATTGCAAGAAAGAGTAATGATCTAATGAATGTATTTATTTGCTAGTCTGTCTGTCTCTTTCTCTTTCCTCTCTCCCTTCCTCCCTCTCTCTTTCTCCTTCACACATACTCCCATTTCTCCTCTTCATAAACACACATTTCTTCATTATATTCCTTGCCCACCCAAACAGGACCAGTATGTAAAAGCTGGTAACATTTTAAAAAATGGAATATGTTAAATATAAGGAAAGACCAAGAGCAATGAGTATGGTATTTGTAATTTCACAAAGAAAGTATCTGATACAGTCTGATAGGTTTCTGTAGTTATCTTTGAAGTCCCAAGGCAGAGCAAAATGAAACAAAAAGACGAATATGCTCCAAAATTCAGAACTAAAATAGAGCTGGTATATAGTCTATGTCATAGCAAAAGACTAAATCAGGAAATTAAGGAAACATGCTTAGCTGGTGGAAGACTTAATTTTTTTTCTTGATTTTGGTTTTAAGTCTTTGTGCAAAACACATTTTAAACTAAGTGTGCAATATGTAAATGGTTTGAAACTTGGTCTGTGGCCCAAATACCTAAAACCAAATACCACAAGTAAGCCACTTTTTTTTAGCCAATCAGTATAAATGCCAAAATAGCCCACCGCAAGATGGGAAAAGATATTTTTCCAATCCAAGAATTATCAAATCTTTGAGCTGGAAGGTTTCAGAGCCTTTCTGCACAAAGACATAAATGGGCTTGAGTAGAGTCTGTTTTACAGCAATATTTCAAGGAACCCACTACCAAAAGAGGAACCAAGAATGGTTTAATTCTCACTTGGAATCTTAAAGTTCAATAATATCAAGTACTGAACATTTACCTGTTTGCTTTATTAATGGCACTAGCTTTTCTTTGTCTTTTATTTTTTCAACTGGTGTCAAGAGCTTTACTACTTAACATAAAACTGCACAAAAACTTAAACCCACTAGAGGGGCTTATATTCTTGATTTGTGGTAAAAGAAGAAAATATGAAAAGCCTACAAAAATGCATTTTCTTATGTACATTTTACCCTTCTACAGGGACAGAAATTGAAGAGGAAAAAGCCTTCAAAGCAAAATAGAATAAAAATATGCAGACCCAAATACTGCAAGGGCCAATAAATCCAACAAAGTTTCCTCTTTGCAGAGTTAGTGTTTCTACACAGACAAAGCCTCCAAGTGTACTTCTGCATTAAAAAAAAAAAAAAAAAAGGCAGACTAACATGGTGGTCTGCAAAAGGGTGGTGGTTTTGTCCGTACTGATAGTGAAATAACAGCCAATCATGCCAGGATGGCTACTGAAACATCTAGTTTTCAGCATGCAGTGAAAGTCTAAAAGGGAAAAAAATACAGAAGGACAGAGCTGAGGAAAAACTGAAAAGGAAGAAAAACAAGCTGATGAACAGATCTTTGGAGATTCAGCAAGCTTCTTTTCCTTTTCAGAAATAATTCAGAATGACCTAGAATTTGCCATACAACACACGATACAGTCAGTGACATAGACTTTGCTTTGGTATCTTGAAATCTACACAGTCATAAGCTCTACACTCCTAGATTTAAAATTAAATATGTCTCAAATACAGAATCCCTATTGCATAACTTTCTGGTTAGCCATTTTGTATGCCTTTTTCAAAGCATCACCATGAAGGAAGTTTAAAAAAATAACAAAAACTGTACGTAGAGCAGGAGACAGATTCACTCCATAAAGAGAGGTGATCTGATGGCTTCCCAGATTCAGGATGTGTCTATCTATTGACTATGGCCACACTTTCCCTATGAATCTTTCTTTATCTCTATAAATGTAGGTATTTCAGAATTTAAAATTCAGGCATACCACAGTAGATGGAATTGACTTTATTTGTCAAAATTCTTTACCCCCCTACCAATAAACAAACAAAAAACACTACCTAGTTATACAACATACAGCCAGGGTTCTAAGAACAAATCCATATGGACCAAAAAAACACAAAACCCTATCTAATTTTAGGTTGCCTTTTTAATGCTTGAATGCAAACAAAGAAATCTACAGAATAAGAAAAAAGTCAGCTCTAAAATGAAGTCAAACTGTCACAGACCACAAGACCAGTACCCTCAGGGAGTATATAAGAAAAAAGAACTTATTTTTGAAAAGAAATGAGAGGAGAAAAGAAAAATATTCTGTGTTTACATAAGAGTGCAAACGAAAAGGGCCATTCAGCATCTCCACGATGAATTTCAGATTGAAAACATTAACAAAAATTATGGCCATGCTAATGTGCATGCCAGTGATAAATCTCTAATGAGAACGAGTGGCTTACCACGAGAAAAAAATATTTAGAATTTTGTTTTTCCAAACAGCTAATGCAGTCCAGCTCCAGAGCAAAGAATGAATTTCTACCTTGTTAGTAAAGTATAGTTTTGCAGAGCCCCAGACATTCATTCATTCATTCACTGATATTAGTCTTCCTCTGGGGTGAGAGTTAGGGGGTCACATCTCTTCTCCCTCTCCACCATATTCCCATGATGCCTCACTATTAACTCCTTTTCCTATAGAATACTACTAATGATGAGGGATTTACGTTCTTAATTTCAAACAGACCTAAAGATAAGAAACAGGAGAAATCTGAAACTGCCAGACAGAGTAGGAGACAATGATGCCAAAGGGCATCAAATTCTGAAATTTAAGAGAAGCCTCAATGTACTATATTGCTATAGATCTAATTAGTGACCAAGGCAGGACTACCATATAGGTTCCGTGAACTACTATCACGTTGTCCACTACTGCAAGCGATGTCTTTATGGACACTGTATACCCTGAGGGCTTCCAAAAGTGAACCTGAAAATACTTCTTAACAAATTTCCCTTCAGGTATATGATGACAAAGGAGGCAGCATCTTTGGCACCTGCCCCCACCTTCCTACATGTGAGCAAGTTGAATTATACTGAACCAATAAATAGCCTTTGTTTCCTTGATTATAACATAAAATAAAGCAAGTGCAACCCAAAGAAGGTAGACCCCCAAAAAATAGAGGATTTACATTTGTGTCAGCCTTTAGTACAAATCTTGCAAAGCAAAAGGACTTGCAGGAAAATTACATTTTTACCACTCTTAAAAAACGTTTTTCTCATAAAAGTATTACATAGTTGTTATAAAAATAAGTCAGGCCACATACAAGTGTATGAAATAAAAAATGAAAGGTCTTTACCCATCACTCCCTCCCCCAATTAATTCCCTAAATAATCACCAGTAACACTGGTATTCCTTTCTACACACTTGTGTATTTTTTTAACCAAAAGGCACCGTTCCATAATTCCTTCTTATAACTTTGTTTTTGCACTTAAGGATGCCTAATACACACCTGAAATAAACAACAGTTATTTCCCACCACAAAACATGGAGCTACAGATCATACAAACAGAATCCTATAAGAATTTAGAATGGAATCACCAAGAAACCCTAAAAGCTTCAGATCATTTTTGACTCACAAATATTGACAAATACTATACAATGCAGTATAGTAAAAGAACACAAGGTGGGCTTGTCAGGTTTTATACAACCAAGAATGTTCAGAGAGGAAGATGTTAAAACTCTCACGTTCACCAGTTTGACACAAGACCATACAGACAAGATTGTAAATATTATCACAGCATCTAGGTATCCTGTGCCATCTTAAGGCACTATATGTCATATGTTTTATCTCCTGAATACTCATGACTGTCTTAAAGGGTCATTCGACCCATTTTACAGATGACAAGACTTGATCATCTGTCCATTGTCACTCACCAAGCCAGTAATTAGCAGGATCAACATTTGTATATCGATTTCTGATTTCAGACCACATTCTCAGTTATCACGTGAATATTGTCCTCATTCCCTAGATACAGCTCTAGCCCTTTGCACTCAATCCTTCTTAGTTATAGTTAATTCTTGATGCTTCTGTTTTAACCACAGCCATAGGTGAGGAGCCTAAGACATTGATGGGGGGTATGAGAACCTGAGAACAGTCCAAGAGGAAGAAGGCCACAGTGATTTCACAGAGAATAACTAGGCAACACTCAGTTCACTGGATTCCTTCCCCTTAGGACTGTCTCTCCCAAGGAGTAACTGGAAGTTAAGTGAGGTAATCCTAGGTTGTGTATAACATTGACAGGCACCAAGAAGTCAGAGCACCTGCCAACCCTAATAGCCAAATATCGCACCCAGAAAAGTTTGCTAGGAATGATTCCTTGAGGAAGACAGGACCAAACTTGCCAGTGGCCCTTTGCCTTATTTATTTATTCATTTATTTTCAATCCACTGATTTTCAAACTGAATTGAGATAGCTTAGAATAAAAAAATGCAGAATCAATAAAACAATCATTAATAACAGCTAAACATATAATGAGTATAAACTATGTACTACAAACTCCTCTAAGAATTTTACAAGTAATAAGTGTTTTAACCTTCACACCAACCTTTTGAGATAGGTACTCTTTTTACCATCCACATTTCACAAATGGAAAAAGAAAACACAGAGAACTTAATATATTTGCCCACAGTTGGGTACACAGCTAGTAAGTGGTGCAAACCAGGTTTTAAATCTAACAAACATATTCCACTGGAGATGTCAACCACCATGTTATGCTGCATCCCAAAAGCAAGTGTAAAAGAACAAGGGCAAAGCGATATTCCAGGGGTGTTGATAACTGAAGACAAAGACAAGCAAAGTGACCAAAACTGAAAATAAAATTTGATATGAGCTTCCTAGCAACCAATCCTTAAAGAAAAAGGTGAGGAATTAACCTCAGGAGGGTGACCAGCCATCCTCGTTAGCTAGGACTAAGGTCTCCCAGAATGTAGGATTTTCAGTGCAAAAGCTGAGACGGCTGGATGCTCTACTAAAATAGGTTTTATAGTATTTTATTAGGCCTCAGATAATTAAAAATATACAGAATCTTTTTGGTGCTTGCAAACCTACACTGGCTCCTTCAGCTTCTCCTCCCACCAACATTAAAAATACTAAATACTGAATAATTTTCTCAACACTCTGCCTGGGATGTTGAGGGATTGTAGGGATGTATGGGACTAAAGAGAATAATGGAGGGATAGTAGAAAAATGAAGCGCTGTTAATTGTTGGTTTTCAGTCATCACATCTATCACTGCGTTCAAGAATCTGAGTACGCGGGGCACACAAATTCTTCTTAAATTCTGCCCTGTCTACTCCAGCTGTGCTTTAATATTCTTTCCCAAGGTCACATAGGATTGCTTTAAAAAATCTCTTTTAAGATACTGCCATTTGCAAAAGCATAGATGGACCAAATGCTTATGCTAAGTTCACTAAGTTAGACAGTGAAAGACAAATACCATATGATTTCATATATACATGGAATCTAAAAAGCTAAGCAAGAAAATAAACAAACAAACAAACAAAAGGCAAAACAGCCAGAAATATAAAGAATAAACTGGTAGCTGCCAGAGGGGAAAGAGATGAGGGGATGGGCAAAATGGGTGCAGGTGAGCGGGAGATCCAGGCTTCCAGTTATGGAACAAATAAGTCATGGGGATGACAGGTAGAGCACAGGAAATATAGTCAATGGTACTGTAATAGTGTTGTACAGTAACAGATGGTAGCTACACTTGTGGTGAGCACAGTATAAAGGATAGAGTTGTCAATCACTATATACACCTGAAATGAATGTACATTGTGTGTCAACTACACTTCAATTAAAAAAAAAATCTTCCCTATGTCACAGGCAGAGATGCAGGCCAGTGGTTCTTAGAAAGCTTGGTGACAGTCTGGTCAAAACTCACAGGAGAAACCAAACCAAGATAAGTAGTAAAACTCCTGAAACGACTTGAAATGATAGCTCTGAAATCAGTGATGAGCTTCATGGAGAGGGAAAACAAATCTTATGCATTCCCGCTATAGCAACCCCTTGCAAATAAATGTTGTGTTAATAGCAATCTTAATCTCAGTATGTCAGAGCTAAAAAGATCCATAGCTGTCATTTGGTGCAAATGTGTACAGATGAGTAAACTGAGGCATAGAGAAGATAAGTAAATTGCCAAAGGTGGGTCACAAAATTGACGTGAGACTACCTGAATTAAATGAGAAGTGAGGGATTTCTCAATTAAGGCAAAAAACAAACAAACAAACGAACCATAGTTTGTGTGAAAGAAAACAAGGGATCACTTAAGGAGCCAGAATTGGAATTCCAATTCAGGTGATCCACTACAGGTCTTCATGAACCTCAGCTATAAGTGACAAAGGAAAGGAAACATTTTAAGGATCCCATGCAAATTAATGAGCAACTATGAAGTGGAAAAGACAAAATATCTTTGGGGAAAAGAAACAAGCCTCTGCCATGACATGTTGAAAATTTAAGAAAAACTGAAGAAATTTTAGACTAAATATCTTATGGATATTTTCCAGACCATTTAAATTTCTATTTAGACTAAGCCCAATTTTTCTTAAGTTAAAAGAAATATAACATGATCACATTTACTCAAGAGACCTGCATGCTCTGTATGAGCCAGTCACTGTGTTAGGGCACGAAGCAGGGAAAAGTAAAGCAGAGGAAAAGGTGAGTCAGTGGCTTCACAGTACACTCATATCTTCGTACAAACACTAAAAATATTAAGAGAGAACAGAAAAATTCCAATGAAATATCAATCACAAAAACTCATCTCAATGCACAGTCAAATCAATGGATTAGTCAATCAATCCATCAATCAGTATTTCTGAACACCTGTTACCCGCTCTCAATCACTGCTTTTAGGAAACAAATAAGAGAGAGAGAGAGAAAGAGAGAGAGCGGTAATAATGCAGGTGGTACGGGGCTGAAGTAGCAACTACAGGTGTTGTGTTGGGAAGGGGAGGGGACAGTCAGTTTGGACCCGGAGAGATAAAAGAGGTTTTACAGATGCAGAGAGGCCTGAACTGGCTTGAGGCATCTGATGAGCAGAACATAAATGTGAGGGTCTCAGCCGTAAGAAGCAACGAAAGCAATGGCACCAAGAAAGAGAGGTCCAAGGTGTGCTCAGGTGACAGTGAACCAACTTACGTGGCTGGAGCAAAAGGTTCAGGTAGGGACCCCTCAGCAGGTGATAAAAGTGAAAAGGCAAAGCTGGAGCCAGACCGGGGAAGTGCCCTCTAGTCCAAGGTGGGAAGTCCAGTAAAAGGGCTACACATCTACCGGCTACCACTGCAAACCCCACTTCACAAGCAGAAGAAAGTTTCAAAAAAGGTATAATTTGATCCTTAGAATTTCTCATGGGTAAATCTAAGCAGATTAGTTCTAAGATTACATAATTTTTAAAATATCTCTCTGTTCATTCGCTGTTCACCAATAGAATCTTATGGTCACGGATGAGTAAAGACTTAAGGTGATATTCCCTATAAGGCATCTTCCAAGGAATCAGAGGCAAAACATACTTTGTTTTGCCTGAGAGGAAACAGAATCCACAAAGTTCTTTGTGATTCTTTAATACAGAACGTCACACTGGCAGAACCGAGCTAAAGGTATCCTAAGTCCAGCCTGCACAAATTCCATAACATATTTGAAGAAAAAGAAATCATTAGAAGCAGAATAAAAGGAAAATTTGAAATGAACAGATTATTGTTCAGAAAAGCCATTTTAACAAAGGAAAATCTTATTCACCTTAAATACTTTTCCTTAAAATCATATTAAGAATCCTTCATCAGCATGAATATATTCTGATTTAAAGAAAATATAAAATTCTTCAGAAATAGTTTAGCACTAACCATTTCCAAGGATTTCTTTCTCTTTTTCTTCTTCTTTTTTTTCCTTCCAGAAATCCCACCATAGATAATTGAGTGTGGCTCTACAGAATGTACTTGCAAAGTAACATCCTAGTATTTGCACTAATATCCAACTAATCAAGAAAGACCTTTTGTTTGGTCAGTTTTTCTAAATTGTGTGAGTGTGTGTGTGTGAATGCATTCTCTATGTGTGTGTGTGGTGGGGGAGGGGGGTCCTACTAGTTTTTAAGGGCTCCAATAAATCAAATACTAAAAAAATAAAAAATAAAGAGCTTGTGACTTAGACATGCCCCAAGTTCAGTTCTGCCAGGAATGGAAAAAGCAGTCAATGAACAGAGCCCTAACCTTCTTTCTCTCTTGACTATACAATGGTTTTGAAAGAGGTTTACTTTTACTATGAAAGACTCATGTTAAGACACTGGAAGGGTCTAAAAGATAATGTACACCAGGCATTGAATAAACCAGGGAGATGACGGCCTTTGGCCCCTTCTGATGAGAGCCCAGCACATCCTGTAGGAGGGGAAGAGAAACAGGCTGGTGTGTTCCAGGTGCTGCAAAGCTCTTGCCTCTGGGTTTCTCCCACACCCTGTTCCTGAAACAGTTTAAAACTGAAACATGACTTCAGTAGTATTAGGGAGTGAGAGAAAAGTACAATTCTTGGAATCGACTGTTCCACTGTCCCTTAATCCTTTGTTCCCCATATTGTTGGGAGTCCTGCAGCATGCTGCACACGTTCCACTAGCAACAGGCAAGACGATGGATTTAGCAGTGGCTGGACAATTAGTCCCAATTAGGCCTATTTCTCAGCTGAATGTAAAGGGGTAGTGGGGTGAGGTGTGGGGGGGGAAACTACAGAAATTTTAAAGAAGTATTTCATCATGGAGGCAAACAATGCAACGTAAAGCAAACTGAACCAGGGGTCAGAAGACTCCGCCAAAAGTCACTGTGTGGCATTAGACAAATACCTTAACCTCTCTGTTGTTGTCCACAAAATGTGGGCAACCAACCACCACCCCTTAGATCTGAAGATCTCCTGTCAAATTATGGTTCAAAGTACTCTGAAAACTGAAAACGTTACACAGATGTAGAGTATTCCACTGAGCTGTATTTGGAACCACGTATACTCATCTCTTTTACAAATCATATAACTTTTATTCTCCCTGGGAGAAGTCATTAGTGACTTTCTTATTTTACTTCTATTTTCTTGATTGATAATTTTTTTAAATTCATGAGTGATACTTACATATGTACATGTGGCGGCTGGAATCTGCTCTGGTTGATGTTGTAGTGCGTGAATGCCTGGGTGGGGTTTGAGCTGTACTCATCCACCGTTATGGTAACTTTGCCTTGAGAAGGAATCCCATGAGCCATCCTTCCTCCCTATAGGCATGAGCAATTCACAACTTTCCGGAGCAAAGGATGGAAGCAGGCATGGTGTGTTTCAGCCAACCACTGAACCCAAGGATCTACACATCAATACCACTGTGCGTTTCTGGAAAAAAAAAATTATAAAATGAGAACAAAGAAAAAGAAGGTGTTTAAGAAATGTCAGATGTGACACCTGGACCTGCAATTGACTCAGGAAAAACCTTAATATGAGTTGTTGCCTCATGAATACAACCTTTTCCAACCCTCTATCCTGCAGGTACTTCAGAGTGGACACTGCACTCCATGTAACACTGCTGGCTGCTAGCAAATCACTTCAGCGGTGTTCAAACTAAGATTTCCTCTTTAATTATAATTATGGCACTTAACATGAATTACGGAAGGGGCATATCCACAGTTGCCATGGTGTCTCACTATAAATGGTTTGCACTCCAAGGAGAGAATCTTCCAAACCTTCCCTGCTAATTGGAATGTTTGGTCTGTACAGAGTTGATGTCATAGAATAATTTGAAATGTCAATGCTTAGCACAGCCATATAACACAATGACCAATGTAAATTTAAAATGCTGCACTCATAGGGGCGCCTGGGTGGCTTAGTCGGTTAGGTATCTGACTCTTGGTTTCAGCTCAGATCATGATCTCACGGTTCAAGGGTTTGAGCCCTTTGTTGGGCTCCGTGCTGACAGCTTGGATCCTGCGCGCTCATGCACACTCTCTCATAAAATAAATAAAATAAAATACAGTGCTGCACTTATAATAGATACCAGTGTGTAACTATAATATACACATAATATATACACATTACATATAATTTTTTCTTTCACAAGCATTCCCCAAAAACATAGGTGCTCAACTCCTGGCATACATATGTACTCCACTCTGGCCAAGAATCTTATGGTAAGGCAAGTCCTTCTTGCTAAATGTAATATAATTTCTTTAAATACTCCAGTCCCGTGGGGAAAAGTCAAACACATTTATGCTTTGACCACTACTCTAGATGCATTTATTAGGGCCTCTTTTATGAGCCCAAACAGAACACTGAAAGGGGGCAGCCATTATATCTACCATCTCATTCTTGTTTGATGCTGTATAATTCTTAGTTGGTTTCACTCTTTCAAAATTTCCATTAGTTTTTATTATTTTTTAATGTTTTTTATTTATTTCTGAGAGAGAGACAACATGAGCAGGGGAAGGTCAGAGAGAGAGGGAGACACAGAATCTGAAACGGGCTCCAGGCTCTGAGCTAGCTGTCAGCACAGAGCCCGACGTGGGGCTCGAACCCACGAACTGTGAGATCATGACCTGAGCTGAAGTCGGAAGCTTAACTGACTGAGCCACCCAGGGGCCCCTCATTTTTATGATTTTGATAAATGTCAGTATATTATTTGCTGCGCCGGGTTCACAAATGAGGATGCTTATTTCTACAGCAGGTGTGCAAAGACTGAGAAAGCAGATCTTGCACTGAGGCTGTTGCAATTGATCAATGCAATAGAGAAGAAACGGGTAGCATGTTCCTTCGGTAACACTTGGGCATAACCCATGCTCTTACTTTAAGTGCTCCACATCAGAATATGTTTGCAATGTGCCCCATTAAGCTCCGGGAATCTTAGCTGCTATCTCAAATAAAAATATTTAGAATAAAAAGATTAGGTTTAAATTTGGCATGAAACACCTTAAATATCAAGCAAAAGGCAGATGGCCTGCCATAGGCCATTTATTTTATTATTTTACAACCCGGGGGTTGTGTAGTCCTCCATATGCTAGCCGGGCTAAGAAATTCCACAGCATTCTACTCAAATCGTTGCCTTCTTCATATTAGCAAAGCAAGCTAAATAACACCCACCTTGCCTTCGTTCCTAATGCACAAGACCACTGCCAAGAGATGAATCCCTGGTGTTCTGGCATTTTAAACAAAGTGTCACTTTGGGTTCTCTTTCTTCTTCCTGACTTCATGGGAGGTAGAAGTCCTTTAAGCACCAGATGATAGACAACCAGGCCAGTAGGATTAACTAAATTAAAATCTTTCCCTGCTCCTTTGATGTAAGATATCTATGAAGAACTGCTTACAAATCATAATGTAGCAGTTTTCATACCAAGTTTGCAGCTGTTTCCTTAATTTCCCCCACAATTATATTTTACTGTTATTTTGCATAACAGTAAAACACAACACCTGCTTCAAATTGCAGTCCTGTTCTAAGTACTGTAATTCTCTTTTGAGACACAAAGTACTGAGACACTACTGAAGCGCAAAACTGCATAATTGCGCCACGCTGAAAAGTAAATACAAATGAAAACATCTTCCTGTTATAGAAATGACTGTCATTAAAAAGAATGTTAGCCATCAAAGCACAGAGGGAAAAAATATGCATTTTCAGACTGCGAGAACTTAGTGTTTGCATAAATTAAAGAGTGGTGTAAAAATTACATGGCAATTCTTACGTTCCTGCCATCAATGTCTATTGTGTGAAATACAGAGCATTAAGAAGCAAAGGAAACAAAATTCATGTCTATACCACTGTGCCCTCTCGATCACAATCTCTGCACTCTGTGCCACAACCAGTTTAAATATTTCTGGAGTAAACGCACTAATTATACTAAGCAAAACGGCCTAGAAATAAAATTTACACACCTATTATGTAAATATCTAGGCACTGACTTGTCGTTGTTAGCATTAGACTCTCCCATTGGAAGCAGAGAAGAGAACTTAGAAGGTGAACAATTCACAGTCCTAAACGGTCCAGTCTACCCTAAAGTCCAACCAGGATTGCCTTTTCTATCAAGTGAACATCTGTACCTCTTCCCACCTTTGCCCCAGCAAGACAAACAGAATATCTTTTCATCAGCAAGCACAGGCCCCTGTAACTCTGAAAGGCTAAATGGGTGGCTGGCACCTCATTTGAATTCATCTTCACCATGTTCTCTTTCAAATGTTTTATCGGAAGAGTGCACCTGCAGTGTCTATCTTCTTTAATCTGGAGTCCTTTGAAGAAACTGTCAGACTGAGGCAGCTTCAAAACTTTCACAGGAACCTTTACAGACAAGTCAAGAAAAGGCGTATTCTTTAAAATACTGTGTTCACCCCCCACTCACATCACAAAATGAACATATCCTAAGATATTAAACACCAACATATGGAAGACTTTTTTTTTCCTAGCAAATTCTCAGAGAGAGGGGACAATGGCCTCTCCTTTGGCCTGAAAAATTTGGAAAAAGCTTAAAACAAGGCAGAATGATAACATTGCCTAAAACTATCCAGAAGCTGATTCACGTTGCTTCACATATTTAAGCAATAAAATCTTCCAAATGATCAGGTTTTGGGGCATCTCTTCCTCTTTACACTTAACATCACTTTTTATGTATAATATTTAAAGAGAGCAGTATTCTTTTTTATTTTTAATTTTCATTTTATATGTCAGCACATTTGCTCCACAAAACTAAAGAACCTGGTACTAAATGCCAGGAATCCTAAAGAAAAATCTAAAAGGGACTGACACTGCCAAACATTCATGGTGATGCTAGTTTGATTTCCTCTTTAAAAAAAAAGTCATATGGGCTCATTTTGCATTTCCTAGACAGCAATCACGTCTCCGTCCCTTAAGCTATGCAACTTGCAATGTTCGTTTTCAGGAATCTAGTTGGAAAACCTTTTAAAGTCTGCTGGCAATGAAAGGATTAAAAGCTGGGGAGTTAAATAACTGTCTCCACCTCCTAGACACCAGAAGTCCAATTTACCAAAAGTTTCAAAGCAACAACTCATGACCTTTCTACCCGAGCCCGCACCGCACAGCCTATGAGAAAGGAGCCCGTGATTTCCTCCTTTAAACAAGGATGCTCATTTTATTCACTAGCCCTAGGATCGCCGGACCGCCTGGCCGGACTCTGGAATTCGCCTGCTCCAACTCCGCCAAATTTCGGTCTCTCCTCCCTCTGCCGAACGGATGGAGCGCTTTCTCAACTCAGGCCCCTCTCTTTTATGCCCACCTCCGTTTACTCATCCCTGCATCCCGGAGCGATGCCCACAAGCCTCCTGAGGCGTCTCCGCCAGGGTTTTGGGAGGGATGCACAAAGTTCCACGTGCCTCTGTCCACAGAGCGCCCTCCCTCCCGCCGCACTTATACCTGAACTTGTCTCCAGCACTGCGGACACCAGCCTGGCACATTCTTTCGGAGAGAAAGGGCAGGACTTTTCTCCTGCGCCTCTGGCAACGCGTAGAGCCTATATATGGTGGGGCGGGGGGCGCGGAATTCTCTACTTTGGATTGGTTTGTTTGTTTTAAATCTAGGGTGGGCAGTTGCGGGGGGGGGTGTCCTTCAGCAACTACACACACAGGCACACGCGCGCGCGCGCACACGCACAGGCACACGCTCGCCCTGCCCTCCCGGCTCACCGCCGGCTCCCCCGGGCTACAGCTCCCCCTTCCCGGAGCACCAGCTCGCCTTACTCGCTCAGTCCCCCGTTGCCACCACCGTCGCCTCCGCTGCCGCCGCTGGCACCGCTGGAGCCGGCGCTCGCGGCCCCGGGCTCCGCTGGGCGCCTGTCTTTCTCTCCTCTCTCTCCCCCAGCCCCAGATTGATTGATGACCACCAGCGGCCAATGGCTCTGACACCGCGCCATCCTCGCTCGAGCATCACAGCCCCACGCCACCGACGTCAGCCTCGCGGGCGCACGGGCATCCCCGAGCCCTCCGAGCCGAGCCGGCGCCCGGAGCCGTCCCCGCCGCCTCCCCGCTCCCTGCCCGACGCTGCCGGGCCGTTTCCTGTAGCAGCGGAGAAACGAAGGGAAGGAGCCAGCAAGCGTTGGAAGGGGGTGTGGAGGCTACGGATCCCCCCCCCCCTTTAGAAATCTTTTCTTTCCCTTAAAGTTTTGTTTGTTTTTTCCACCCCGACCTGTTTGTGTTGTTTGCAGCATCTCAAATCAATGTCACATTTTTCATCACCCGCATTTATACTTAATTTTGGGGTATGTTGGGGGTGGGTGGGTAAGAAGTGTTCTATAAATCTGCCCCACCGGGGCATCCTTAAATTCCCTTCTTGTTGGTGGATTCTAACTCCCTGCCCAATTTCTAGAAAAATGCCCCCTTCACCTCCTAGGCCGCAAAACGCCGGAATTCAAAGGCTTTACAAAGATAACCCTGATCCGTGCAAATAGGCAAAGAAACTCCTGCCTCTGCGGAGAGAAAATCGGGCGGCAACGGTTACTTTTTCTCGTCCCTGTTGCCCCGCCGCCCGGCCCGGGTCGCCGACCCGCTCCGCAGGCGGCGACCGTGGACACCGGAGGCGGTCGGGGACAGCGAGGCTGGGGCGCAGGGACAGGGTGAGAAGCGGCCCCGCGCGAGAGCGGCGCGCGCGCGGGCAGCCCCGGGGGCGGCCGCGGAGCGCAGACCCTGCACAAAGCTGAGCGGCGCCTCCCCGGCCGCCGCACCTCGCTCGGGCCGCGGCGGGCGCCCGGGGCTTCGGCCAACACAATGCACCCGGGCCTAGGCCGGGGCGGTTCGAACACACAACCCCGGGACTTTCTAGTAAACAGCTCGCCCTGTCCTCGTCCCCACCCCCATCCCCGCCGCCTAGCTTTCGCCGATGCCCCTCGCCGACACCCCCTTCAACCCTCCAGAGAAATCCCGGCGAAAGAGGGGAGCTGGAGGTGGGGACCCCGAGGGGTCCGGGGCTGAGTCCTGGGGGCGGCGAGGGGGGAGGGGAGGTGAGCAGAGGGGCGAGATGCGGAGTGGGAGGAAGACCGCTCCTGAAAAAGAATTAGCTTTCGCTCTGGGGTAGAAAATACGCCCTCCTCGGGTTCCGAATTGCCCTGGAAGCGCCCGCCGGTGCGAATGTCAGGAGCACCCGGGCAGCCGCGGTCCGCAGCCTCCGAGCCCCTCGCACGCGCCTCTGACAAGGCACCTCTCACCCGGGCTCCGCTTTGTGTGTGCATTTTTTTTCCCTTCCTCTCGCGCGCGGCACCGGGCGCCCGGCCGCCTCCTCCCCCTCCCCCGCCCTCCGCCTCCCTTCCCGGGGCGGATTACCTTTCCCCGGCTGCGCTCCGGGTCCCGGGGATGCCTTCAGCGCCCGACGAGCAGGCGATCCATCGTGGAACAGCCCGAGCCGGCGGGAGGCGCGCGGGGGGCGCGCGGGGGCGACGAGGGGCGCGCGCGGGCCAGAACCTTCGACCCCGGAGGTCCCGCCGCGGGCTGGGTCCGGGGACCTGGGGGCGCGGCACGGGAGGGGGTGGGGGGAGCAAGGACCGGAACAGCCTCGATCTGGGGAGAGAGCGAGCGAAGGGGCGAGGAGAGGGAGCGAGGGCGCGGCGAGCCAGAGGGAGCGCGAGCGGTGCAGTGACAGGGACTGCCACTGGGGTCAAAGGAGCACAGCTCCAGGAAGCAGGGCGGCTGAAGCGCCGCTCCGTGCGCGCTCCCCGGCGGGACCCCGCGCCCCCGCGCGCCCTTCCTGCAGCCCCGGCCCTCTAGAACCCGCACTGGCGCCCCGAGGCCCCCGGGGTTGCAAGAGCGGGAGGGAACTGAGGGCGAGGCCGGCAGCCTGCTGGTGCTCTCGGGTCAAGCAGGCAGCAGGAAGCAGAGCCGCAAGTTCATCATCAGGAGTGTGATCAGCGTAAAAATGATAGGGGACTGGGGAGGGGGACGGCTACGGAGCCCCAGAAAAATAAAGGGAGTTTTCCCTCCAAATGGGCGTCTTCTGCAAAGAGAACACCCAGACACCCCCCCCCCGCCCCCACCCCTCAACCACCGACCTGCCTGGCGCTGTCTGGAGTCCTGGCACAGCTCCAGGGCGCCGAGCTCGCCGCGGGGGCAAGGGAGCGGCTTGGGCACTGGGCTCAGACCAAGGAAGGCGACCCTGGGTCCCCTCCCATCTGCTGAGCTTAGGCTTCCCGGGGTGGGGGGGTTGGGGGGGGGAAGAGCTGTGCTCTCTTTCCTCAAGCCTTTCAACTCGCCAGATTCACACACACACACACACACACACACACACACACACACACACACAAACACACACCTTTCTCTCTGCAATGTTGTTCCTGAGAAAGAAAAGGCCAACACAGTTGATCATTTTTTTCACCTCCACCAATTAAGGCAGGTTCAGAATAGGGAGGTGAGGAGACGCAAAGACTCTAATTGTTTTCATTTTGTCCATTTTTTTGTCTTGGGGGCACATATTCCCCAAACAATAAGCACTTCAAAAACATTTTAAAAATCAAAGTTCGTCCTCTGTTTCCTGCTACTTTGGATAATGGAAAAGAAGACTTAAAATTGTATGCAAGCAACCTAATAAAAGGAAAAGCAGCTGGAATACTAAAAGAAGACAAGAAAGAGAAGCCTTTTAGAAAACTTGGTTGGGACTGTCTGTAAAAGATGAGGTGGCCCTGTGATGTTATGCTCTTGTCAGAGCTGAAGGATTTGGACTGCAACCAGATATAATTCCTTTCCAGGAGTCAGACCCAAAGATCTAGGCATTGTCCAAAGGGAAATCCAATGGGTGTGTGCGTGTGTGCATGTGTGTGTATGTGTGTGAGAGAGAGAGAGAGAGAGAGAGAAGTGTGCTAAGTATACTATTTGACAACTGACTAGACATCCTGGCTGAAATTATATCCCCTAAAAATAAAAAGGAGCCATTTCAACCTGGTCTGTGGCCTCTGTGCTGAGACTAATTGGTTTCCAGGGTCTGGGAAGGAAGGGAGAGAGGCTGGTAGGAGCCCCTATAAAAAAAGATCAAACGGAATTCGCTTGAAAATATTTCCCTTTTACAATGGGCTTTCCTGGCACTTGAATTTTAAGTAACCTATCTCTTATGCCTGAGCTGAAATGAAGGGAGAGATGGTCTTGCTAATAAATTTATTTTGTTGTACAGTATGCCCAGAGTGTCAGTACTTGTCAAATGTTCTGAGATCAAGAGGACAGTGATTCTCCTTGCCCAGCACAAATCACAGCAAGTGGCATTGACATTAAAGATGGCAAAGATGGGGGGAGGGTGGAGCACCTTTAAATTTAGTTTTTGTTTTCCAGCCCAACAGCAAACACTGACTAGAATCATGTTGTTGAAGAAAGGCTTGGTTTTGTTTCCCTTTTCCTATGACTTAGCAGTGCACTCCTCTTATTTAAATGGTTTGAATTCCTTCATTGATTTGGACTGAAACAGCCCCTCCCCAAAAAAAAGCAGCATAAACCTTTTAAAAAAAAAAACTGGTAGTCAATCAAAGCAGCCAACTTAAATTTGTATGTGAACCTGAATCTGTATACGTGCACACAGATAATAAATAATACTGTGTTCTACTTTAGTGGCACATTTTGCAGGATATTTAATGCTATTAAACACAAGTGAGTGATATTTTATGAAGTTGATGAAAATTTGTATATCATTTTACTGTGTGGGGGAAAATTGGGGCAAAAAAATATGCTTGAATTTGTAGCTTATAGTACAGGAAGAAGTTAACCTCTACTCTGTCCCTGATGATCAATTACCCACCAAGGGAAGTAGTGACCAAGCTGTATGAGAGCTATGAATTTTTATTTCTATCAGGCTACCAAAATAAAGAAGCTGGGAAATAGAAGTAAATTTAAATAATAAATCAGGAACAAAAGGAACTCACTTTTCAAATAATTCTCATTACATGGATTTGAACATATTGTATTTTGTTAAATCATATTCTCCATCAATATAGCCACCAACACTAAAAGCTTGTTTTAAAATGATTGGATGTGAACCGTGTCTGTCCCCTGACATCAGCTTTGAAACATCGAGCTTCATTATAGCAAATTTGAAATGCTATAGGCTGGGACTTTTTTTTTTTTTTTTTTTTAAGATAAGTGAGCCTATAAGCTTCATTTTTTTGTCATTGTTAAATTCAATTTTTATTGTTTATAATGGAAAACAAAAGAAGTATAAAAATAAAATGCCAAGTTTATGATTGCCTTTATGCAAATATTACAAATTTTTTCCTTTAATGGAATGTAAATTTGGACCCTTTCTCCAGTGATTTCATCGAAGGAACTGGCAAGTATGCTCCCTGATAGCCTGCTGCAATATCTTTTAAAATATCTCTTCAGAATGCATTTAGGGAAGAAAATGAGAGAGTGGAGCGTGGGAGAACTTTATGTGGAAGCTTGGAAAGTGGATGCTACTTCCCTTGAAAGCTTAATACTTTATTTGGCATTGGCTCGCATTTTCCCTATTCCCTATGAGGACAGGTTTGCCAGTACTTCAGGGACACATGTGTAACATAAACCTTGGTGTAATCCTATGGTTCTTCTTCAGAAAAGAAATTATGGAAACTACTACATTTCATTGAATAATTGTATTGAAGTTAACTAACTCTCAGAACAAATAGCAACTATTGTGCTTCTTTTTCTTTGAATTTTCTGCATTTTTATCATTTTCCAGCAAGGTACTATAGGTTATCAGAAATCGGAGCCTGTTAATAGAACTACCAGTATGATGCAATTTGAAAAAATCTGAGCCAACAAACATCCTTACTTTGTTCTTAATTCCTATAGTTTTTACATTTTTTACTTGTTTCAAATGTTTTTGCTGTAAACCCCTCAAGTTTAAGAACCATGCCATTTATTCCTTTGTGTCCTTTGTTCTTATGTGCTGTGTACATGTAGAAACTTGGAAATACTTATTAAATGACTGTATGGGTCAATGAATTAGCAAGTGAGTAAGAGAAGGCAAGAATGAAGGAGACAATTATACAATGGAGGAAAATCCATACCAGATATGCAGGAACGGAAGTGATGTCATGAAACTAGTGTCAGAAGATAAGAGCTAAGGACTTCTCATGGATTGCAAATAGTACATTTAAAGGGGTTTGCTAATGTCTTTGGAAACATGAAATAATACATAAAATGTTTAAGAAATTTATTTTCTCATAGAGAAACTAAAGATTATTATGTATACCTGTTTAAAGATAACCTTTTTTAAGTATAATAAGATGCAAAAAAAAAATCCCAAGTAAAATTTGTATCTTAAAATTTATAGAGATAATGCAGCAAGATGTAGTCTCAAAAGAAACTTATTGTGATTAACTTGATTTTTTGATAGATCCTTTCTGAAGTTCTCAAAATAAAACATAATGTGTTTCATCCTTTGTATTTAAAATTTCCTTTCGGTTAACCAATAAAAATGCTTATGACTGAGAATGTTTCAGGAAACACTAGAAATGAGGAAATTTTGTTTCATAAAAGAAATTTTTAAGGCATGATCTTAGAAAGGCTAAACTTTGCCAGCAGTTTAAACAGTAAAGAGGGAAGGAGTGCAAATGTTAAAATTTTGCAAAACTCCCTAATTCTTACCCTGCTTACTAGCCAATGTCTAGCATGTATCAACAAATCAGACAAGTATTACTTATACAATAATAATGTTTAAAATTAATTTAAAAAAATCTGAAAAGATCCTGAGTATGTGTGTGTTTTCCACCTTAACAGACTTGCATGATCTCTGTTATCAATTAATATTTGCCTTTTTTTTTTTCCTGTATCATGATCCTAATTCTGGAAAAGTAGTGGTAGAATTTAGTGGTGCTTGGGATAGGCTGGTCATGGTGGAAAAGCATTCTTATTGAAGTAAAAGCCAAAGTAATTTTTGAAAGATGGGCATGTGGAAAACCCATACTAACCTGATTAAAGAAAATGTATGTGGAGGATTTCAATTTTAATAATTCAATTTGACAAGCTAGTATAGGATATATCAATGTTTTGAGTAAGCAACATATAATGTAATGTTCCTTCTTAGCAAAAATAAGTGAATGAATACATTTTTTAAACACTGAGTTTGAGAGACAAGCAGAATCTAAAACCATTTCTCTCTGTATTCTTAATGTAATGGTTTGATTAGTTAACAAATATTTTTTAATCTTTGCTCTAGGCAGAATACTCATACCATGCTGATGGTCTAAAGACGCAAAAAGCAGAGTTTTATCCCACATTATAATGTACATAATTTCCTGGGCCTGGGCAGTCTGATATTAAGTAATCACACAGATAAATACAAATCATATCTACAAAAAGAAGAAGCAGCTGGTATAAAAGGAAAAAAGACTTTTTCTCCTCTGGGTTTGAGTGAAGACTTCCCCGGTGGAGGAAGGGAATACAGGAGATCACAGGAAAAAGAGAAGCAGTGTGGTGGGTGCTCAGTGAGGGATTGCATGGTGCCCATGAGAAAGGTCTGGATCTGTATCTGCAAACAGAGGCCAGAACTGAAGGGCCAAGCTAAAATCATTTGAAGGTCACAGCTAAGGCCCCGTTCAAGATGTTTGACTTTATCCTGAGGGCAACTGGAAGCTGTTTAAGGATCTTAAGTAGAAAGGCTAACATGATTAGATTTGTGTTTTGAAAAGGTCGCTCTTCCCCCAGCGTGGAGAATGGATTTTAGGGGGCTAGAGTGAACATTGGGAGGCCATTTTAGGGGTTATTGCAGTCACTGGGTTGAAGGTGAAGGTAGCCTTCAGCATGAGTCTGGAGGAGGCAAGACCTGGAGAGACATGAATAGGTTCAAGAGATGAGTAAATTTTACATAATAAAAACAAAAATTACTAGAATATTGAAATACTAGTGTGGCATTATTACCCAGTCTAAGAGCCTGAAAGCCATATTTACCTAATAACTTATTTTTTAATCTAACATTTTTCTGACATACAGATTCTAAAACTTTACCCCCCCATTCAATGTCCCATGCCTATTTTTGGCTCACAGATATGGACTTGTTCTTTTTTCATATGAAACATAAATGCAGTAGGTAACTGTATTTCTGTTTTTCTTTAAAGATTTTAGATGTTACATGACTTCCGTGTGTCCTCATTGGAACTAGTTCACTTATATTTAATGTTGCAAACAATATTCTAAGGGATTCTTAACAACTGGCTATTTTTAAGTGAAATTTTCAAAGAAACAGGTATGCTTTCAGATGAAATACATAGACACTGACTAGAAGTAAGAATATTGTTCTTTCAGTGCTGTATTATTCCAAATGGACCCAATCAATCTTCACAAACCAATTGTAAGAAAGATATTGTACTTGTTGGGTTTCTTATTGGTACTAGCAAAGTCACTGTGGCCCTGATTAGCGACTCAGACTTCTAAGAAAAGATGCAGTGGAAATACAGTAAATACAGACATTTCAGGACTTCTATGGTAGAAACTATGTTTTCTAGCTTCATCCCTTTCTAGCATTTCTACATTTTGCAAGATTCATCAATTTCTTCTGTTCTCATGATTACTCATAATGATTACCTATAAACAAGGTAAAATCTACACACAAGAGAACAGTTGAATAGCCAATGTCTAGAGCACATAGTTTTACTAGAAGCTAAAATAGAAGGCAGGTGATAGTTTAAAAAAAATCACAGCACTGTATCAAAATCCCTACTTCACGCTCCACACAGAAGGAACCTTAGAAAGGTTATTTTTTACTTTTTTTATTTTCAATTTTTGTTCCTTTTCCTATTCATTGTTTTGTGAAAACTGGAAAATAGCAAAAGGAAAAAGTTAAAAATTAGCTGTAATCTCATCATCCAGAAATATCCATCATAAACATTTTTGTTATATAATTTTTCAGTCAAATGAATTTACAAAAAATTAGAATAAAACTGGAAATACAGTTAAGCATATGTAATGGTAGTTGAGAGCAAACCAAGGTTGGAATCCCATCTTGGACTGTAAATACCTGTGTGACCTTGAGTGAGTTGCTTAAACCCTCCTTGCCTTGATTTCCTCATTCGAAAAAAAGGAGTCATTAAATATACCTACTTCATAGAGTTGCTACAAGGATTAAATGTGTTAATATTTTTAAAACATTTAGATTAATGCCTGATACATATCAAGCAATTATTATAAGTTTTGTAACCCACTTCTAAATCTTTTTAATACAACACTAATACAGAGTCATAAAAAACTGAATCCAGGAGTACATTAAGAAGTAAAAGTTCTTCTCTTTCTCCCTCATATCCCATTTCCTATATAACTTATTCTTTTAAAGGAATAGAATACTATGAACACCTCTTCATGTCATTAAACATCTTTCTGTGGCTCTATAGACTAGGACTTACATTAAAAGAAGTGTAATGTGTGTTCAGAATACCCAAAAGCCCATATTCTTTCTCAGAAGACTACACATGTATTATATTCATACAAATGACTTTAAAAAAAATTACCTTAAAAATTCCATAGACCTAAGACTTATTAAGAAAATCTTCCTGTTATTCTTATCTGTGGGGATGATTGAATGGATCTCTAAAAGACCAGAGTACTTATATCTAGCTTTTTTTTTCAGTTCATTAATTCACTTTTTTTTGAAGCATGAGCAATATTGTTAAAAGTTAAATTAAGAGTTTTATGTTTTGCAAGCTGCAGTTTTGGGTTATTCATGCTATAGAACTTCCTGAGCACAACAAACCAACTGAT